>NC_143013.1:98296651-98605817 GCF_055824585.1 Amblyomma mixtum | reverse complement strand
GTATATCAAGATAAAAGAGTTTTAGTACTTACAAAAGATCTTGCAGGCGGTACGAACAGCGTCGGAGCTCTCCTAATATATGAGTGTGGCTTTTCGCGTCCGCAGACTATGAACGGTGCTAGCTCGAGTGTGCATGCATTTTCGTCGCGTTGGTTTGCACGTGGTTGAGCTCCGCCGTGCAGTCAAGAATGTCTTATTGTGATGAGTCGCGCGGTTCCAAGACCAGCAGTGGAGCCGATGGTGTGGGGGGGGGGGTGGCTGGAGGGGAGAGAGTAATTTTCCTTTACACAGGTTTTGTGGTTCCGAGAAAAGTCCTCGAGCTGAAAGGTGGAGACAGGGAGGTGGAGGAACAGCGAAGCGGGTAGCTGCGTGCGAGGGAAAACAGGTTTGAGAAAGTGACAACCAAAAAGAAAAAATAGCGCTTCGCGGGGTGGGGGGTTAGCCCGCTGCCTGGAAAAGGGCACGGCCGGGAGAACAGGTGGGGAGATATTGGACTTGAAGACTTGAAAGAGAGAGGGAAAGAGGCCAAAACACGTGAAAAGGGTTTGGAATTTTTGCAGAATGAGTCACATGGCCACAGGCAGTACAGAAAGCAATATCTGCTAGAGAGAAGTGGATGGGAAACACGGAAGCGTCAAAGTATTGCTACAAAGCTGCAGCAAAAGCCTGAAAATTTTGAAGTGAAAAACTTGGAGCTTCAATATGCATTTCGCCAAAACGACTTGAGACACTCGCGTATTTTGTGGGGCCGTATGATGTGGCTTCTGTTCAAGATAGCTTAAAATGTTACCACATAATGAGAAAAATATAAAGCAAAAAAAATATCCAAGCAGAATGCGCGCTCTTTCATAGTTTCATGTACCGTACATGCGCCAAACAAGCTAGGTTAACATGCGTCTAACGCCAGTTGTCAGTCCATTTATTCAGTGGTCGTCGAAGAATCCTCAAATTGTTTGTTGGTGTGGAAGTTTCGCGCAAAAAAAGCAAAAACAAACAAAGGCATGTTGAATTGTGGTTCGCAACTACTTTCGACGGTTTTCATCAATAAAGGTCATGTTCGAAAGAAAAAAAAACTTGCGAGTAAATATGCAAGGACTTGAGCAAGAGCTATATTGCCCCCAATGCAAATTACGCAACAGAAGAATAAAATGGTCAAAAACAACAATTTCCAACACAACGATTTGCAGAAAAGGCAGGAAATAGCAAATCAGAAAACACGGGAAAGGCGCGATCACAGGGCACGACGTAGGGAAGCGTAGGAATCGCTTAGCACGTGTCCGCGTGCGTTTATGAAGCGCCCGCCTAATATTTCACGAGCGCGACGCATAAATCTAAATTACGAGGCGACTGCTTCGTTTCTGGACGTTGCCAAAACTGAGCACAATTTCGGTTTAGCGAATGCACTGGCGCTAATCTATTACGTTTGTATCGCGATCTCCCTGAAGCAGACACCAGATGCGCACTGCGGCAGTGAATTCCTAGAGCGATTAAAAAAAGTGATTTTTTTATTCCAAAAATTTAATCAAATGAAACTTATTTGATTTTTGTTGAAGGCACCTGTTCACAATTTTTGTTGAAGGCGTCTCGGGTGTAATCAGAACGTTAATTCTGATCAACAGGACTTCGGTCGCAATTCTAAACGTATTATTGCTGCTCACTGCGCAACCAGAGTGCAGCTTTTCCAACGGAATCATGGGTAGCTTTGCTCACAAACTGCAAAAGTGTTCGGTTAAAATATAATAATAAATAAAACCAAATCTTTGAACTCGCATGTTTTAGCGCGTTCGAAAATTATGAACTGCCGATATCGTACTCGACAATAAAATTAATTTTGAACCCATTTTAATGGATGACACAATGTTTACCAACGTTTGCCAGTATACTTTGAACACTGGATAAGCGGTGGTAATCCTAGGCCAATATAGCCAGCTCCCGGAAATGGCATAGCCAATTCTGGCAAAGAGTGGAACAACACTGGCTAACATGGCCCATGATAGCCATGATTCGATGATGGCACAGCCAGCAATGGCAAACAGTGGGGCAATCCTGGCTAACCTGGCCCATGATAGCCAGGATCTAATGAGGGCTCTGCCAATACTGGTAAAGCGACGGACAACCAGGGCCATTGTTGGATGTGCTAAGGAGTGGCACAACCAATATCGGATGCTCACTGGCAACTCTGGGCCTAGTTAGGGCCACGCTTTGCCAGTGGATTTCCAATATTGGCCCGCCGTCGTGTGCTACCTGGGTAGGTGGGACCCCCGATCGCATACAACTTCCCACTGGCCTTGCAATTGATATGCCACCTATAAAAGTTAGATCAAGGGTGGAAAAGTGGGCACAAGTCGGAGCGAACCTGGGGCTATTATTGATACTGGCGGAATGTGGGCATACTATTGGCGCGAATTTCGGGCCATTATTGACAGATCGACTGAATGT
This sequence comes from Amblyomma mixtum, assembly GCF_055824585.1. Classification (NCBI taxonomy): domain Eukaryota; kingdom Metazoa; phylum Arthropoda; class Arachnida; order Ixodida; family Ixodidae; genus Amblyomma; species Amblyomma mixtum. Next base: position 98,603,378 of record NC_143013.1, on the reverse strand, counting down.
GGGCATACTATTGGCGTGAGATTGGCTGAATATGGGCATAGTATTGGCACGAATGTCGGGCCATAATTAATAGATTGGCTGAACATGGGCATTGTCTTGGCACGAACGTTGGCCATTTGTGGATAGACTGGCTGAATGTTGGGTCAATGCTGGTAGCTAGACTGGCTGAGTATAGGCACAATCTTGGCATGAATGAAGGGTCATTGTTAGAAAAAGTCTCGGATTGCTCAAATGCCAGTGTAGGACCAATATTCATGCCAATTTCCGCCACTCTTTTGCCACTGTTGGACCAATCAATTTGTGCTGCTTGGGAGGTGTGCAGCGTTGCATGTTTTCACTGCTGCCAGCAATGCAATGCGGGAAGTTCGCGCGTACTATAACCCATAGCTCATCTGTGTCGCTGCTCCAATGCCGCAGTTGTGTACTTCACTCTGCAATAGTGAATGAATAGTCGGACATCAGCCGTTTCTGTACAAACCGAAGGCCGGCTCAGGTCCGCAGATTTAAGCCCGAGCCGGGCCCGGGCCCGCAACTTCAGGCCCGGGCCCGGCCCAGGCCCGGCAAAACAAATCATGTCCCGGCCCGACCCGGCCCGCGGGCCGGGCCGGGCTCGGGCTTTCGGGCCGGCCCGAGCCCGTGCAGTGCACAACTTCCTTCTCCTGGTGGTGGCTGTACAATACACTCCTGTGCCGGACTACAATCCAAACTGCGCTCGAAATGGGACCGGCTCGCCCTCTCCGCCTCGTACGTTCGGTATCAACCGAAACAAATTAGAACATACGTCGTAAACGCGGTCACCTGTTCGCCACTTCGCGTAATGAATTGGGTTTTATCGCTTTGTATAAACCCCACTGCTCTATGCAATCGCCCCTAATCGTGGGGGCTGCGACAGGTATGCAGCGTTGCATGTTTTCACTGCTGCCAGCAATGCAATGCGGGAAGGGCGCTTTTATTATTGTTCTTCTTAAAGCCCCTCACAACATACGTTACCAGTACTGTGACTCATCATGGTGGTCGACATGTCAATGTCATCTCGAAAAGGAATGCCTTCATGAAAGTTATACGATACTGACAAGCCAGAAAACATGTGGACAGCACAAGAACTATCTCCTCGGTGTTTATATGAGGCTTCAACGAGACCACACCTCCATCAACATAACCTCTCGATGTGACCAATCTCACAGTGTAAAAGGCCTGTCTTGTCAATTATCACAGATGCATATCTCTTGGCATGAGCTCGCGTCAACACGTCTTTACAACTTCGTCCCAATCGTTGAAACTCGGGGCGCACTCAAAGTGGTCCTCACAATCTTGGGTAACCTTCTATAAGTTCCCATTAAAGGGCTTTGGTGTCCGGGGATTCTGCGGGGTCACGTAGGTGGCAGGACGAGAAAGGACACTGTCTGTTCTGGCCGGCGTGTGCGCAGCTATGGAAGTTCCTCCTCGAGCAGGAAGTAGACATTCCGGGGAGAAGCCGCGAAGCCTCTGACTGGAGCTATGAACAGAAGTCTTACAGGGAGCTTTTCGCGCCACACTTTTTGTTCCGGCTTTGCGAAGGATTATGTAGCATAGCCCATAATACTCAAACGAAATCCACCAACTGTCGTCGAATAGAACTGTAGATGGGGACCTCAGTGCAGCCAAGTTTAATTTTAAAAAATGACAGGTCGTGCTCTGCAAGACGGAGGTTTAAATGCGCTAGCAGGCTGTTTACCACTCTAAGCACTGCTTGGCAGTTTTTTAAACCAGTGCAGTCATATTATATTGGCCCTTGCAAACTGCTTCGTTCACAAACTCATCTTGTACTTGACCAGTTCTATCACTGTTTCTTCCATCTTGTTCCCACCACATAATTGTCCTAGTTGTGTTGCTTTTATTCACAACACAGGCGTGTTTAGACACTTTTTAAGATGTCCCAAGAAATTAACGATTTTGCTTCATCCATGTTAAGTTCGAGGCCAAAGTGAATAGGCTACGCACGGATGTTTTGTATGAGAACCGGCGTTAGCTTTCCATGACTCAATGAAGGCGTAGTTTGTATTCGTCATTCCCCTTCTCGTCACTTACGCCACCTAGAATGACGTCATGGAAATTTCCACCGACACAACTGCTGCTTTCCCGCGCACACTATATTCACCTCTATCTGTCAAGTAACACCATAGTCGTCTTGGCTATAAATGGAGCAGAAAAGTGGAAAAGGGCAAACCTCTCACATTTGTCAGGCTTACTTCTCCTAAGGCATTTCATTCAGTTAACTCTGGCATGTTATACAAGTATATATTTGTTCATGTATAAACGCTCAGAGGCTGCAGAGGATTCCCGCTGTGTTTGTATAGGCTTGTGAATGTGAGGGATACAGAAGGACGGACTCGTTGAAGCGGGGGTAAAAAACATGACGCTGGGACTAGCGCACCAGTTGTTAGGGCAATGTCTAGACCGTTTTTTTTTTTTCTAAAATGATCTCCCAAGTGATACTCGGCCGCGTTCTACCAGATTTCGTTCAGTCGACCATAAATGTTTCGGGGTGGAAGTCTGCTTACCAGAAATAAGTTTTATAAAGTCTTCCTCTTCTGGCAGAGCGTTTCTCCAACAAATATTTGCCTCAAGTACACACAGGGAAGAACTGTACGCGGACTTCTGCGATGTTCATTCTCTGGAGCCCTTATACTTGACCCTGTACTGTGGACGCCCAAGAAAATGTATTTTGAAAAGAGTCAAGAAAATGCAGTTGCCGCCAGCAGCAAATATCCCGGCAACGAAGGCATTTTCCTGGCGTTTTCAAACATAAAGCAAAGAATGGAATTGCGACACTTGCCCTGATATAATGAGGATAGGATGATTTTAGGAGTTTTATCTTTTCTCGGTGACTTCCGCAATAATAACACTTGAAAAAATAATTAATTCACTTAGCGCATATAAGGCACATAAGTCCTAAACTCTCAACAGAGGAGTCAGAATATTGCCAGTACCATTGCCGAGAGACCCGATTTTGCAAGAATATTTCTGCGGCAGGCAGTTTTCATCGCCTAATAGTCACACGGAAAATAATAAGGGATGAATACCTTCTCAGCCTGGCCTGGAAAAAACATTGCACTTCAATTGGACACAAGACAGGGATCACGTTGTTCTCGGGCAACTTCTTTGACATGGCTGTCTAGATTGACAGTGCTATCACAGCAGCCGTGGCCTAGTGGTCTTGGCGTCCGCCTCGGCTGCGGGAGGTGGCAGGTTCGAAACCCACCTCCGGATACCCACCAGGTGGGTACAGGCTTTACCAATGCTCACATGACGAATTCTCTTACAGACTTGTATTACCAGCAGAAACTGTGGACAGATGAGAGGAATCGCATAATGCAGGTGAAATATCGGCAGAGTATGGTAAGGCACTAAGGAGCACGTAACCTCCCCATTGGCCACTCGCAGTGTAAAGGGTTCGTCCACGTAAATTATGAGACATGCATATCCATTGGCGTTGTGATTGTTTTCAAGTCAGCTTCTATGGTATACGTGAAGGTACAGAAAGAAACGGCGCCCGCCTGGAACGGCTCAGAAATGTAAGTGAACTGTAGCTGTCAGCCAAAGTGTCACAAGGCTGTCAGCCGAACTGTCAGGGACGGGCTGGGAGTGAAATGAAATAAAGCTTCAAATCTAGTGATCTAAAGCGATTTCCCTATGAACTTGGTATTGTCGTTGGCTGTGAACTGTACCGCATTCTTGTTATTGGCCTCTCGTCGAACGTTCTTCTTGTTCTTCTTCTCCAGATGAAAATGGCACGCGCTATATCAAGGACTTCTTTTTTCTTCCTGGGCTGTGAGCTTTATCGTCGTTGACACTACATTTCCGCATTATTTAAAACTTATTGTCATGTTTGCCCTAACTTTCTCATTTATAGTTCCAAGACTGTACACATCACGAAAGAAAGATCTACTGAGCACAACATAATAAAATAAAACAGCGCAAAGGACGGGACGAAACACGAAGGAGAAAAACATAGACACGGGCGCTGACCAACAACTGAAATTTTATTTCGATGTAGGACACATATGTAAGGTACAAAGAGGGGGGTGTGTCCAAGGCGATCCTGCACAATCACCGAAACAGTCTAGTCACATCCAAGGGTAAAAACGATAAAAAGGTGAAAGGCCGAAAAAGACAAAAAGCGATAAAACCACGCGGTAAGAGGCCGGGACGGAAAGTGAAACCGATGAGGTTTTTCGTCCCGTCCCTTGCGCTGTCATATTTCATTATGCAATACCGACTAGCCCGGCATCTTGCACTTCTGAGCACATCATACTGAACAAAAAGACGGGTGCTTTAAGCAAGCAATTTTCAAGCGAAGCCAAGGAGTTGTAAAATTTCTTTTAACACGCGATTAAGCTTATTCCAATCGACGCAAAAGCGCAGCATTCTATACTTCTTTGTCACGATAGCCACAGGTGACGACAACGGACCGTTCAAAGCTTTGATATGCCATCATTTGGCTTCTGTCTGGCTAGCCTCTCGCTGTCAGGAAGAGACACCATACCACTGCTGATCTGCTATGCGTGCACACTCATATGTGATTATTCATTGTTTAGTGATTGGCGAATGACCTACATATCATATATATAGATGTCTAACCAGTGCGGTCATCGCTCTCAGCCTCGAGGGCAACGAAGCGGACGTAGTAGCGTGAGGAGCGCTTGGGCTGGGATAAGTTTTTAAGGTTAAACATGGCCGGTAAGGGCCCCCTTCTACGTCTTTGTCTGCCGTCCTTCTGACTCGGGACAATTGGTGCCGGGTGGCGTAGAACGACGTACCACGTCACCAAACGTCGCGGTACGGGCAAGGAGTTGGTAGAGGTGGTGGCTCGACCTTAGCGATGGTGCCTTCAGTGCGTGCAGAGCTTCCTATCGAACGACGTTGGCGAGTAAATGCACTTGACAAGGCCCGAAAATTTTCTGCAGTTCTTCGAGGAGCACAGAACGCAGGTGATAGCGAAGAGAGATCAAAGATGCCCCGGAGGCAGTATCCAGAGGATGCAGCACGGAAACAGGATTCAACGCCCGGTCATACTGATTGTACCGCAGCTGCAGTGCTTTCACCATGACCACACACACGCAGAGGATTTCGATGCTCTTAGGCGGATTACATACTCTGTAACGGAACAGCTGCTCTACCACACCGCCCATCTTATTACTTACACCGTGACGTTCTCATGCTGAAGATTAATTTAATGTTTCAACGCACGCTCTGGCCATTCATGGCGCTCCCTTCAGGTGAAAGGATTTAAAAGTTTGCGAACAAATTCCTGCCCGCTCGGAAGTATCACCTCGCGATACTCATGCGATGGGCGGTCGGCGTCGTGGAGGCTGTAGTAGACATTGCGGATGTCTGTAGTTTCCTTCCAGTCGTTGAAGCCTGGGATGCGTTCGAAGTTGTCGACCCATTCTTGAGTGTTCTCCTATAAGTCGCCATGAAAGGTCTTTCCAGTCTGGAGATTCTCGTAGGAGGCAGGAAGAGAAGAGACGCTGTCTGTTCTGGCCATGTGGTCGAAGCCAGGGGTGTCCCTTCTCGAGGAAGAAGTCGAAAATCCGGGGACAAGCCGTTAAGCCTCTGACTATGACATGAACAGCGGTGTCGGAGAGGGCCTTTAAGACCAGACTTGCTTTCCGTCTCTCCGAGGCATTTTGGAGAATAGGCCACAATACCCAAACGAGATCCATCACTTGTCACGGACCTGAAGGGGGAGAGGCGCTGACGTGGAAGGGGACCTCAGAACGACTGAGTTTAAAGTTTAAAATAATCACACGTCATGTTCTGTAAGAGCGAGGTGTAAAAGTATTAGCAAGCAGTTGACAACACTAAGGACTGCTTGGATATTTTTAAAACCACTGCAACCAAATTATAATGGCCGTTGCAAACGCCTTTTTTTCTATCACTCTTAACATCTGCGCAACCAATCTCATGATTGTCACTTGCGTCTTGTTCTCACCGCATCAGTGTTCTTGTTGTGTTGCTTTTATTCTCAACAGTGGCGTACTTAGACCCTGTTTAAGAAACCTCAAACCATAACCCATTTTCCCTCGTCTATGCTTAGCAACAGGCCGATTCGACTTAGCTACGCAAGGAGGTTTCATAGGCAAGTGCGCGCTAGCTTTCCATGACGTCAATGGCGCGGGATTGATTGACTGAAACAAAACGTGGAGCATGCTCGGGTTTCTGCTAGACCAGACAAATTAGAAAACTCAATCGGGAATAAGTTTGGCATAAGTTAGTAAAGACATACGTTGATAACACACAACGTTCTAAGTTGAACACGAAATCAGCCCCGGCCACTAATATGGAATCTGGGTGATGAATCCATTAGTCAAATGATGACGGGGTTTATATTCGTCATCCACCTTCAGTTCGCTTACGCCACCTAGGATGACGCCACGGAAAGTGTCACCGCCGCAACTGCTGCCTTCCCACGCCCAATATGTTCATGTCAATCCATCAAGAAACCCGGTAGTCGTCGTAGCTATAAAGAAAGCAGAGGAGTGGAAAGGGGCCAACAACTCTATATTGTCAGAGGTACTGCTTATAAGCTGTTTTTTTTTATCAGTAAATTCTGGTGTGCAATGCAAGTATTGCATTGTTCACGTGTCAACGCTCAGAGGCTGCGTAGTGTTTTCACTGTGTGTCTCTGGTTTCTGAATGGGAGGTATGCAGAGGGACAAATTTGCTGAAGCGAGTAAAAGAAATTGTGAGGACACTTTGGCAACTAAAGTGTTGGGAGGCGAAAGCTGAGGCGAAAGCCGATGTTTCGGTCCGGCGTCGCTATGCAGGTGTATCACGGTGTCAAATCCGTTGGTTTAACATTTCCTGTATCCTATAGAGGCCAGAGCTATGCTTATAATTTACGTGAAGGCAAATATGTCAATAACAGAGCTCGAACATCGTATGCTACACAGTTAGCCGGCCATCGCAGTCCCGAACTTCTCAATACATACCTTAAGCTAGTCTACGCCCTATCCGAGTCAAATTCATCATCTGGGTTCAAGAAACGGGTGAAACACCTCTTTCTCAGTGTACAGTATGCATAGGAAATGAATCTGTTTGCCTTTGTGTACTGCGTACCTACGCTGTGTATTCATGTTTGAAATCATGCTACCCATGCTACCCATCTTCATAGTGTTATTTTATTAGTGTTGTTCTTCGTAGTGTTATTGTAGTGCTATTGTAATTGCAATTGTGCAGACCACGTGTGTGTCCTTATATTTTGGTCGTTTTACTTTTGTTAGTGCGTGTCCAACGTTTAATATTCTACTTAGTGCAACACAACATTTTTGCTTTTCTTTCCTTTTGTACTTTCTTGCTTTTCCTCCCCATCAGCGCAGTGTTACTTTTGATCGTCGCGCCGTTGTCTGAGGCATGTGTGCAATAAAGGAGCCGAGGCCCAGTCAGGCGTTTGAATAAGTCTTTTGCCTCGGCTATCCAGACAGGAGAATTAAATATGTACAAGCATATACACTGTACCTGTTTCTGTCAAAAATGAATGAATGAATGAATGAATGAATGAATGAATGAATGAATGAATGAATGAATGAATGAATGAATGAATGAATGAATGAATGAATGAATGAATGAATGAATGAATGAATGAACTGTACCGTGACGACTTCAAGTGGATGTGACGTCACACTGTTCTCGTGGCTATATCGATACCTAATTTATAAATCTTTCGAGGATCTTAAGTGTTAACTACGCTTAATTACACATCGTTTCACCTAATTTGACGCAAATACAACGTTTTCCGACCATTCTGTGTCAATTTTCACTGTGCCGTGATGACCTCCGGTACATGTGACGCCACACAGTTCCCGTGGCTATATAGACGACCGCGCTATTTCGACGCAATTTCTACATTTCTGCCTATAGTTAATAAGCTACTTAATCAACAGTCTTCAAACTTGGCTTCTAGGTTCACTTTTTCGACCTCTACCTGAAGCAACCATTGGTTGTCTTCTATTTTTCTTAGTTCCCGAGTTAATACGCGTGTGACACGCTTTGTTAACGGACGACAGTATGAGCCATTAAAGGCTTTCGCCACAATACGTGGGGCTTGGACTAGGGCACTAGTTTTTGTGGCTTTTGTTCTCAAATGGCCTGCCATGTGAGACTCGGCCACGTTCTACCATATTTTGTTCTGTCCACCGTAGTTGTTTTGGGGGTGGATGTTTGGTTAACACAAAAAATTGCGAGAAGTCTTCCTCTTCTGGCAGTGCGTTTCTCCAATGAATATTTTTCTCATGTAAACAAGAAAGCACTCTATGGGGACTTCTGCGATGTTTTTTTTTTTTGCGGAGAACTTTTTCCGAGGCCCCGTATAGTGGAGGTCCAACCAGTAACGTTTTAAAAAGGGTCAGGAAAGTGCAGGTGCTGCCAGGAGCAAAGGCCTTTTTTTTTTCTTTCAAGCTACACACGGCAACGATACCGGTTAAGTTGTTCATAGACGGAAAAGATTTTTTCGAATTCAGGGGTCTCATAGTTGAGTTGGTAGGCAGCCAGAAACAATAGAACATGTTTTCTTACATTGTTGGGAAGGGGTATATTTTTGGGATGTATCACAACGAGCAATAAAGAAAGAATTTTTCAATTGACTCTCCCGACATTTGGCACTTATACGCATTCAGTGAAGATTGTGTAGCAATTTATTTATTAGGCTGATGGGCCCCCACTGTACTAAGCACTCCAGAATGGCAAATTACAATTCAGATCCGGATTAAAACCAGACTGTATTTTATTTCCTAAAAGTATGCTTTGGTTTGTCGCAATGCAAAAAAAGGCGGCGGAGACTTCCGTGCGGCTCTCCAGAGTATAGCCCTCGTTACGTCCGCACAAATCTTAAAAAGCTGCTGCAAACCTGTGGCTGGCTAATCACAAAGTCGCCAGATGTTTTTTGTGTGTATATACATCTTGTTCTGCGTAGTGTTTAGGTTTTTCTTGTAGTGTTTGGGAAATATCGTGCTGTGCCGGAGCCTGGTAATGAAGGAAAAAGGCTCGTCATGGCTACTCGGTGATCACGAGAAATTCCTGCCTTCGAAACCCACCTCTAGAACTTTTTCCCTCTTTACATTTTTTTATTAGACAGAAAGTCTACACAAAGATAGTGTAAGGCCGCTAAAGCGATTGCAAAGCATTTGCGACACGGGGACTGAAAAATGAAGAGAAAAAGAACTTTTCCGAACATTCCTGAAGGCGAGCGCGGCTGTCTGTAAGAGCACCTCAGCGCAGGGGCCAGGACCTCCACCCCACGCGTCCTTGGCGAATCGGGATGAGCGCGGACAGATTTTCGAGAGAATTCCAGCCCTGTTGAAAAGACACGGGAAGCGATACGTAGCTTAACGTCTGCAGCGACTCCTCTTCTCCCTCTCAGCGCCTCGCTGTCTTCTTGAAATTTCGAACTATGTTATTTAAGCTCATAATGCATCTCGTTATGCAGTTCTAAGCCAGCCTTCGCGCAGCCATGTAGACAGGCCCCGGATTTGTAGAAGCCTTGAAGAATGATCGTTGAGCTCGAATGTTTCTTTTTAAACAGCTTTGGTAGGTTAGTGCGTAGTCACTGTTTCGGCTTGTTAGATTCGTTTCTACACAGTTTTAATTGTTATAAAAGGCCTGTTCCTTTGTCTCCCTTTTCTCTTCGTCCGTCCATCACCCGGCCGCCTGCTCGAAGTTCCGTGCCAAATAAACGAGCCTCGAAGGAAGCGAGGCGCGAAGGAAGAACCTATCAGTTTACTCATAGATAAAACTGCTCACCGCTGTCAGTAAGGCAAGCCAATAAAAACTAGCCCAACGCGAGCCCACCTGACGTGACAGTGTCCGGTTCGTGTCCTTCGTGGCTTATAGTGCACAAGTTGCGCGGGTCAGGCGCAGGGCTATAGGTTTGCATGCTCTAATAAAGTTTTGGTCAAGGTGCAACCTTAAATAACCAGTTTTCTTATGTATTGCTTAATCACTGACAAATGTATTTTATACGTTATAGGGAAGATTTACAATCGCATAAAATAACGCTAAACAAATTTATTTTTGTTACCATGATGCACTGACATCCCCCCTGAGAACAAACAGGATGCGCCAAGAGGCAGAAAATGCTCAAAGAAATAAAAGAAACACCCTAAAATGTTCTCTCCATGGTCTTCCTGGATTGTGTTATATGCTGTGCTCTAATTGCTCCTACGTCTTTTCGAAAGTGCCTGTAGACGCTGGTATTGGCAACGTAGGCATTTTTTGTGGCGTTTCCAAGCACGAATCGAACAATGAAATTGTGAAACTTTACCTAATGTGTGTAAGGTAGACCGGTTTTATGAATTTCTGTTTTCTTCTCCGTAAACTCCGCAGTATTAAGGCTTGAAAAAAATAAATTTATCTGCCCCATTCAGGACACCGGGATCTAAACGTCAGCAGCAGACGACAGAAGTAACGGCCAGTACTCCTGCGCAGAGCATTGATTTTGCAAGAATAGTTCCACAGCCGGCTGCCATAATCGCCCAGCAGTCGCAACGGAAGTGAACAGGAGTGAATACCTTCTCAGCCTGGCCTGCAAAGAACATTGTACTTCAATTGGACAGAAGATAAGAAATCACGAAGATCTCGGGCAACTGCCGTTAAATGACTGTCTAACTTCACCGTGCTATCACCGCAGCCGTGTCCTAGTGGTTTGGTCGTCCGCCTCGGCTGCGGGAGGTGGCAGGTTCGAAACCCACCGACGGATACCCACCGGATGGGTACAGGCGCTCCCCAACCTGGCGGCCGGTTTGTTCGTGGGGAGCAGTCCTGGGAGAGGCTCCGTAGCTCCCGCTATGCCCTGGGGGGTGAACCCTGTTTCGAACAACCGCCTGAAAAGGCGGCGTGGTATGTGTTCATGTGCTGTCCTCGTGTTTGTCTCTGTGACGTGTAAGTGCTTATAAGAAACCCGGTGAAGGTTCTGCCAAGACCACTAATGGCGGCGGAACTGGTTAGATTGCGGTGATGAGTAGCTGGACGATTGGTCACAGTCGCGGAGCCTCTTTTTGTTGCTTTTTTTTCATCCAAAGCCGATAAAGGGGCACTGCGGAGCATTGCATCCAATTTTTTTGCGTAGTTAAAATTCATTCTGGGCCGCTTTCTGGCTACGCCCTGAACATAACATCTACATATGGTCTTGCGCAACGGCTACAATTCGCAACATTTGCAAAGAAAACGGCTCAATGTTAACCCTTGTGCAGTCAACGCCGTTGTATCCTAACTCGGGTGTGCGGGCATATAAAATCTTGGCGACTAACCGCAGCTTGCTTGCAGAATAACCGGCTGATGGCGTCACTTGCGCTGCATATTTTGACCTTTTCTAATTCATAACGAACCTACCATGATCCTTATTTGCACGAATAAAGCGACGCACTGCCCCCCGCGCGACGCAATTCTGCGGCGCTGGTGGGGCACTACTGCGCCGCGGCGCATCACCTCTCTTTGTGTCCTGCTCGGCCACACTGTTCCCGTCTACAGCAATATTTTCTCGGCGGAGAGGGTGCATACAGACGCGCGATGCGTATTGTGTGCTCAGATGATGTTCCTGGATGGGAAGTTTCCCCATTGGCTTAATCACGTCGATTCTGCTAAAAAGCACCTTGATTTTGTCGTTGGCATTGGAAGCATGAGAAGTTGTCCTACAGACATGTGTGGCCAGTACAAAATGGTTTGGGTTATTGGGGTTTAACGTCCCGAAGCAACTCAGGCTATGAGGGACGCCGTATTGAAGGGTTCCGGAAATTTCGACCACCTGGCATTCTTTAACGTGCACTGACATCTCACAGCACACGAGCCTCTAGAATTTCGCCTTTATCGAAATTCGGCCGCCGCGGCCGGGGGCACTATAAAATGCAGGCATATTACAGAATTCATATAATGCAGGTAAAGTAACGGCACAGCAAGCTAAGGCGAGGAAGAGCAGGAATGAATTATCACTTGGAGCAACAGCATAGTGCGCGCTAGTACTTCCTATAATATGTGCGCTTAGTCCGATAGCCATGTAGGTTGGTAAAGAGTACAACTGCAAATGCAAAGTGGCAGGCACCATTCGCCAGATATATTAGCGCCGTGTAGTACACACGCTGCAGCAGTGCATTCAGATTACAGCCCCCGCACTTTGTAGAGCTCGGTGTGGCCGGGCAAGAGCGGAACGCGATCGAAGCACAACACAATTTTGGTCTGGCAGTGTTCTGCCAGCATAACGCACCAAGATTGAACGCATAGTGTTATCCGAAACCTTGACTACAGCTTTCCCAAAAGTATTTCTGAATACATGAGGTGGTAAATACGCTTACCACGGTATCTATGAGGGTATCTGAAAAGTGGCCGCGAAAGCACAGAAGAGGTTGGAACGGCATCCCTTTACTACATCGGCCGTGCCAGTCCTGCGGCTCCGGTACCAGATTTCAATTTCAGGCTCCTGAGATTCATTAGAGCAAACCGACATCGCGCGAAAGACCCTTCACGGAAGTCTGCACATGCGAAGAAGCGGCGCTGCTCCTGTGAAATGCCGTGGGCTGAAACTAATAAAGCGGCAGTTTGGAGGCACCCTTCCTTCTCCTGGTGGTGGCTGTACAATACGCTCCTGTGCCGGACTACAATACAAACTGCGCTCGAAATGGGACCAGCTCGCCCTCTCCGCCTCGTACGTTCGGTATCAACCGAAAGAAATTAGAACATACGTCGTAAACGTGGTCACCTCTTCGCCACTTCGCGTAATGAAGTGTGTTTTATCTCTTTGTATAAACCCCCACTGCTCTATGCAATCGCCCCAAATCTGTGGGGGCTGCGACAGGTGTGCAGCGTTGCATGTTTTCACTGCTGCCAACAATGCAATGCGGGAAGGGCGCTTTTATTATTGTTCTTCTTAAAGCCCCTCACAACATACGTTACCAGTACTGTGACTCATCATGGTGGTCGACATGTCAATGTCATCTCGAAAAGGAATGCCTTCATGAAAGTTATACGATACTGACAAGCCAGAAAACATGTGGACAGCACAAGAACTATCTCCTCGGTGTTTATATGAGGCCTCAACGAGACCACACCTCCATCAACATAACCTCTCGATGTGACCAATCTCACAGTGTAAAAGGCCTGTCTTGTCAATTATCACAGATGCATATCTCTTGGCATGAGCTCGCGTCAACACGTCTTTACAACTTCGTCCCAATCGTTGAAACTCGGGGCGCACTCAAAGTGGTCCTCCCAATCTTGGGTAACCTTCTATAAGTTCCCATTAAAGGGCTTTGGTGTCCGGGGATTCTGCGGGGTCACGTAGGTGGTAGGACGAGAAAGGACACTGTCTGTTCTGGCCGGCGTGTGCGCAGCTATGGAAGTTCCTCCTCGAGCAGGAAGTAGACATTCCGGTGAGAAGCCGCGAAGCCTCTGACTGGAGCTATGAACAGAAGTCTTACAGGGAGCTTTTCGCGCCACACTTTTTGTTCCGGCTTTGCGAAGGATTATGTAGCATATCCCATAATACTCAAACGAAATCCACCAACTGTCGTCGAATAGAACTATAGATGGGGACCTCAGTGCAGCCAAGTTTGATTTTAAAAAATGACAGGTCGTGCTCTGCAAGAGGGAGGTTTAAATGCGCTAGCAGGCTGTTTACCACTCTAAGGACTGCTTGGCAGTTTTTTAAACCAGTGCATTCATATTATATTGGCCCTTGCAAACTGCTTCGTTCACAAACTCATCTTGTAATTGACCAGTTCCATCACTGTTTCTTCCGTCTTGTTCCCACCACATAATTGTCCTAGTTGTGTTGCTTTTATTCACAACACACCTGTTTAGACACTTTTTAAGATGTCCCAAGAAATTAACGATTTTGCTTCATCCATGTTAAGTTCGAGGCCAAAGTGAATACGCTACGCACGGATGTTTTGTATGAGAACCGGCGTTAGCTTTCCATGACTCAATGAAGGCGTAGTTTGTATTCTTCATTCCCCTTCTCGTCACTTACGCCACCTAAGATGACGTCATGGAAATTTCCACCGACACAACTGCTGCTTTCCCGCGCACACTATATTCACCTTTATCTGTCAAGCAACACCATAGTCGTCGTGGCTATAAATGGAGCAGAAAAGTGGAAAAGGGCAAACCTCTCACATTTGCCTTACTTACTTCTCCTAAGGCATTTCATTCAGTTAACTCTGGCATGTTATACAACTATATATTTGTTCATGTATAAACGCTCAGAGGCTGCAGAGGATTCCCGCTGTGTTTGTATAGGCTTGTGAATGTGAGGGATACAGAAGGACGGACTCGTTGAAGCGGGTAAAAAACATGACGCTGGGACTAGCGCACCAGTTTTTAGGGCAATGTCTAGAACGTTTTTTTTTTTTCTGAAATGATCTCCCAAGTGATACTCGGCCGCGTTCTACCAGATTTCGTTCAGTCCAGCATAAATGTTTCGGGGTGGAAGTCTGCTTGCCAGAAATAAGTTTTATAAAGTCTTCCTCTTCTGGCAGAGCGTTTCTCCAACAAATATTTGCCTCAAGTACAAACAGGGAAGAACTGTACACGGACTTCTGCGATGTTCATTTTCTGGAGCCCTTATACCTGACCCTGTACTGTGGACGCCCAAGCAAATGTATTTTGAAAAGAGTCAAGAAAATGCAGCTGCCGCCAGCAGCAAATATCCCGGCAACGAAGGCATTTTCCTGGCGTTTTCAAACATAAAGCAAAGAATGGAATTGTGACACTTGCCATGATATAATGAAGATAGGACGATTTTAGGAGTTTTATCTTTTCTCGGTGACTTCCGCAATAATAACACTTGAAAAATAATTATCTCACTTAGCGCATATAAGACACATAAGTCCTAATCTCTCAACAGAGGAGTAAGAATATTGCCAGTACCATTGCCGAGAGACCCGATTTTGCAAGAATATTTCTGCGGCAGGCAGTTTTCATCGCCTAATAGTCACACGGAAAATAATAAGGGATGAATACCTTCTCAGCCTGGCCTGGAAAAAACATTGCACTTCAATTCGACACAAGACAGGGAATCACGTTGTTCTCGGGCAACTTCTTTGAAATGGCTGTCTAGATTGACAGTGCTATCACAGCAGCCGTGGCCTAGTGGTCTTGGCGTCCGCCTCGGCGGCGGGAGGTGGCAGGTTCGAAACCCACCTCCGGATACCCACCAGGTGGGTACAGGCTTTACCAATGCTCACATGACGAATTCTCTTACAGACTTGTATTACCAGCAAGGTACAAAGAGGGGGGTGTGTCCAAGGCGATCCTGCACAATCACCGAAACAGTGTAGTCACATCCAAGGGTAAAAACGATAAAAGGGTGAAAGGCCGAAAAAGACAAAAAGCGATAAAACCACGCGGTAAGAGGCCGGGACGGAAAGTGAAACCGATTAGGTTTTTCGTCCCGTCCCTTGCGCTGTCTTATTTCATTATGCAATACCGACTAGCCCGGCATCTTGCACTTCTGAGCACATCATACTCAACAAAAAGACGGGTGCTTTAAGCAAGCACTTTTCAAGCAAAGCCAAGGAGTTGTAAAATTTCTTTTAACACGCGATTAAGCTTACTCCAATCGACACAAAAGCGCAGCATTCTATACTTCTTTGTCACGATAGCCACAGGTGACGTCAACGGACCGTTCAAAGCTTTGATATGCCATCATTTGAATTCTGTCTGGCTAGCCTCTCGCTGTCAGGAAGAGACACCATACCACTGCTGATCTGCTATGCGTGCACGCTCATATGTGATTATTCATTGTTTAGTGATTGGCGAATGACCTACCTACCATATATATAGATGTCTAACCAGTGCGGTCTTCGCTCTCAGCCTCGAGGGCAACGAAGCGGACGTAGTCGCGTGCGGAGCGCTTGGGCTGGGATAAGTTTTCAAGGTTAAACATGGCCGGTAAGGGCCCCCTTCTACGTCTTTGTCTGCCGTCCTTCTGACTCGGGACAATTGGTGCCGGGTGGCGTAGAACGACGTACCGCGTCACCAAACGTCGCGGTACGGGCAAGGAGTTGGTAGAGGTGGTGGCTCGACCTTAGTGATGGTGCCTTTAGTGCGTGCAGAGCTTCCTATCGAACGACGTTGGCGAGTAAATGCACTTGACAAGGCCCGCAAATTTTCTGCAGTTTTTCGAGGAGCACAGAACGCAGGAGATAGCGAAGAGAGATCAAAGCTGCCCCGGAGGCAGCATCCAGAGGATGCAGCACGGAAACAGGATTCAACGCCCGGTCATACTGATTGTACCGCAGCTGCAGTGCTTTCACCATGACCACACACACGCAGAGGATTTCGATGCTCTTAGGCGGATTACATACTCTGTAACGGAACAGCTGCTCTACCACACCGCCCATCTTATTACTTACACCGTGACGTTCTCATGCTGAAGATGAATTTGATGTTTCAACGCACGCTCTGGCCGTTCACGGCGCTCGCTTCAGGTGAAAGGATTTGAAAGTTGGCGAACAAATTCCTGCCCCCTCGGAAGTATCACCTCGCGATACTCATGCGATGGGCGGTCGGCGTCGTGGAAGCTGTAGTAGACATTGCGGATGTCTGTAGTTTCCTTCCAGTCGTTGAAGCCTGGGATGCGTTCGAAGTTGTCGACCCATTCTTGAGTGTTCTCCTATAAGTCGCCATGAAAGGTCTTTCGAGTCTGGAGATTCTCGTAGGAGGCAGGAAGAGAAGAGACGCTGTCTGTTCTGTCCATGTGGGCGAAGCCAGGGGTGTCCCTTCTCGAGGAAGAAGTCGAAAATCCGGGGACAAGCCGTTAAGCCTCTGACTATGACATGAACAGCGGTGTCGGAGAGGGCCTTTCAGACCGGACTTGCTTTCCGTCTCTCCGAGGCATTTTGGAGAATAGGCCACAATACCCAAACGAGATCCATCACTTGTCACGGACCGGAAGGGGGAGAGGCGCTGACGTGGAAGGGGACATCAGAACGGCTGAGTTTAAAGTTTAAAATAATCACACGTCATGTTCTGTAAGAGCGAGGTGTAAAAGTACTAGCAAGCAGTTGACAACACTAAGGACTGCTTGGATATTTTTAAAACCACTGCAACCAAATTATATTGGCCGTTCCAAACGCCTTTTTTTCTATCACTCTTAACATCTGCGCAACCAATCTCATGATTGTCACTTGCGTCTTGTTCTCACCGCATCAGTGTTCTTGTTGTGTTGCTTTTATTCGCAACAGTGGCGTACTTAGACCCTGTTTAAGAAACCTCAAGGCATTACCCATTTTGCCTCGTCTAGGCTTAGCAAGAAGCCGATTCGACTTAGCTACGCAAGGAGGTTTCATAGGCAAGTGCGCGCTAGCTTTCCATGACGTCAATGGCGCGGGATTGATTGACTGAAACAAAACGTGGAGCATGCTCGGGTTTCGGCTGGAGAAGACAAATTCGAAAACTCAATCGGGAATAAGTTTGGCACAAGTTAGTAAAGACATACGTTGATAATACACAACGTTCTAAGTTGAACTCGAAATCAGCCCCGGCCACTAATATGGAATCTGGGTGATGAATCCATTAGTCAAATGATGACGGGGTTTATATTCGTCATCCACCTTCAGTTCGCTTACGCCACCTAGGATGACGCCACGGAAAGTGTCACCGCCGCAACTGCTGCCTTCCCATGCCCAATATGTTCAAGTCAATCCATCAAGAAACCCGGTAGGTAGTCGTAGCTATAAAGAAAGCAGAGGATGGGAAAGGGGCCAACATGTCGATATTGTCAGAGGTACTGCTTATAAGCTGTTTTTTTTATCAGTAAATTCTGGTGTGCAATGCAAGTATTGCACTGTTCACGTGTCAACGCTCAGAGGCTGCGTAGTGTTTTCACTGTGTGTCTCTGGTTTCTGAATGGGAGGTATGCAGAGGGACAAATATGCTGAAGCGAGTAAAAGAAATTGTGAGGACACTTTGGCAACTAAAGTGTTGGGAGGCGAAAGCTGAGGTGAAAGCCGATGTTTCGGTCCAGCGTCGCTATGCAGGTGTATCACGGTGTGAAGTCCGTTGGTTTAACATTTCTTGAATCCTATAGACGCCAGAACTATGCTTATAATTTACGTGAAGGCAAATATGTCACTAACAGAGCTCGAACATCGTATGCTACACAGTTAGCTGGCCATCGCAGTCCCGAACTTCTCAATACATACCTTAAGCTAGTCGACGCTCTATCCGAGTCAAATTCATCATCTGGGTTCAAGAAACGGGTGAAACACCTCTTTCTCAGTGTACAGTATGCATAGGAAAGGAATCTGTTTGGTTTTGTGTACTGCGTACCTACGCTGTGTATTCATGTTTGAAATCATGCTACCCATGCTACCCATCTTCATAGTGTTATTTTATTAGTGTTGTTCTTCGTAGTGTTATTGTAGTGTTATTGTAATTGCAATTGTGCAGACCACGTGTGTGTCCTTATATTTTGGTCGTTTTACTTTTGTTAGTGCGTGTCCAACGTTTAATATTGTACTTAGTCAATGCAACACAACATTTTTGCTTTTCTTTCCTTTTGTACTTTCTTGCTTTTCCTTCCCATCAGCGCAGTGTTACTTTTGATCGTCGCGCCGTTGTCTGAGGCATGTGTGCAATAAAGGATCCGAGGCCCAGTCAGGCGTTTGAATAAGTCTTTTGCCTCGGCTATCCAGACAGGAGAATTAAATATGTATAAGCATATACACTGTACCTGTTTCTGTCAAAAATGAATGAATGAATGAATAAATGAATGAATGAATGAATGAATGAATGAATGAATGAATGAATGAATGAACTATACCTTGACGACTTCAAGTGGATGTGACGTCACACTGTTCTCGTGGCTATATCGATACCTAATTTATACATCTTTCGAGGATCTTAAGTGTTAACTACTCTTAATTACACATCTTTTCACCTAATTTGACGCAAATACAACGTTTTCCGACCATTCTGTGTCAATTTTCACTGTGCCGTGACGAATTCCGGTACATGTGACGCCACACAGTTCCCGTGGCTATATCGACGACCGCGCTATTTCGACGCAGTTTCTACATTTATCCCTATAGTTGATAAACTAATTAATCTACATTCTTCAAACTTGGCTTCTAGGTTCACGTTTTCCACCTCTACCTGAAACTACCATTGGTTGTCTTCTATCTTTCTTAGTTCCCGAGTTAATACGCGTGTGACACGCTTTGTTAACGGACGACAGTATGAGCCATTAAAGGCTTTCGCTATAATACGTGGAGCTTGGACTAGGGCACTAGTTTTTGTGGCTTTTGTTCTCAAATGGCCTGCCATGTGAGACTCGGCCACGTTCTACCATATTTTGTTCTGTCCACCGTAGTTGTTTTGGGGGTGGATGTTTGGTTAACACAAAAAATTGCGAGAATTAAGTCTTCCTCTTCTCGCAGTGCGTTTCTCCAATGAATATTTGTCTCATGTAAACAGGAACGCACTCTACGGGGACTTCTGCGATGTTTTTTTTTTTTCGGAGAACTTTTTTCAAGGCCCCGTATAGTGGAGATCCAACCAGTAACGTTTTAAAAAGGGTCAGGAAAATGCAGGTGCTGCCAGGAGCAAAGGCCTTTTTTTTTCTTTCAAGCTACACACGGCAACGATACCGGTTAAGTTGTTCATAGAGGGAAAAGATTTTTTCGAATTCAGGGGTCTCATAGTTGAGTTGGTAGGCAGCCAGAAACAATAGAACATGTTTTCTTACATGGTTGGGAAGGGGTATATTTTTGGGATGTATCACAACGACCAATAAAGAAAGAATTTTTCAATTGACTCTCCCGAAATTTGGCACTTATACGCATTCAGTGAAGATTGTGTAGCATTTTATTTATTAGGCTGATGGGCCCCAATGCACTAAGCGCTCCAGAATGGCAAGTTACAATTCAGATCCGGATTAAAACCAGACCGTATTTTATTTCCTATAAGTATGCTTTGGTTTGTCGCAATGCAAAAAAAGGCGGCGGAGACTTCCGTGCGGCTCTCCAGAGTATAGCCCTCGTTACGTCCGCACAAATCTTAATAAGCTGCTGCAAACCTGTGGCTGGCTAAACACAAAGTCGCCAGATGTTTTTTGTGTGTATATACATCTTGTTCTGCGTAGTGTTTAGGTTTTTCTTTGTTGTTATGTAGTGTTTGTGAAATATCGTGCTGTGCCGGAGCCTGGTAATGATGGAAAAAGGCTCGTCATGGCTACTCGCATCTCCCGAGAAATTCATGCCTTCGAAACCCACCTCTAGAACTTTTTCCCTCTTTACATTTTTTATTAGACAGAAAGTCTACACAAAGATAGTGTAAGGCCGCTAAAGCGATTGCAAAGCATTTGCGACACGGGGACTGAAAAATGAAGAGAAAAAGAACTTTTCCGAACATTCCTGAAGGCGAGCGCGGCTGTCTGTAAGAGCACCTCAGCGCAGGGGCCAGGACCTCCACCCCACGCGTCCTTGGCGAATCGGGAAGAGCGCGGACAGATTTTCGAGACAATTCCAGCCCTGTTGAGAAGACAGGGGAAGTGAGACGTAGCTTAACGCCTGCAGCGACTCCTCTTCTCCCTCTCAGCGCCTCGCTGTCTTCTTGAAATTTCGAACTATGTTATTTAAGGTCATGATGCATCTCGTTATGCAGTTCTAAGCCAGCCTTCGCGCAGCCATGTAGACAGGCCCCGGATTTGTAGAAGCCTTGAAGAATGATCGTTGAGCTCGAATGTTTCTTTTTAAACAGCTTTGGTAGGTTAGTGCGTAGTCACTGTTTCGGCTTGATAGATTAGTTTCTACACAGTTTTAATTGTTATAAAAGGCCTGTTCCTTTGTCTCCCTTTTCTCTTCGTCCGTCCATCACCCGGCCGCCTGCTCGAAGTTCCGTGCCAAATAAACGAGCCTCGAAGGATGCGAGGCGCGAAGGAAGAACCTATCAGTTTACTCATAGTTAAAACTGCTCACCGCTGTCAGTAATGCAAGCACAATAAAAACTAGCCCAACGCGAGCCCACCTCACGCGACAGTGTCCGGTTCGTGGCCTTCGTGCCTTAGTGCACAAATTGCGCGGGTGAGGCGCTGGGCTATAGGTTTGCATGCTCTAATAAAGTTTTGGTCAAGGTGCAACCTTCTAATAACCAGTTTTCTTATGTATTGCTTAATGACTGACAAATGTATTGTATACGTTATAGGGAAGATTTACAATCGCATAAAATAACGCTAAACAAATTTAATTTTGTTACCATGATGCACTGACATCCCCCCTGAGAACAAACAGGATGCGCCAAGAGGCTGAAAATGCTCAAAGAAATAAAAGAAACACCCCAAAATGTTCTCTCCATGGTCTTCCTGGATTGTGTTATATGCTGTGCTCTAAATGCTCCTACGTCTTTTCGAAAGTGCCTGTAGACGCTGGTATTGGCAACGTAGGCATTTTTTCTGGCGTTTCCAAGCACGAATCGAACAATGAAATTGTGAAACTTTGCCTAATGTCTGTATGGTAGACCGGTTTTATGAATTTCTGTTTTCTTCTCCGTAACCTCCGCAGTATTAAGGCTTGAAAAAAATAAATTTCTCTGCCCCATTCAGGACACCGGGATGTAAACGTCAGCAGCAGACGAAAGAATAAACGGCCAGTACTCCTGCGCAGAGCATTGATTTTGCAGGAATAGTTCCACAGCCGGCTGCCATAATCGCCCAGCAGTCGCAACGGAAGTGAACAGGAGTGAATACCTTCTCAGCCTGGCCTGCAAAGAACATTGTACTTCAATTGGACACAAGATAAGAAATCACGAAGATCTCGGGCAACTGCCGTTAAATGACTGTCTAACTTCACCGTGCTATCACCGCAGCCGTGGCCTAGTGGTTTGGTCGTCCGCCTCGGCTGCGGGAGGTGGCAGGTTCGAAACCCACCGACGGATACCCACCGGATGGGTACAGGCGCTCCCCAACCTGGCGGCCGGTTTGTTCGTGGGGAGCAGTCCTGGGAGAGGCTCCGTAGCTCCCGCTATGCCCTGGGGGGTAAACCCTGTTTCGAACAACCGCCTGAAAAGGCGGCGTGGTATGTGTTCATGTGCTGTCCTCGTGTTTGTCTCTGTGACGTGTTAAGTGTTTATAAGAAACTCGGTGAAGGTTCTGCCAAGACAACTAATGGCGGCGGAACTGGGTAGATTCCGGTGATGAGTAGCTGGACGATTGGTCACAGTCGCGGAGCCTCTTTTTGTTGCTTTTTTTTCATCCAAAGCGGATAAAAGGACACTGCGGAGCATTGCATCCAATTTTTGTGCGTAGTTAAAGTTCATTCTGGGCCGCTTTCTGCCTACGCCCTGAACATAACATCTACATATGGTCTTGCGCAACGGCTACAATTCGCAACATTTGCATAGAAAACGGCTCAATGTTAACCCTTCTGCAGTCAACGCCGATGTATCCTAACTCGGGTGTGCGGCCATATAAAATCTTGGCGACTAACCGCAGCTTGCTTGCAAAAAAACCGGCTGATGGCGTCCCTCGCGCTACATATTTTGTCCTTTTCTAATTCATAACGAACCTAGCATGATGTTCATTTGCGCGAATAAAGCGACGCAGTACTCCCTGCGCGACGGAATTCTGCGGCGCTTATGGGCACCACCTAGCGGCGCATCGCCTCCTCGGGCACACTGTTCCCGTCTACAGGAGTATTTTAACGCAACAGCGTTAAGGGTCCTGTGTCATGAAAAGCCGCAGTCGTCGGGGGAAATCCGACTGTGCGGCCTGCCCGTGGCCCCCCCTGCCACCGGATACGGGCTGGTGTAGTTTCGGCTACTAAGCTTTGTTCCGGTGCAACGCACAGCGGTGGGTGGATTCGCCGGAGTCCACTCTTGGGGTTGCGAATCCCCAGGAAAGGTGCAGCAGACTTTCCGCGACATTGTGAGCGTGTCGCGCCCACGATGCCCTATGCCTGTGTGGGAGGGCAGGTCCGAGAAGGGAGACGGACTGGGCACGTGGAATCCGGCTTAAAAGCAGAACTGGTGACTAGAACGGCTGTTTGTTTTTTGGCGTGGTCGACGCGGTAGACGCGGTCGGGACTTTGTCGTTTTGCCGTGGTGCTGGCGCTGCGGTAGACGCGGTTCCGACTTAGCTGTTTTGCCGATCGACGAGATCGCCCGGGCAGACGCGGTCGTTCCAAAATTCGCAAAATTGAAAGTCACGGTTCCCTCTCGGTACGAGGGCGTACCACCCAGCCGCGGACGCGTTGGTTTCCGATCACGAAGAGCTCGGTGCCTCGCGGGGGCATGCGGCTGGGCGATCCTAGCTTGGGTTTTGGGGAAGCTACCCTTGGCCTGAAAGCACGAAAAGAGATGGAGTAAGTAGCAGCAAACTCCAAGGCCAGTAAGCTCCGAAACGCGGGAAAGCCTGGCGGCTGTCTGAGTAACGGTTAGTAGACTGGTGAAATCGCAGAGGGCATCAATGCCCTGCTCCAGGCACGTGCATATATACCGTGTGGTAGCGCGTGATGTCACTGCGGACATCAATTGAGACCTCAACCATGACAGGGTGGTAGAATGGATTGAGGTTTCACATACTATGCCAGGGCGATTGCTGGCAACAATCGCCGCGAAAACCGTGAAAGGATGGCTGCAGCGTGTGCGAGTACTGCAGGAGTAAGAGCCGAAGTACCGAACGAGTGCTGTGAAATATCCGTCTCTTAGTACTGTGGGAAGGTCGGGGTGGCGGAACCTGGCTTGGGGGAGGGGATCCTAGCCAAGCCCCTGTTAGGATTTTCCCTGTCTCGGACGGTCGGAGATCGCCGGCAAAACATTCTCTGTGGTGTGGGAGTACGTCCAACGCCGAGGGCCCACAATTGGTGCAATGAGTGCTCGCCCTTCAAGGAGGCCTGAAAAGGAACTCAGGATCAAATCAAGCCAAATCTGGTCAAAATACCTGCTGTCCCCAATCCCACCTAATTCACACAACCCAAACCAATTTCCAATTTCCTATTTCCAAACGCCCATCCCATCCCTCTACGTCCTAGGGGAGATCAGGGGAGTCTCCCCGGGCCCGCTTCCTCGGCGGTGGGTCGCTAAAGTAGAGATTTCCCTATTGATTTCTTTCCACCTTCGGGTGGCAAAATCACAATTGCCCTCGGGCCAAATCTTTTATTTTGCTATTGGGCTTATACCCGCGATACATCAGTGGTGCGGGAGAGGCAAATTTTCTTATTCATTTTTGTCGCCTCAACTATCATTTGTCGTCGTTGGCCGTGAGCGATAAATCCCAGAAGGATTAATGAATAAACGTCTATCGGGTCGTAGCTTGGACTGGACTGCAAGGTTTTAACTGATCTATTGTATTGACTACCAGGACGTGCTGTCGTATACAAAACTTGTCATGCAGGCTTTCCTCGGTGCGGAAATGCGGCTACCGCGTTCGCTGCCTTGAATGCAAGCTCCATGCACTGCTGCTTCTACCAGTTCCTTTCACACACTCGCGCCCCTGCTCCATGATGTAAAGCACGCGTGAGTGCCCCGGACATGTTTTAATTTCTACTTCCACTGCTCATCTGCATCCTTGCGACGGAAAGCTAGCACTCTTCGCTCGCCTCACAACCCGCATATCTCTTACTCTGGGGTTAAGGTTAATAAAAACAACAAATTACATCATTGTCACCACGTGTCAACGTAATTTTCAGCGAGAGCAGTCAATGCGATATATTGTGTTTGAGAATATGAGCATTTTCCCTGTGTAGTTCTATGGCCCTCTTTTCAGTATCCTACACATAGCCGTTTACACTCAAGCGTATACAGCTCGTACAGTCGAAAAGCCGTCGGCGTCGTAGTTAGTAGTTGTCGGCACTGCGCGTCGGAAAAAAGTCTGTCATGCCAACCGTTTGCCGCAGAATGTTCCAGATGGTGTAATACCATTCAGGGTTTCGAGCAGCACAAACTTACTAGAGTCCCGGACGCGTAATTCGCAGGTCGTGGGTTCGCATCCCACCGGCGGCATGTGGTTGTTTTTTCTTCTGCTTTTCTAATCAATTAACTTTAAGCGACAACATATTCAGTAATTTTCTTACTTGATCAGTGTAGCAGAGCCGAGCAAGTCTGACGTCACTCGCTGCAGCATAATCTGCGCATGACTGAGTACGTCAGCGCACTGTATATATATGCCATCTTATCGGGAATAAACGTTGTTCATCACCCGATGCCGGCCCGTACACATGGTGGCAGCGGTGCCCATTCACTATGTCCGCTCCGTCGACACTGCTCCCGGCCCCGAAACCACTGGATACCTCGGGCGACGCATGGACTGCTTGGAAAACATGGAAAAGTGAGTTCATGCTGTTTTCCACGGCCACCCAGTTAAGCAAACAGCCTAAAGAAGTGCAAGCAGCGACGTTACTTGTAACGATTGGAGAAGACGGCAGGAAAACTTATAGCACTTTCAAATTCGACGAGGAAAAGGACAAGAACGACGTCGACATTTTGCTTGAAAAGTTTGAGGAATTCTACAAACCATCGACGAATCTGACATTCCATGAGTTCCGCTTCGGGTGAAGAGACCAAAAACACAAAAAAAACAAGGGGAACCTTTTAACGACTGGCTGACAGACCTAAAGCTACTAGCAAAAAACTGCGAGTTCGGAGACTTGGAAGACCGCTTGCTCCGCAGCCGGATTATCCTGGGAGTTCAAGACAAAGGCTTACAGCAAAAACTTATTGCCGAAAACCCGTCGTATGAGAAGACAGTTACAATATGCCGAGCCCACGAACAAGGAAAGGAGCAGTTTAAGGAAATCAGGGACGGCACCGAAACAGCAGGCGACGCAGTAGTCCATGCGGTCGGGCCGCGAAAACGGCCTTGTAGTCGTTGTGGTTATCTCACTCACCGTGGCGTGCTGTGCCCGGCTCAAGGGAAGGTGTGCACGAATTGCGGTGGGCGTAATCACTTCGCTCAAGCATGCAAAGCACTGGCGCCCCGTCAGGACAGAGGTTCGAAAAAAGAAGTGCGCCAACTGC
Source organism: Amblyomma mixtum (assembly GCF_055824585.1). Lineage (NCBI taxonomy): Eukaryota > Metazoa > Arthropoda > Arachnida > Ixodida > Ixodidae > Amblyomma > Amblyomma mixtum. Next base: position 98,577,398 of record NC_143013.1, on the reverse strand, counting down.
AAGACGACGATGACAGTGATTTCATTTTGCAAACTTTGACCGTCGGTGCCCTAGCCTCAGACCATTGGAGCGCGACAGTTTACATCGAAGGACGCCCATACACGTGCAAGCTGGACACAGGAGCTAACTGCTGTGTAATTTCAAGCAAGGATGTCGACAAACTGCCGAGCAAACCGCACCAAGAGTGTCGCGTAACGTTAACAGCGTTCTTCGGCCATAAAACTTTGGCCAAAACAAAAATTAGGCTGCATTTGCGCGCAAACGACAAAGTGCACGAAGAGACGTTTTTCGTGGTCGACCAACACGTGCCCGTGACTCTCAGTGGATCAGTTGCTGAACGCCTCGGTTTTATTTGTCGCGTGCAAAATGCGCACGCCGATCCGTTGCACCCAGCAGCGCAATCGTTTGAAGATGTTTTCAGTGGACTGGGGCAGTTAAAAGGCATTGAGTACGCGATGAAGCTAAAGCCCGGATCCGTGGGAGTTGTCGTGCCGGCGAGGAGAGTTCCGGTGGCCCTCCGAGAAAAAGTCAAAGAGGAGCTCCAGCGCATGGAAGAACAAGGAGTCATATCAAAGGTAAATGAGCCAACAGAATGGTCCAGTCATATGGTCACGGTGCTTAAGAAAGAAAAAGTGCGCATCTGCCTAGACCCCACAGCACTAAACAAAGCTTTGCTACGAGAGAACTACCCCATGCCGACCCTTGAAGATGTTGTGCCTAGGCTTGCCGGAGCAAAGTTCTTTACAACTCTAGACGCAGCGTCAGGATTCTGGCAAATCAAACTAACCGACGCAAGTTCGAAGCTGTGCACAATGAGCACACCTTACGGACGATATCGCTTCCTGCGCATGCCTTTCGGAATTGCCTCAGCCCCGGAAGTGTTTCAGGCAGCGATGCATCGCTTGCTAGAAGGTTTGCCAAACGTTGCAGTAGTAATGGATGACATCCTATTATGGGGAAAGACAAAAGAAGAGCACGACTACCACTTACAGCTTCTTTTAACACGCTGTCGCGAACATAACTTGAAACTGAACTTGAAGAAATGTTCATTTTTCCAGACCGAGGTACGCTATCTGAGACACGTGCTCACTGTGGACGGCCTGCGAGTAGATCCACAACGCGTGCAAGATATTCTGGAAATGCCAGCACCAAAGAATAGTAAGGAACTGCAAGTTTTTCTGGGCACAATAAATTTTGTGCAACGTTTCATCCCTAACATGTCTGTAGTGACCGCCCCTCTTCGGTCTTTGCTGCGCAAAGAAATTGCATGGGTATGGACGGAAAAGCAGCAAGAAAGCTTCGAAAAGTTGCGCCAGGCCCTGATAACAGCCCCGATCCTTCTTTATTTTGACCCCAAGAAAGCAGTTACCTTATCAGTTGACGCAAGTCAGTTCGGGGTAGGCGCCGTCCTGATGCAAGAAGCGCACCCCGTTGCGTTTTCGTCACGGTCACTCACAGATTCCCAGCAAAGATATGCTCAGATAGAAAAGGAAACTCTCGCGATAGTGCACGGCTGCACAAAGTTTCATGATTATCTATTTGGACAGCATGCAGTGACAGTTGAGACAGACCATCGGCCACTGGAGGCCATATTCAGTAAACCACTATACCAGTGCCCGCTACGCTTGCAACGCATGCGACTGACGTTGCAACGTTACCCCATCATCGTGACTTATAAACCTGGAAAAGAACTGTTCCTAGCAGATGCTTTATCCCGTTTTCCCAGTAAGGCATGCATGGAAGAACACGAGCAATTTCAAGTCAATGTTCTTGATTGCGTTTCAGCCTCCGAGCACTGTTTGAAAGACCTGCTTGCAGCAACCGGTGACGACAACAACCTGACAAAGCTGCGGGAATATGCAGAGACAGATTGGCCTCTTCATAAGCTCGAAGTCCCAGAGCAACTTCGGACCTACTGGGGGTACCGCGACGAGATACACGCGCAGGATGGCCTCGTGTTTCGCAGCAACAAGGTAATGATACCGGAGTCAAAAAGAAACGACATGATCCGCCTCCTTCACGCGGCACACGCTGGAGCGGATAAAATGAAGGCAAGGGCAAGGAACGTAATGTTCTGGCCGAACATGGCAAGCGACATTGATCAATTCTGCAAAGGCTGCAAGGTGTGTCTCAAAAATCAGCCGCGAAACGCCAAAATGCCCCTTTTAAGTCACGACGTTCCCACCCTACCCTGGCAAGTTGTTGGCATTGACTTGTTCTTTTACGAAGGTCGCGAATTTGCCCTCATCGTCGACTTTTACTCGTTTTTTTTCGAACTGCGGGAACTTCGCACCACCACAGCAACCTCGCTGATCTCCTGGTGCTCTGAAATTTTCTCTGTTCATGGCTTGCCTGTGAAGTTATGCAGTGATAATGGACCGCCCGTTAACAGCCGTGAGTTTAAAGATTTTCTGAACAGCCTAGGTATCGCCCAAGTCACGTCAAGCCCCTACCACCCGCGGTCTAACGGCATGACGGAAAGAGCGGTGCAGGAAGCCAAGAAGCTTCTAAAAAAATGTTCCCTTAAAACGCCTGCATTTCAGATGGCTTTGCTGGAATGGCGCAATACACCGCGTGATGATGTGCTACAGTCCCCTGTGCAGAGGCTGATGGGACGCCAAACACGGACTCCTCTCCCGGTGCCTACAAGCCATTTGGAGCCACAAGCTATACCCAGCAACGTGGTCCACAGTCGGCTTCGTGAGATACGCCAACGCCAAAAGACGTACTACAACCGTGGCAGCAGGTACCTGCCACCTGCGACGCCAGGCCAGCAGGTCACCGTGTATGACGCAATCAACCGGACCTGGTCTCCAGCTGTCGTCCTCAGGCCAGCTAACGAACCTCGCTCGGCGATCCTCAAAACTGAAGACGGCAGGGAAATTCGTCGCACACGAGAACATCTACGACTGATGGGTCCGCAACAGGAAACCAGTTCCGCCCCTCAAGAAGACCCTTGCACAGAGCCCGGCCAAGAGCTACGTCGAAGCACAAGGTTGCGACGTGAACCTTGTCGGTACCCTCTACCGGAGCGACGCTGAACCCGGTTTGTTCGAAGAAGGGAAGATGTAGCAGAGCCGAGCAAGTCTGACGTCACTCGCTGCAGCATAATCTGCGCATGACTGAGTACGTCAGCGCACTGTATATATATGCCATCTTATCGGGAATAAACGTTGTTCATCACCCGATGCCGGCCCGTACACAATCAGCATCAAAAAAAAATGAATTAATTAATTAAAAAAAATCCCCTGTGCTCCTTGGTTTCTGTGGCTGTTGGCTTCTCTCATACTTATAACGAGCCCCTCATGCCCCTTCCCTTGTTTGCTTAATTGCTTAGCGAGGGCCTCGGTTCTGGCAGCCTTGACGCCATAGGAAGCATAAGAGGGTTCTGACACAGCTTCCACCCTCGCCGTTCGATGGCGTTCTACGTCACACCAGCGGTAACTCAGGACGTTCCACGTCCGCCGCATACGAACGTGGGTGGCGCTGTTGAACACTCTCAATTTTAGGTTATTTGTAAAACATAAATACCCCCGAAAGCAGAAGGTTTGACAGCCGTCGCCGTAGCTCAGAGGTAGAGCACCGGACGCGTAATTCGGAGGTCGTGGGTTCGGATCCCACCGGCGGCATGTGGTTGTTTTTTCTTCTGCTTCTCTAATCAATAACCTTTAAGCGACAACATATTCAGTAATTTTCTTAACTGATCAGCATCACAAAAAATATAAATAAATTAATTTTAGAAAAAAATTACCTGTGCTCCTTGGTTTCTGTGGCTGTTGGCTTCTCTCAGAGTTATAACGAGCCCCTCATACCCCTTCCCTTGTTTGCTTAGTTACGTCATAGAGTTTGCTAAAGGAATTCGAACTGCCGACCTATAATTGTGGTTGCGGGTGTCTACCGAGATGTGTGAGAAAGTTACTGCAACTTCCTTTCCTCAAATACAATTTTCGTTCTCTTCATTACGGCACCTCTTTCTCTGTCTCACTCTCTCTCTTCTTTCACTTCCACCTACCTCCCTTTCCTTACGGTGTGGTATGGGTGTCCACCGAGATGTGATGTGAGACAATTAGTCTCTGAAGGCCTCTTCTAGGCTTAATCCTAAGCCAGGCTTCTGAGATTTAGTCGTACATTTCCTGTCTTCAAAAATGCGTTGCGTTCAAAGTTGTTTCCAAAGGCCAAGGTGTCGCGCTGTACGGACGATGGCGTTCCGTGGACTTCCTGGCAGCGCTGGAACACGCTGTCGCGTTCCACTCTTTAAGGCGAAGCTTAAGCGTCCTCCATTTTTATTGCGAAAGCAATACTAGTTGCACTTTCAAGCCTTCGCGTGACCCGGCCGCAGTTACGTTTGACCTTTAGCGGAGAGAATATGGGCGACCAACTCGCTCCTTCAGATAGCCCGGCTGCAGTTACGCCGCGCCGCGCACCTATGGCGCTACTGCCGCTGTGACGTCATACAAACTGTAGATTATGGGCGACCAACTCGCTCCTTCAGAGCCCGGCTGCAGTTACGGTGAGTGTGTGCCGCGCTGCGCACCTGTGGCGCTACTGCCGCTGTGACGTCATACCAGCTGTAGATTATGTTTCCCTCAGCCGCAACAACATCAAAAACAAAATATAAAAAAATTACCGAAGACGCTTTGAGTCGTCGCGCAGCGACGGCCGGTAGCCACGCGTGACCTGTAGACGCGGCGCACTGCGTTCCTTCAGATGGAGGCGCTGCGCTTTTCCTTTCGCAACCTACCAGGCTTAACCAAAGCTAAGCCCCTGCCAATTTATTGCGAAAGCAATACTGCTCGCAGTTTGAGCTCTTCAGCGTCGTCCCGGAGGTGTAACCACGTTTGACTTTTAGCATAACCTCCGCTCTGACGTCACGCCAGACGGAGAGAGACAGAGCCCCAGCTCGTCTCGTCGCGGTCGTCCCAGCGTAACCACGCAGCGCCGCGCTTCAGCTGCGCGCAGCTGCCGCGAATAAAAAACATGAAGAAAAAATAAAAAACCTACGAAAATAAAAGTGCCATAATATATATATATATATATATATATATATATATATATATATATATATATATATTGTAAGATGGGCACTGGGATGGTTAGAGGAGCTGGGCACCGGCGGTAGACACAGAGACACAGGCCTCGCAGACACACAGTTCGAGCCCCGAGAGCACACACCCAAAGCGATGGCAATGCCGCTCAACATAACGGTCAGAAGTTCGTCGTCGTCTTCGCCTGTACAGGACCTTCTTCGTCGTTACAGCTGCCCCCCCCCCCCCCCCCCCCGGGAAGGGCCTCAGTTGTGAGAGAACGGGCGATTTGGCGACACTCTTCTGCGTGTCGTGCAGCTTGCGAAATTGGAGTACACTCAGATGCGTCAGGCTGGTATGGGAGAATGGTATCGAGTGGAGCAGAAGGATGACGGCCGTAAAGAAGATAGAACGGGGAGAAGCCGGTAGTCGACTGCGTTGCGGTGTTGTAGGCGTACGTCACATACGGAAGGACGAGATTCCAGTTGGAATGGTCTGATGAGACGTATATAGAGAGCATATCGCCGAGGGTACGGTTAAATCTTTCTGAAAGGCGGTTAGTTTGCGGGTGATAGGCAAAGCTTGTTCGGTGAACAGCGTTTCCATGAACGCTCGCAGCACGTCGGCGAAAGCTTCACCAGCTATATAGAAGTCATTGACTTATGCAAACGTGTCAATGCGAACATGTCCGAAGCCGACAAGATAAAACACATCTTGAAAGGTATCGACGATGATGCTTTCAGATGCTATTAGCCCGTGACTTGCGCACCGTTAAGGAAGTGTTCACACTCTGCCAAAGCTTCGAGGAGCTGCGCAAACAGCGGTTATTGACGCGGAAACACCAAGCCCACGTTGAATCGCTTTTTGGACTGGCGCCTGCAGCTGACAACACCTCTATGCTGCAGCAAATCAAAGATTTCGTCCGTGAAGAGGTAGCTCGGCAACTTTCTCTTCTGCTTGCCCTCAACAGGCGCCGCCTTATTTGGCCCCGGCTCTTCGACAGGCTATACAAGACCAGGTTACTGAGGCGCTTCCATCCTTCCATCCTCCGCCACCTTTCGCCGCACCCTTGATTTACGCCGATGCTGCTCCAAGGTCTGTCACCAGTCCCATGCCTTGCGCCGACGTCGCCCCAAGACCTGTAGCCGGTCCTCGGACTTACGCCGACGTTCTAGTAAAGCCCCCGCCGTCGTCCTATCGACAATGTACGTGCCTGTGCAGGCGTCGGCACCTCGCCTGCGACCAGCTCGAAGAGCAAGCAATCCGTGGCGCACCAGTGACAACCGTCCTTTCTGCTACACTTGCGGAGTGCCTCGCCACGTCGCGCGCTTCTGCCGTCGCCATCCCCAAGCGCCAGCACCACGCGCGCAATCTTCGGGGTACTGGCCTTCAACCCGTCAGTATTCTGAGCCTGTCGACCAAACGCCAAGTCGTCCTTTCTCCCCTGATCGTTCAGCCCTCTCCAGCCGCCGCTCCCCTTCGCCCCTACGCCGCTCTATCTCCCCCATGCGACGTCGCCCTAATTCTCCTCAGCAGGAAAACTAGGCGCCGCAGTTCCGGAGGCAAGAACTGCGCCCCCGTCGAAATTTCAGACCTCATCGATCACCTGCGAACCTTATTGATGTTTTTGTTCAGGGCGTGTCTGCGATGGCTCTGATAGACACCGGTGCAGCGATTTCGGTAATGGACGAAAATTTATGTACTTCTTTAAAGAAAGTTAAGACGACAGTTTCGGGACTCAGGCTGCGCACGGCCAGCGCACAGCCGATTACGCCGTTAGCAGCATGCACTGCTCGAGTTCGAATCCAGGACGCACTATATTCCATCGAGTTCGTCGTGCTGCCTTCTTGCTCACATTCTTTAATTTTAGGGTGGGATTTCCTGTCGCGTCACGAAGCTGTCATCGACTGCGCTCGCGCAGAAGTTGGGTTCTCCGCTTTGCCTAATGTCTCGCCAGACGCTGCTCCTTCTGTTCCCTGCGCGAAAGCCGTCGTCACTGAAGACATCATCCTTCCTCCCAGCTCCACTGCGCTTGTAAGCATCTCTTGTGACTCTGTTTGTGATGACGTTGTTCTCTTCACGCCGGCCTGGACTTTCCTGCGCCGCAAGTCCCTCCCGCTGCCCTTCGCTGTGCTCACTATTTCTGCTGGCCTTTCCGTGCTATGGGTCTCTAACCCGTTTTCCTTCCCTACTGCTTTGCGCCATGGCGAATGTCTCGGCAGTCTACAATCTATTGCGTTCATTCTCACCTGTGAGGACCCCGCCGATTAACCTCATCTAGCCATTACTGCACTCAGCCCTCCATCTTCTGCGCCTGAATTCTCTGCTGCAGACCTCTTCCTTCGCTCTATCGACACCGATCTTCCTTCCCCGCAACGGACGCAGCTTCTTAACCTCCTTCACCAGTTCCGCTCCTCCTTCGACTGTCATCGGAGTTCCTTGGGCCAAACTTCCGCGGTCACCCATCGTGTCGACACCGGCAACCACGCACAAGTGGGGCAGCGCCCCTATCGTGTATCTGCCACCGAGCGCCATGTTATCGAAGAGCAAGTTGATAAAATGCTCAAAGACGGCGTGATCCAGCCCTCCAGTAGCCCTTGGGCTTCGCCTGTTGTGCTGGTCAGGAAGAAAGACGGCTCCATCCGATTTTGTGTCGACTACCGCCGCCTTAATAAGATTAGGAGGAAGGATGTCTACCCTCTTCCGCGCATCGATGACGCTTTGGACTGTTTGCAAGGGGCCGAACTATTTTCTTCCCTCGATCTTCGTTCCGGATATTGGCAGGTCCCCATGGAAGCGGCCGATCGCCCCAAAACCGCTTTTGTAACTCCTGACGGCTTATACGAATTTACAGTTATGCCATTCGGCCTTTGTAATGCGCCTCCAACATTTCAGAGGATGATGGACACCATTTTGCGGGGATTAAAATGGAAGGTATGTCTCTGCTACCTCGACGACATCGTCGTGTTTTCTGCGGATTTTCCCACCCACCTCCATCGCCTTAGGCACGTCTTGAACTGCCTTTCTGACGCCGGTTTGCAGCTAAACTTGAAGAAAGGCCGTTTTGCCACTCGTAAACTCACTATCTTAGGGCACGTTGTCTCCAAGGAAGGCGTTTCTCCAGACCCTGCCAAACTTCGTGCGGTCGCTGCTTTTCCCAAGCCTACATCTGTTAAAGAACTGCGCAGATTCCTTGGCCTGTGTTCCTACTTTCGTAGATTTATCCGAAACTTTGCATCGATTGCTGAACCTTTAACACAACTCCTATCCAGCAGCTCCGACTGTTCACAGTGGTCACCCGCATGCGACAACGCGTTTTATACCTTACGCCGCATCTTCACCGCACCACCTATCCTGCGCTATTTCGACCTGACGGCCCCTACCGACGCCAGTAGGGGCCGTCGTCAATAACAGAGCTCGAACATCGTATGCTACACAGTTAGCTGGCCATCGCCGTCCCGAACTTCTCAATACATACCTTAAGCTACTCGACGCCCTCTCCGAGTCAAATTCATCATCTGGGTTCAAGAAACGGGTGAAACACCTCTTTCTCAGTGCACAGTATGCATAGGAAATGAATCTGTTTGGCTTTGTGTACTGCGTACCTACGCTGTGTATTCATGTTTGAAATCATGCTACCCATGCTACCCATGCTACCCATCTTCATAGTGTTATTTTATTAGTGTTGTTCTTCGTAGTGTTATTGTAGTGTTATTGTAATTGCAATTGTGCAGACCATGTGTGTGTCCTTATATTTTGGTCGTTTTACTTTTGTTAGTGCGTGTCCAACGTTTAATATTGTACTTAGTCAGTGCAACACAACATTTTTGCTTTTCTTTCCTTTTGTACTTTCTTGCTTTTCCTCCCCATCAGCACAGTGTTACTTTTGATCGTCGCGCCGTTGTCTGAGGCATGTGTGCAATAAAGGTTCCGAGGCCCAGTCAGGCGTTTGAATACGTCTTTTGCCTCGGCTATCCAGACAGGAGAATTAAATATGTATAAGCATATACACTGTACCTGTTTCTGTCAATAATGAATGAATGAATGAATGAATGAATGAATGAATGAATGAATGAATGAATGAATGAATGAATGAATGAATGAATGAATGAATGAATGAATGAATGAACTATACAGTGACGACTTCAAGTGGATGTGACGTCACACTGTTCTCGTGGCTATATCGATACCTAATTTATACATCTTTCGAGGATCTTAAGTGTTAACTACGCTTAATTACACTTCTTTTCACCTAATTTGACGCAAATACAACGTTTTCCGACCATTCTGTGTCAATTTTCATCTGCCGTGATGACTTCCGGTACATGTGACGCCACACAGTTCCCGTGGCTATATCGACGACCGCGCTATTTCGACGCAATTTCTACATTTCTGCCTATAGTTAATAAGCTAGTTAATCTACAGTCTTCAAACTTGGCTTCTAGGTTCACTTATTCCACCTCTACCTGAAGCAACCATTGGTTGTCTTCTATTTTTCGTAGTTCCCGAGTTAATACGCGTGTGCCACGATTTGTTAACGGACGACAGTATGAGCCATTAAAGGCTTTCGCCATAATACGTCGGGCTTGGACTAGGGCACTAGTTTTTGTGGCTTTTGTTCTCAAATGGCCTGCCATGTGAGACTCGGCCACGTTCTACCATATTTTGTTCTGTCCACCGTAGTTGTTCTGGGGGTGGATGTTTGGTTAACACAAAAAAATTGCGAGAAGTCTTCCTCTTCTGGCAGTGCGTTTCTCCAATGAATATTTGTCTCGTGTAAACAGGAAAGCACTCTACGGGGACTTCTGCGATGTTTATTTTTTTTCGGAGAACTTTTTCCAAGGCCCCGTATAGTGGAGGTCCAACCAGTAACGTTTTAAAAAGGGTCAGGAAAATGCAGGTGCTGCTAGGAGCAAAGCCCTTTTTTTTTCTTTCAAGCTACACACGGCAACGATACCGGTTAAGTTGTTCATAGAGGGAAAAGATTTTTTCGAATTCAGAGGTCTCATAGTTGAGTTGGTAGGCAGCCAGAAACAATAGAACATGTTTTCTTACATTGTTGGGAAGGGGTATATTTTTGGGATGTATCACAACGACCAATAAAGAAAGAATTTTTCAATTGGCTCTCCCGACATTTGGCACTTATACGCATTCAGGGAAGATTGTGTAGCATTTTATTTATTAGGCTGATGGGCCCCCACTGTACTAAGCGCTCAAGAATGGCAAGTTACAATTCAGATCCTGATTAAAACCAGACCGTATTTTATTTCCTAAAAGTATGCTTTGGTTTCTCGCAATGCAAAAAAAGGTGGCGGAGTCTTCCGTGCGGCTCTCCAGAGTATAGCCCTCGTTACGTCCGCACAAATCTTAATAAGCTGCTGCAAACCTGTGGCTGGATAATCACAAAGTCGCCAGATGTTTTTTGTGTGTATATACATCTTGTTCTGCGTAGTGTTTAGGTTTTTCTTTGTTGTTATGTAGTGTTTGTGAAATATCGTGCTGTGCCGGAGCCAGGTAATGAAGGAAAAAGGCTCGTCATGGCTACTCGCTTCTCACGAGAAATTCCTGCCTTCGAAACCCACCTCTAGAACTTTTTCCCTCTTTACATTTTTTATTAAACAGAAAGTCTACACAAAGATAGTGTAAGGCCGCCAAAGCGATTGCAAAGCATTTGCGACACGGGTACTGAAAAATGAAGAGAAAAAGAACTTTTCCGAAAATTCCTGAAGGCGAGCGCGGCTGTCTGTAAGAGCACCTCAGCGCAGGGGCCAGGACCTCCACCCCACGCGTCCTTGGCGAATCGGGATGAGCGCGGACAGATTTTCGAGAGAATTCCAGCCCTGTTGAGAAGACAGGGGAAGCGAGACGTAGCTTAACGTCTGCAGCGACTCCTCTTCTCCCTCTCAGCGCCACGCTGTCTTCTTGAAATTTCGAACTATGTTATTTAAGGTCATGATGCATCTCGTTATGCAGTTCTAAGCCAGCCATCGCGCAGCCATGTAGACAGGCCCCGGATTTGTAGAAGCCTGGAAGAATGATCTTTGAACTCGAGTGTTTCTTTTTAAACAGCTTTGGTAGGTTAGTGCGTAGTCACTGTTTCGGCTTGTTAGATTCGTTTCTGCACAGTTTTAATTGTTATAAAAGGCCTGTTCCTTTGTCTCCCTTTTCTCTTCGTCCGTCCATCACCCGGCCGCCTGCTCGAAGTTCCGTGCCAAATAAACGAGCCTCGAAGGAAGCGAGGCGCGAAGGAAGAACCTATCAGTTTACTCATAGATAAAACTGCTCACCGCTGTCAGTAATGCAAGCACAATAAAAACTAGCCCAACGCGAGCCCACCTGACGTGACAGTGTCCGGTTCGTGGCCTTCGTGGCTTATAGTGCACAAGTTGCGCGGGTCAGGCGCAGGGCTATAGGTTTGCATGCTCTAATAAAGTTTTGGTCAAGGTGGAGCCTTCTAATAACCAGTTTTCTTATGTATTGCTTAATGACTGACAAATGTATTTTATACGTTATAGGGAAGATTTACAATCGCATGAAATAACTTTCAAAAAGTTACTTAACTAACCGGTCACAATATACAAATATAAGCCACGTTAAATCGGAAATAGGGTGCACAAAGTTCGGCCGTTCCGCAGGGTTCGATTCTTGGGCCACTACTCTTTTTAGTGTACATCAACGATATAGTCAACATGCCAGACACACCATGCATTATTCAATATGCAGATGACACAAATATATTTTTTTCTGGCACAGACCTGCTCGCACTGGAAAGGGAAACAAATAGGTGGCTTCTGAATCTTTCTTTATGGCTCCAAAAAAACAACATGGAGTTGAACATGAAAAAGATTAAATATATTATTTTTCATCCACGGAACAAACCCATACACCACTTGCCGTCTACAAGGTTTCACGACGTCATCATAAAGCGAGTCTCTACACATAGTTTCCTCGGTGTTGTGTTTCAAGAAAATCTGAACTGGTCACCTCATGTACAAAAATCCGATGCGAAATATCAAGATCTATTGGAATTCTATGCAGATTTATAGATTTACTACCAGCTGGTTAAAGAAGCAATTATATTACACTCTCATCCATTCACGGCTTTATTACTGCTTGATAATTTGGGGAACAACTACACACAGCAATATGGTTAGTTTGCTTACTCTCCAAAAAAGAATTGTACGCCTTATTGAAAATGTTCCACTCAAGAGTCACACTGCACTCCTTTTCAGGAAACATCAAATACTAACGGTGAATAGCGTAATGAAGAAAAAGTTAGCTATGGTTATTTACGAAAATTTAAAATGCGATCCGTATACTTTCACTCAACAATATCTCTCCAGGCAGCACAATTATGATTCCCGCCACACAATATACCAAAAAGAAATAATGCGCATGAACTATGGTTCACAGAAACTAACCAACCAAATTGCAGATCTCTTAAATCACCATCCCATAATTATATATATCATAAATGAAAGCAAGTCTGTAGGTACATTCAAAAAGAGTATTCACAAGTATGTATTGTCTCTACATGAAACATCTTGTAATGTCCGAAGTGCTTGTTTTTAAAAGTTTTGTCTGCAGTTCATATGTTTACGGTAACTTGAAATGTACAGTCTTTGTCAAAAGTTTAGAGCCCAGGGGGTTTGCTTCTATGCCTCGCAGTGGGACTCCTGTACCATTCGTGGTAGTCCTACCCATTGGAGGAGGCAGGACCAGAAATCTTCTTGCCTTCAGCAAATTTGGAGCGCAGGAGATGCATTACGAACCAGGCAGTGTGCTTCAGAAGCAATCCCCCTGGGCTCCAAACTTTTGACAAAGGCTGTACGTCCTTTATGTAGCGAATATGTATTCTACATTGTATTCTTTGCATTGAAACTTTCCTTCTTGTCTTACTGTATATGATGTGTCACACGTTGCAGGAGGTTGACACCTAGTCAGGCATGCTGTTGCCTTTTTTTCAACCTCCTTGAACTCTGTAGCGTTGTCAAAATAAACTTCAACCTTCAACCTTCAACTTCGCAAGCAGATGAACGTTCGGTACAGTCGAGGTCAAATAGTAATACCTCTGTCAAGCGCACAAGTTAAGTGCACTTACGGGGAGTGCGCTTCGGCATCCCGAGTTACATTTTGGGCTACGCGGTGCTAAACGGGAAAGCAAAGTGCACTCGTAGCAAAAAAAAATGGCGTCAGAAAATGAGCGGAATTCCTGAAGAGGTCAACGGAAAAGAAAAAGGACTCATAATAACTGTCTGCTTAACGTGACAGCGTGAATAAAACGAGGTTCAACAGTTTATAACGATGGAAAAAAAATATAAATAGCAGAATAGCCAAGACCAGCCAAGACTATCCATAATTGCGGCAACAAACAAGATGGCGGCGGGCGGAATGTTGCATCTGATCTCGTTCCTTTGTTTTGTTGCTTCGGTTGTAGCTATAACGAACTAATTTCTTTAATAAAACAGTGTTATAGCATGTGAAATAAAGTTGTAAATACTTTTTATGCACTACACATATTGTCCCTTTGAAGTCGCTGCTAGCGAGGCTACGCACTCAGCCCTCAAAGTGCGTTCTGTGAACTCACTCCGACATGAGTGCGCACTTTGACGAGTGCACTTATGTTGCGCCGTTTAGCTGTGCTAGAGTGCACTTTTAGAAAGTGACACTCTTCGTAAGTGCACTTTATTTTGCGCGCTTGACAGGGGTATCAGTCCACAGGCTCAAAACGGCCAACGCACTTACCACGAAGCAACGTGACGGGGTAAGAAAGCGTATTGGCGACCAGAAGTGTGCTGGCACCATTGCGCAAGTCAAGCACGGCGAAGGGCAGTGAGATACGGTGGCGGCAAAAAAAAACGTCGGAAGGTAAGAAAAGAACGGTGGCGTCGGCGGTAGAAGCGGCAGACAGAGGAACGAGGACAGCGCTAACGGGTGGGATAGTAGTGTCCCGAGCGACGTGGAGTTTCAGAACAGCACGAGGACCCACGTCATCAAACACAGTGGCGGATGGCAGAGAGCATGGCACGGAAAGTTCGACGTGAGGGCGGGCGCAGTCAATCAAGGCATGATGATGGGACGAAAAATCCCAGCCGAGAATGACATCATGAGAACAAGTGGTGAGGACGATGAATTCAATAGAATACACGGTGTTCGCAATTATTACTCGAACTGTGCAGAGAGCTGTGGGCTGGAGGTGCTGTGCGGTGGCGGTACGTAGTGACGAACCGCAAAGAGGCGTCGTCACCTTGCGCAGAGAGCGGCAGAGTTTTTGGCTGATAAGAGATATGGCGGCACCAGTGTCTATAAGAGCGAGAGTCGAAACTCCTTCCACAATAACGTCAATAACGTTCGCAGGGAAAAGAGGACTTTGGTGGTCGGCGGAGTACGCAGTTCGTGCCTCGGGAACTGCGGCGGTTAGTTTCCTTCCTCGGCTGAGGGAAATCGGCGGCGAATGGGCGAAATGGAGCGGCGACGGAGTGAAGGTGAGCGACGAGACGAGAAAGCCTGGTGGTCAGAAGGTTCAGGTGGCGGCCCCGGCGGAACTCGAAAGTAGGGGGCCGAATAGGACATTGCGGTATATTCTGGCACCGGCAGTGACATTCGGCGTCGACAATGGCGCACGACATGGCCGGGAATGCCCCAAGCAAAGCATATTTTGCGGTTGTCCGATGTGCGCCATGGAGAGGCAGGCGGCGCAACTCTACCAGTAGTGCGTGCCGAGCGCATCATGGCGGAAGGATACGCATATGCCGTGGCAGGTGCTGGGCGAGCCACAACTTCGGCATAGGTGCGAGGCGCCGCCACAACGGGGTGCGACGCGAAGGTGTCAGAATAACTCAGCGGCGCAGCACTGGGGACAGGTGGAGAAAGCGCCATCGGGGTAGCGACAGGAACTGGAGGATGGCCGGAAGGAAGAGCTTCCGAGACCTGTCGCTGTATTTCATTTCTGAGCTGCGGCGCCAAACAAGATGATGGTTCGGGTACAGAGGGTAGGAGAGGCAGCTGGCGGGCAACCTCCTCGCGGATAAATTTGTTGATTTCCGTGTGGACACAGGAGGAGTCGGGGTGAGCGCTCAGTCCAGCGAGCTACGCGTCAGAAGGGTGGCGAACCAGAACGCGTTGCTTCCGTAGCTCGTCGAAGCTTTGGCAAAGTTCGTATGCAGTTGCGATGGTGGTCGGAGTCTTAGCCACGAGCATGTTGAAGGCGCCATCATCGATGCGCTTCATGGGGTGGCGGATTTTATCTTCCTCCGTCATAGATGAGTTGACTCGTATGCACAAATAGACGATGTCCTCGATGTAACTAGTGAAGCTTTCACCTGTCTTCTGCGCTCGCGAACGGAGACGCTGTTCAGCGCAAAGTTTGCGAACGGCAGTGCGGCCGAATACTTCGGCAAACGTAGTTTTGAACGCGGACGAGGTGGTGATGTACGACTCGTGGTTCCGATACCACAGGCTGGCGACGTCAGTAAGGTAGCATACGATGTTGTTAGGTTTCAGAGCGTCGTCCCACTTGTTATGCCGGCTGACATTTTGGTCGCAGCTGCCACTAAAGATAGCAGGGTAGCCTTGACGTAAGGGGCCAGAACAGGTGACAGCTGGAAGCAGGTCGCAGGAAGCAGGGTCAGGGGCAGCTGGCTTGGATCCTCCATGGGAACGGACATCGTGCGACTGTGGAGTTGCAGGGTGACTTCGGGGGTTAGGATCATTGCACTCTCCACCAAGTGAACATTGGATTTATTAAGGGGTCACGTGGGGGCCCTCGTGTGGTGAGTATCATGCCATGTAAAACAAATGCGCAAAACTTTGATAAACATAAGCTTTACTAAGAGCACTACCAAGACACACCACCAGCCAAACCAGGCGCAGCCAGGGCTAATGCTTTCGCAACTTACCGGGCTTAACCAAATTAAGCCTCTGCAAATTTTTTTTCTCTGCGGAGAGGGCGCACACAGACGCTCAATGCGTATTGTGTGCTGAGATGATATTCCTGGATGGACAGTTCCATGAATGGCTGAATCACGTCGATGCTGCAAAAAAGCGCCTTGGTTGTGCCGTTGGCATTGCTAACATGACAAGTTCACTAATAGACTTGTTTGGCCAGTAGAAACTGCTGCAAGAGGACAGGAATCATAATCCGGGTCAAATATCGGCACAGCAACCTTAGGAAGCAAAGGAGAGATTGCAAAATAATAGGAATGATCTATCACTGGAAACTGCAGCAGAGTGCGCACTGGTATTGCCTATAATATATGCGCGTGGCCCGATTAAGTTCGCAAAGAGTACAACTGCAAAGGCAAAATGCCTAGCGCTATTCGCCAAACAAATAAGCGCTGTGCCTTACACACGCTGCAGATGATCACCGGTTCAGATTCAAACCCTCGTACTTTGTTTACAGCCCAGTGCTGCCGTGCATCTTCGAAACTCGAACAAAGCACAGCAAAACTTTGGTCTGGTAGTGTATTGTGAGCTTAACGCACCAAGACTATGCGCGCAGTGTTATCCCGAAACCTTCGAATGCGGCTTGCCCAAAAGAATTTCTGGACTCTTGAAGTGGTAAATACGCTTACTACGGCAACTACGAGGCTATCAGAAAAGCGGCGCCGAAAACGCAGAAAAGGTAGGAACGGCATCGCTTTACAATACTGGCCGTACTAGTCCTGTGGCTGCGGTACAACATTTCAATTTTTGGCTCATTAGATTCATTAAAGCGAACCGACTTCGTGCGAAAGTGCCTTCACGGAAACATGTACGCCTGAAGAAGCAGCGCTGCTTTTGCGAAATGGTGTGGACTGAAACTAATAAATCGGCAGTTTGGAGGCACCGCTCCTCCTCCTGGTGGTGACTATGCAGTATGTCCTGAGTTGGACGACTCTCCGACTCGTACGCTCCAAATAGAACATGCCTCGACTACCCGATCATCTGCTCCCCACTTCGCGTATGAAAGTGTGTTTTATCGCTTTATATATTACCCCCACTGCTCTATACGCATGCACGTCGTTGCTACAGCTACAGAGACCCCGCCAGGCCCGTCGTCTCCATCGGGGGGCGCCTCGGCCCAAAGCTGTTCCTCGTTCTAGCGCGCTCTTAAAGTACAAGCCACGTGCTTGAGCTTTCACGCCAAATCTGTAGGCTGCGATGGGTGTGCAGAGCTGCAAGTTTTCACTGTTACCAGCACTGTGGTGCGAGCAGGGCGCTTTTATTTTTCTTCTTTTTAAAGTCCTTCCTAACATATGTTACCCGCACTGCGACTCATCCTGGTGGGAGACAAGTCAACATCATTTCGGAAAGAAACACCTTCATTAAAGTTATTCGATACTGACACGCATGGGAATATGTGTAAAGCACAAGAACTATCTCTATGGGCGTATCTGGCACTCCAAATCGACCAAACCTCCATCAGCATCACCTCCCGATGTAAAAAATCGCGCAGTGTAAATGGCTTGTCCTTGTGAATTATCACAGATGCATACCTCTTGGCGTGAGGTCGCGTAATCACGTTTTTCGAAATTTCTCCCAATCGTTGAAACTCAGGACGCACTCCAAGTTGCACTCAAAATCTTGCGTATCCTCCTATAAGTCGCAGTTAAAGGTGTTTGGAGTTCGAGAATTCTCCTGGGTCACGTAGGAGGCAGGACGAGAAAAGACACTGCCTGTTCTGGCCGGTGCGTGCGCAGCTATGGATGTTCCTCCTCGAGCTAGCAGTCGAAATTCCGGGGACAAGCCTCTCAGCCTCTGACTGGCGCCATGAACAGCCGTCTTGAAGATAGCTTTTCTCACCGCACTTGTGTTCCGGCTGTCCGAAGGATTATGCAGCATGGCCCATAATACCCAAACGAGGTCCACCCACTGTCATGAAGCAGAAGTAGGGCAGGCGCCGACGTAGGAGAGGATGACAGTGCGGCCAAGTATAACTTAAAAAAAATAACAGGTCATGCTCTGAAAAGGGAGTTCTGAAGGTGCTAGCAAGCTGTTGACCACTCAAAGACTACTTGGTTATTTTTTCACATTATATTGGCCCTTGCATTCATGAAAACTTATTCTGAGCCAGTGCACCACTGTCACTTCCGTCTTGTTCCCACCATGTTGTGTCGCTTTTATTCGCAACAGAGGCGTGCTTAGAAACTTTTCAAGATGCCTCAATGCATTAATGATTTTGCTTCATCCATGATTAGTGGGAGGCCGAAGCGAATAGGCTACGCAGGGAGGTTTTATATGAGAACCGGCGTTAGCTTACTATGACATCAATGGAGGTGCAGTTTGTATTCGTCATCCACCCTCTGTTCACTTACGCCAGCTAGGATGACGTCATGGAATGCTCCACCGCACCAACTGCTGCCTTCGCACGCGCACTATGTTAACTTCTATCCATCAAGTAACACCGTAGTCGCCGTGGCTATAAATGGAGCAGCAAAGTGGTAAGGACAAACCGCGCACATTTGCTAGGCTTACTTATCTCTAAACTCTGGTATGTTATGCAAGTATATCATTGTTCATGTATGAACACTCAGAGGCTGCATAGGATTTTTGCTGTGTTTGTATAGGATTGTCAAGGGGAGGGGTGCAGAAGGAGGAATTTGTTGAACCGAGTAATAGACATGGCGCTGGGACTAGCGCGCCAGACTTTATGGCTATGTAAAAACGGTTTTTGCTCTGAAATGATCTGCCAAGTGAGACTCGGCTGTGTTTTACCAGATTTTGTTGTGTCCACCAGTACAAGTTTCGGGGTGGATGTTTGGTTACCACACACAAGTTTTATAAAGTTTTCCTCTCTGGCTGAGCGTTTCACCAAAGAATATTTGCCTAAAGTAAACAGGAAAGAACTGTACGCGGACTTCTGCGATGTTTTTTTCGGAGCACTTGCACTTGACCCTGTACTGTGGAGGTCCAAGCAAATATATTTTGGAAAGAGTCAGGAAGATGCAGTTGCCACCGGGAGCAAATGCTCAGGCAACGGAGGTATTTTCCTCGCGTTTTCAAACATAAAGTAAAGAATGAAATTGTGAAACTTGACCTGATATAATGAAGATAGGCTGATTTTAGGAATTCGTTCTTCTCTCTGTGACTTCCGTAATATTAACACTTGAAAATAAAATTATTTCACTGAGCGCATTGAAGACACAAAGGTTCTAATCTCTGAAACAGACGAGACAGAAAACATCCAGTACTCTTGCCCAGACTCGGTTTTGCAAGAATATTTCTTCAGCAGGCAGATTTGATCGCCTAATATTCGCAAGGAAAATAATCAGGGGTGAATACCTTCTTAGTCTGGCCTCCAAAGAACATTGTACTTCAATTGGACACAAGAAAAGGAATCACGAAGATCTCGGGCAACTGCTGTTAAATGACTGTCTAACTTGACCGTGCTATCACCGCAGCCGTGGCCTCGTGGTTTAGTCATCCGCCTCGGCAGCGGGAGGTGGCAGGTTCGGAACCAGCCTTCAGATACCCGCCGGATGGGTACAGGCGCTCCCCAACCTAGGACCGGTTTGTTCATGGGGAACAATCCTGGAAGAGGCTCAGTAGATCCCGCTATGCCCTGGGGAATGAACCCTGTTTCGAACAGCCGCCTGAAAAGGCGGCGCGGTATGTGTTCATGTGCTGTCTTCGTGTTTGTCTCTTTAGCATTAAAGTGTTTATGTGAACCCCTCTCAAGAGGGATGCCAAGGCCACAAATGGCGGCATAACTGCATGGATCCCGGTATATGAGTCGCTGGATGATTGGGCAATATCGTGGAGCCTCTTTTTGTTACCTTTTTCCTTTTTCACCAAAAGCTTTGAAGGGACAGTGCGGAGCACTCTAATTTTTGTGCCGAGTTAAAATCCATCCAGGGCCCATTTCTGTACATTGCATCGACATTTTCTTGCGCAACGACTCCAGTTTACGCTATTTACACGGAAGATGGCTCCATGATAACCCTTTTTAAGTCACAGGCCTTGTATCCTATCCTAGGCGTATAAGGATAGAAAACTGTGCCGTCTAACTGCAGCTTGCTTGCAAAACAACCCGATTATGGCATCACTTGCTTTACGGATTTTCCGCTTTCAAAATTTATACGGAACGTAGCAAGGTGTTCATTTGCGTAAATAAAGGGGCGCACTGATCCCCCTAGCAACGGAATTCTGTGGCGCTGACGGGGCTCTGTGGCGCCGCGGTGCATAAACTGTCTTCGCGTCCTGCTCATGCACGCTGTTCGCGTCTGCTCTCGTCTATTTTTGTCGCAGATGGCGCACACACATGCCCGACTAGTGGTGTGGGCGCAGATGTTCATGAATGGGCAGTTTTAATAATGCATGAGTCACGTCGCCACTCCTAAAAAGTTCCTTGCTTGTTCTGCTGACATTGCTGATATGACGAATTCTTTTACAGACTTGTATTACCAGCAGAAACTGTAGACAGATGACAGGAATCGTATAATGCAGGTGAAATATCGGCAGAGCATTGTAAGGCACTGAGGAGCACATAACCTCCCGAAGTGACCGCTGCAGTGTAAAGGCTTTGTCCAAGTGAATTATGACAGATGCATATTCCTTGGCGGTGCGCGTGTGTTTTCAAGTCAGCTGCTAAGGTATAGGCGAAGGTAAAGAAAGGTAAAGAAAAGGCGGATAACTGTACGAGAACTGTCGCGATCAGCCGAACTGTAAGAGACGGCCTGGGGGTGAAATGAAAGCAGGCTTGAAATCTAGCGATCTAAAGCGATTTTCTGGTGAACTTGTTGTTCTTGTTTGCTGCGAACTACAACGCATTGTTGTTGTTGGCTTCTGGTGGAACGCGCTGTTTGAAGGGCTTCTTTTTTTCTTCCTGGGCTGTGATCTTTATCGTCGTTTACAGTACGTTTTCGCAATATTTAAAACTTATTGTCATCAAAGGTCTAACTTTCATCTTTTTAGGTGCAAGCCTGTACGCATCACGTAAGAAAGCTCTGCTGAGCACAACATACTGAAGTAAAAGGCGGGCGCTTTCAGCAAATACTTTATGCAAGCGAAGCCAAGAAGTTGCAGCCCGTGGCCGGAAACGCACCTCTTGTGATTAAGCACGTACTCTCAAGCTCAATGGTGGAAGAAGACGTGAATCGTTCCAGAGGTTAGGGTCGTACGATGACACTGCAGCTTAGGTGGAAACCAAAAACCCGAGCTACTTCCTTTGTCGCCGTCGTGGTTCTTCTCAGCCAAGAGATACGGGCGGGTAAGTGCCGGAACCCACACGTGGGGAGGGCACGCTTAAACTAGGAGGACTCTAAAGCAGTACGCATAGATACACTGCTGCCTTTACAGGATAAGCATGTCTGCAGCGTCGTGACTGCTATACGTACGCGAAAAGAAAGAAAACCACCTCGGCTTTATTCAGCATGGCCTGTGTTTCATGCATAGAGACCGCGGAAACCTAAGGCATAAATGTTCCGGTTGCTATTAAGGAAGTACATGTACCTTCATTTACCAATATTATGAGACTAATAAGTTATACCCGAGGTGGCAGCTTCTTCAAACGTTATAGCAATTTAAAAATCGTGTTTCTGGCTAACAAGGTGGTTTAAAACGCTAAAGACTAAGTAGATGCACGTTTTTATGGCCTTCAGATTTTTTGCTTTGGCTGTTCATTTTTAACACAAATTTTTAATCATAGTTTTGGTAGCTAGTGGTGTGAAGCGAGGACTTTGGATGCGATTTACAAAAAACGAGGCTGCTGTCAACGCTACAGATCGCTTACCATATGTTATGCAAGCTAGACACCAAGCACGAATCCGGGTTGGTGTTTTAGGATTGAAGGACAGCTTGCTAGGAATTCTTCGTGAATTCTTGAATTCTTCAGGGGTACAAGGGGAAGTACTTCGCGATGGCATTATGAAATGCCTGTAGAATGCGAAGCTGCGATGTGAGAATTGCTGGGTGGATATTCGCTGCCTAATGATATTTTCAGCAGCTGTGCTTCTTAGTCACAGCTTATCACAACCTCGCCGGCCTCCGAATGGCGGGTGGCCTGGAATGCATCGCAGTTCTCTGTAGTTGAGGGGCAGTGACACAAGAAGGCAGAGCCAAGGAACTTCCAAAAGACGCTTTCCTATTCACTGAGGCTCTGATTTACCGATGCCGTTGCGCAGCGCGAGTGCTGAATCGGTTCGTGCGCCACTACGAGCCGCTGTCGTACGAACCCGTGTCTACGCACACTCCTAGACGCTGGAAGCGCTCGGCCACCGTGGACCCCCACAACAACGCACCACGCACCGTCCAGGTCACCTTCAGAGCTCACGGAAGGCGAGTCCAACTGTCATTTCCTTGCATCCCTTAGGAGCATGGCGCTTCTCAAATATCACATGAGCTGGCTTCGCAGACCACCGGAAAAATTTCTACCGCTCTCTTCCCAGTCTCCGTATTCGTGAAAATCAGCGTAATAAATGTCAGTTTTCCTTCGCTTGGAGGAGATTCAGTTGTCCCTTCTAGCCAGTGCTTTCACCTGTCGTGGACGCGTGGACAAACTAGCTTTTGGCGTGGCTCCTGTATGAAGAGGGTGTGGTCTTTAATTAACGAATTTATTTATTTATGTTTGAGCTGTCTCCGGCCAAGGATTAGGCCCTAGGCAGAAGTGAGTTTTACAAAGTACCTTCAAGATGTAACATGCCACTTTTGAAAACAAGAAAACAGCAAAAGGGCGACAGTCAAATCGAAATAATGCAAAAAGGAGCGCAAATTTTTTGACGAAACATCAAACTGTGTTTCGACACCTGTGAAATAAACAGTGCAAATAAAAGGGACAGAAGAAGATCTCACACGCGCAAGCGCTCACTGGCAAAATGCACGTGCAAATAAATAATGTTTTTTTCTGATTGGGCTAAGCTAACTTCACATATATTTACGCGCAGGCTTAATCAGTTCTTCCATTTGCCACTCAGCGCTCGTGTGTGTCTACTCTTCTTGACTCACGTTTATGCTCCCAGTGTTAGTTCACAATGTTAAGTCCCCAACGCACCCAGCGGCATGTTTTATACAATGGGTCGAGATATTGGGCGGAAATATTCGAGGGGTATTTATTATTATTATTATTATTTACTGAACCCTCAACTCCAGAGGCATGAAAAAGGGGAGTGGTTACGAACAAAAAATACATAAACAAGAACAATGCTGTGTACAAAACTTTTCCACTATTTATACAATGTTAGCTGATGCTTTGCAAAAAAGCGGGTTATCACTGATGTCGATGATTTCATCGGGAAGGTGTTTCCGTTGACGTGAAGCGCGAGGCAAGAAGGGCTGAAATGCAGATGAGGTGTTAAATGTTGAAATTGCAACCTTGTGGTGATAATCGGTGCGGTTTGAAACGTAGCGGGGAGGAACAATGAGTGTGTTCCGTAGTGTGGAATGATGGTACAATTTATGAAAAATACTGAGACGAATTTCTTTTCAGCGGCATTTTAAAGGCTTTAGAGAGAGGTAAGTTTCCACACTGGTCACGCTAGCGCCACCATTAAAGTCGATAAATAAAACGCGCTACATTATTCTGGGCCATCTCCAGCGAAATAATTAGTTTTTCTTGGGAGAGTCCAGCTTTTAAAGAAATAGCGTTTTTAAAGCGATAATTTCAAAGGTGGCGTGGTTATTATAAAGTTTCGGCGTACGTAGCTTAACATGCAGTTGGAATTGTTAATAATGTACAGTTGCGGTGTAACCAGGAGAGGCCTGCAGAAATGTGGACGCTCCATTATTATATGCAGTGACAGGTTCTCAGGGAGCTTTATTTAAGTAGGACCTGGAAGAAGTGTTAGTGTGTCAGAATACTCGTACAACTTTAGATTTCAAAGCGTTCAGTTAGGTGCATGAGCCAATCACAGAATGTGCACCAAATCGAAATACATGTAAGATCGCTCTGAAGAAAGTTAGCATCATCGGGTTCATTTATTTTTGCGAAAAACAGCGCAGTCGTCAGCAAACAAATGAATGTTGATGCAACATTGGAACGAAGATCATTGATTTAGTTGAGAAACAGGAGCGTCGAATGACTGACCATTGAGGCGCACTTTAGTAAACATAACTAAAAGGTGAATTGTAGTTATCAGAAACAAAGACCGCTTATGAAGAAAGTATTCGATCCATTTCGAAACTTCATAGCCAATGTTAAGTTGTTGCAGTTTAAAAAGCAGTAAGCGGTGACATTCCTTGTCGAAAGCTTTACAGAAGTGGAGGAAAATCCAGTCAGCCTCTGATACACTGTCTAAAATAAGCTGAAGCTTGTTTGTGAACCATAGTGATTCGGTGCATAGTGACCATGGTTAGTGGCTCGGTATTAAAAGGGCGAAGCTTTTAATTCCCATCTAACCTTTTATTTGTTCAGTATACATGGTAGGTTATTAGCCAGTGAATATACTTTAGATTTTGCGCTGAAATGCGCTAGTTTTCTTTTAAGTAAAATGCTTGCATATCATAATGACGTCTGTCTGAGCAGGCGACCGTATATTCACAATTTATGGTATGCTTCATTCGTTTTCGAAATCGACCTCTCCAAGTATGGCGTCACTGTCTCATCGACCAATACGCATTTTATACGATGGCCGACGGCGCTACTGGGCTTCCCACTGAAGGAACGTCTTGATGCTATCACTTTAAAAATATTATAGTTTCTCGTCGTCGACATCACATATAAGCATGAAGTGCATGGCACGAATGCTGCATGTGGCGCATGATAAGGCGGTTAATAGATGGCGATGTTCGTACTCAGATCCACGTCGCGACTTTTTGCTGCTCCGCGTGTTCCTTTCCCCTTTTTGCCCTCCTGCTTTCTTCGAGCTGGGCAGGTCCTGTAGTGTCCCAGGCGACTTTTAATACTAGAAAGCGCAGTGTGCTTCCTTTGCAATCTTTCATGCTGTAAGTGCCGTACCGTTAAGCCACTTCTCGTTTTAGTGACGCGCAGGGTTTTCAAGGTCTCCCGCTGCTTTACTTATCTGACGCCACGTCAGCCGCTTCAGTCCTTCAGCCGCCTAAGCAAATACCGACGGTGCATAGTGAACGCATAAAAAATGGCTGAGATGGCAATTCCCACCCCCTAGAATTAGAGCCAACCAGTTAGAACAGGCGGCGCGAGAGCTGCGGCAAACGCTGAGTGGTCTAATACACCGGCAAACGAAGCTCCTTTGTTTGCGCTGCTAATTTGTCGCTTTGCTGAAACCAGTCTAGAAAACGTTGGATCTTTAGGCTTTAAGAATATAACTGAAGAGACTAGACGCCCTCATATGAAGGAAACACCGCATTTCAGCACAAAAAGTAAAGTATATTCACTGGCTTTTATCTCCCATATATACAAAATAAATAAAAGCGCACAGCCTATTTTGGTCTAAAGCAGCTGAGGACTCATTACTTGCTTATGTAATCTGTGCTCATTGTCGTGGAAATGTAACCGTACTGTGATTTCTATTTTTTATGCCTTGTTATGTGCTCTTGTTATATCCTGTTGCATAGTGAAGATTATGTAAAAGATTGAACTTTTAGTTCTTGCTATCTGAGTTTCTGTATTTGTTACACTGGAAATATTTATGCTCTAACCAAGTGTCTAATTGTTGTTTCTCTTCACTGTAGCGACGAACCGATCGTAACATATATCTCATGTTTTTTGCATACATAAAAAAGGAAACACTTTTAAGTTTACTTTTCTCTATGATGAACCAATCGTATTATGTATCTTTGATGTTGGGCTTATGTGAAACTTCTAACATGTTATCTTACCATCTACTACCCTTATGTAATAGTCCCCTGGGCCTTTCTCAAGCTGTGTGCGCAGCTTTAGAACGCGGTCGCCATCTAGATTTTCGTGGTAAACGGGAAAAGAAATCGAATGATTACTTGATTGAATTATTTCCCGCTGCACACCAATCGGAGGGAAAGTTTTATAATGTTTTCAGCAAGTGCGCCTTCATGTTCGGCTTCAAGTTACCCTCAGGTTCGCCGAGGTTTCTGGGTTTGTTCGCCTTAGGTTACCGAGAAAGGTTTTCATACTTGATGTGACACAATGGATACAACACGTACGACTGAAACGACCGCGTTCGCGAATTAAATTAAATTGGTTTTTTGAGGAAAGGAAATGGCGAAGTATCTGTCTCACATACCTCGGCGGACACCTGGACCACGCCGTAAGAGAAGGGAGGAAGGTAGGAGTGAAAGAAGAAAGAGAGAAAGAGGTGCCGTAGTGGAGGTCTCCGAAATAATTTCGACCACCTGGGGATCTTTAACCTGCACTGACATCGCACAGCACACGGGCGCCTCTTGCGTTTGGCCTCCATCGAAACGTGGCCGCCGCGGTCGGGTTCGAACCCGGGTACTCCGGCTCCGTATGGTATAGTAGCAAGCTCATTTATTTACTAGCGCACTGTAGTCGTATAAAAATTATGTACGCAGTTGTGAACACATTTCGAAGAGACCGCTACGAATGGCGCCCACCCGCTGTGAAGACATCGCTGTCGCCCGCCTTGCATGCGCGGCGTCGTAATGGCTAGCAAAGTCAAAATAAATGCTTATTCAGGACACTTGCTTCCGCTCCCTTAGATGATTTTAAAGAAAGGATACATCGTGTGAAATGCAAAAGCTTACTTCATTGCTTTGATCATGGCTTCATGGCTTTGATCCACAGTGCGTAGCTCGGGAATGAGATTTGCCGCCAGGGAGCTTAATTACTTCTAGTTAATTTTTAATGCGATAGCAATTCATGCCTTTTGGGGTACGTCACGAGACAGAATGTGACGTCACTACCAGCAAAAGAATCCACAGCATCTAATAACATCTCTTAGGCAGAACATAGTGGAATTTGGAGTCAATGTGAATTTTTCTCCCTTCCTGGCCCGCCGAAGATCGTTCAGGCTGTTCTTTTTACGACGCGATATAATTTTTCGACGAAGTGTATCGACGGATAAATAGGCTTAGACCGTTTGTATTCGTACCTCCATTATACGTTCTCCCGCAAAAATGCGGTGACCTTTCCGCTGGCATTGCGCATATCTGAAATTCGTCGCACAGTTTTCCTTGTTCCTACTTTACCGGCATTCGCGGAAAAAGAAAAGTATTGTAGTGCTCGTCTTTCGATTTTGCTGAAGTTTTTCACGCTGGAAACCTCCCAGCTAAAAAAAATACATGACGTCGCTTTTCTACCTTCTTGGTGTTTGGTGTGCTCAAAAACCGCCACTATTAGTTTTCTTTGGGCACTATGCGAATGTAAGCAAAATATTTTGAAGTAGGTCTTTTATTTCGTATGGCACATTTTAGGTCATGAACAAAACCGCAGTGCATCCTACTGCAGAATAAAAAAATATCGAATCTAATTTCACAGCCGATATATTTTAAAACACCAAGATATCTCTGAAGTTAAGACGCAGACATTAAGAAACTTTTCCAAACAGCTTTTTTCGTTATACAATACACATAAAAATGCGCCGGTTCATTAACAACTCGAAAGAACTTTTAGGAAGACCATGGGAAGTATGCAACGTCAATTCGAAGCTGACGTATCTTCAAAACATCCCGACAAATGCCTCTTGTGATACCGGACATGCCCCACACAACACCTAGATGCTCAGCCAGCTGGGTGTCTGCGAATCGAACAAGTTTCATATGCAGCCCGACGTGCTGTCACGATAACTATCGTTTCTCACATATACATTTGACAAAACTACTGACAGCCGAGACAAGTCAACATAGAACGCAGTTCTCAAACAGCATCAGAAACTTTTCTGCACAGGGGAGAGCGCCGCCGGTAGCCTGCGGCGTCCACGAGCGCTCCTTACGTTTACAAACACGGCTGGTCAGAATATACATACGCAGACAGCAATTTGTCACTTACGCTGATTCTGCGACCGTGTCTCGGCCGGGATCAGGCGTATCGCCGAGCTTAGTGAGCTGGGCAGGGTTTATCAGAGAGGTAATTTAGCAGGCCCGGGCCGACCTCGTGGTTTCAGCCTCAAGCCTATGCTGGAACCCGAGCATCTAATAGAGGCCTGTGCATAGCTGTAGTAACTGGCTCTACTTCACTAGGTCTGCCTCGTGTCATGCAGAGAGAGAGAGAGAGAAAACTTTATTTACAGAGGAATTCGGGGCACGCCCCAGGGTCCCCGCACGACCCCACTGCACTCAAGTGTTTATGTTCCGAAGGTCCATAACACTGGCAGCACGGCCGGTGGCGATGGTCTGCACGGCCGGGTCCTCCGAGCGCAGCAGGGTCTCCCAGTCCTCCCAGGTCTTGAGGTTCTCTAGGTCCCGCGGGGGAGGGTCCGCCGGGCAGAGGGAAATGATGTGGAGGGAAGAGGCGACGGGTTCTGGGCATAGAGTGCATGCCGGAGTGGGGAAGGAGGGATGATAATGGGCTAGGGTAAGGGGTGAAGGGAGTGTGTGTGTCTGTAGTCTGCGCCAGAGTGTTGCGTGTTTGTTATCTAGGGAGGGGTGGGGCGGGGGGGTAGAGCTGGCGTAAGGCTCTGTGCGCCTGGGTCAGCTCACTGAATGAGTGCACGCGCTCCTTCGTGAATCCCCGATCAGAGGCCACCTGAGCCCGGTTTAAAGAACCTCGGGCTAAAAGGTTGGCGGCCTCGTTTCCGGGGTTCCCGGAGTGCGCGGGCACCCATATCAGCTCCACTTGGCGGGGCGGGGGGGCATCGGGCGAGTCCAGTATGACAAAAGCAGGGACATGGACTCGGCCTCTAGCAAAATTTAGAATCGCAGTTTTAGAATCGCTTAAAATGTACCGGGCTTCCGTGCGGGTTATAGCAAGGGCAATGGCGGCTTCCTCTGCAGCCTAGAACGCATAAAATGAGCTTCAGAATAGGCGACAAGCAATTGTGCCCACATTATTTTTTTTTGCACACAGCAAAAGTGCTTCCATGTGAATGCATAATAACTTTCCGCATTATAAACTCAGTTGGTAGTTCGCTAGGCCTGTTCCCTTCCTTTTTTTCGCGCCAGTTCACTTTATGCATTTATGTCCAGCATGTTTGTGTTCTTTCCAAATTATTTCTTTAATAGTGCTCCTTGGGTAGATCTTTCATCCGATCTGTGCGGGCTATTCTTTCTCAAGGAATTTTCCTGACGACTTTTTTTCTTATACTAACCTGCAGAGCTCGCATACAGCTCGTTATTTTGGGCCTCGTTCTTAATTTCACTTTTATGGCAACTCATCCCCAATGCGGCGCCCAGGGAATTCCGGCTCCAGTTGGCGCAGGACCAATCCGCTTTCTCTGAGGATTTCTCCATGGTGACGAGCCGAGGGCGCGTCCGGGCCACCCTCGACCACATCTACTCGGGCCACGAGGCAGGTCTGTGGGAAACCAAAAGAGGTTTACATACTTCACGTCGCAGTAGCTGTGCAGTGACCATTTCTAAGCAGTCCTTGCTCGACCAGCGTCAAATAAAGTATGGCAGCCTCGTAAGCATTTCTCGAATTAAACAAAGACCTTTCTTGCAAACTGTGCATTGCACTCCTCAATGCCGAAAACTGTGGTCGGAGAAAAGATTAACAACAACAGCGCGTAGATCGATGAGCACAAGGCGAATATAGGCTATCAGTCGTCACGAAACGTAAAGGAAACAATGCAGATTATACAGCACTCGGGAAATGAAAATGCTGCGCTTAATTCCGGTCATTTCGTGCGCAAAACGTGTACCAAACGGGTACCAAAGGAAAGAAAACATTGATTGGGAGAGCAGCGGAAAGTAGCACATATTTACGGGTTTAAGATTTTTGAAGAGAAAACTTCGTTCCGCGTGGGGCAGGGCCGGAATAAGCGTAGCTATTTGCAATAGAATAAAATATATTAATCAAACCCAATCTGCTGTTCTAGCCGTGTTTCTACCGCTCTTCTCAGAACACGCCATCGATCGAAATGCCATTTTAGTAACTGTACTACTAACTGCCGCAGTTGCTGCGTTGAAGCAGTGCGCGCAGTGCAACCTTGCATAGAATATTGGAACGTTTGTTTAAGCTAAATGTGGTAAATTACGTAAAGTATTTTTATATATTGCAAAACTTTATGAATGAATTTTGCATGCAGGAGCCTTCATTCTCACCTCAAACATGTGGCAATGCGCTGTCTACGTATTTTATGCATGTTTTGTGCAGCATTCGCGTAGGCAATACCGTGAAGGAACATGACAAATGGAAAGATTTTTTCCTCACATTAGCGAAGCAGGTAAATTTACTGTAAGCAAACCGCAGGCCATGTAAGGTGGTCTTCCATAGAGAGGACGGCACGCAACCGCAGCAGCTGCTGCAATACCTGAGCCTACTCTAACAATTCATGGCAAGAAGGCGCGATGGAGCATAGTGCAAGGAATTATAAACATCTCGCGGCAGCCCGATGCAAGTGTATGCTCCAGAATTTACTTGCAATCAGAGTGTTCCAGATACTAATAAACTGGTAGTAGTACTTATAGTACCATACCAATGTACTTGTATAACAGAGCAGTTGTGTCCGCACTTTGTCTACCTGGGCCGGCAGTTTGAAGGCCGCCGCCGTCCACGCAGGATCTCCAGGCAGCCGCGTGGTGGGGGCAGTGCTGGACGGCGTGTTCACCGGCCGCATTTCGCTCTCTCCTGACGGCGACCAAGACTTTTACGTGGAGCGCGCCGCCAGCTACCTGTCAGCGCCCTTTCACTCGGTCATCTACGCAGCGCGAGACGTGAGCTTCGACGGCGCTGGATGCGGCCTCGATCAGATGCGCCGACGACGCGCGCTGACACTGGCCACAGTAAGATCTGCCCTTCCCTTCCGTATTGCTCTCGGTGACCTTGAGTACCCTTATTTGTGCGACTCTCATGTGGTCCCAAAAGCGAGAATAGACGCTGTTGGAGGATGCGTAGATGAACAGGCACCCTTTCAAGGCAAAACTGCGGCTAAAGCTGACGCCTTCCCTTAACATACGGTGTACGGTGTACATAGATTTAAATTGGATTCTCCCCGGTACCTCGTCTTTTCATTCCTCCTGCATTTTTCTCTCTTTCCTATCTCTCTACATTCGCCCTTTCGTCCCCGCCGGCCATCGATTAGCTATCTGAAGGTATATGGCCCTTTCCGCGGCCGGCATCTGTCCTTTTGGATTTGTTTTCATTATTTGACTTAAAATCACAATGACTACTATTTCGCCACAAAGAAAAATTGAAAGGTTGATTTGCTGATACCACTTCCTGCGGCAGCTGCTACTACTACTCGTCCAGTACGCTCTGTGAGTGCAAGCAAACAGGCTTGCTTGCGAGGAACAAAAGTATTCATGCCAACTACTTCTTGCGATATTTTCATCCATCCTTTGCGCGCTACCTTGCCGCGATAAGCGACCAAACCGTCATGCAGCGATAACGCCATGCGAGATTGCCACCACTAATTACTTTTAAAATAAGTCCCATGTCTCTGCCTGGACTCTTGCCGTACGCCGGTACATATTGCTAAATGCACGTAAGAACACGTGCTGTTGAGTGCTGGCTACAAACTAACTCATGTGCTTTTCACCCACGCAAACTGCTGACTTGAGACAAATGTAACACTTCGTATCCTTTGATTCCATATGAAAAAATTTGTTCTAAAACATACTTGACGAAACCTCAAGGGTTCAGCTCCGAAAAGCAGGAAAGTGGAGATTTTGCTTATGTAGCACTTTTTCTTCATAACCACAGCTGCGACTATTGCTGCATGTGCCAAATATTATAGTGATTGATAATTTGAACGTCGCGCCATAATGAAGCGTAACACACAAAAGACGGACTAGCTTCATTTTCGGCTGTGCTTAGTAGGCATTCCAACTTGAACATGTTCCTGTGGTCACCTCTGAAAAAAAACCGCGGACTTTGCGGCAGCGCAAAATTTTCAAGTGCGTCCCAGAATTCAGCTCAACTTTTACTTGTACTCAAAACCACGACATTCTTCTTGAACTTTTGTTGGCTGAGTTCTTAGTTAGCCTTGTTTAACAGTTTTCGATATCTTGTTTACAGTTATAATAATTTTTACCCTAGTATTTTTATCAATTGTATTGGCAGCGGAGTACAGCATTTTATCCGTTAGTCCTCGCCTCTAGTGCGGGGAGCGAACTATCTGGTAAACAATTCCACACAATGCACCGGCAGCACCTATGGCCAATCAGATCGCAGCTATGTGCCCGGACGAAAGGCTCTGGAGGCGGAAAATACCGACATGAAAGAATGTTTCGTATGCACGAATAGCGATGTCGGTTCCAAGCTACGTTCCCAATGCGAGGGACAAATAGTTTGTTCTGTCTCGGGGCTACTAGCTTTAAATTTGTGAAGGCTAAGACATTCTCTAATAAGATGATGATACAGGTGATCGGAAAGAAGTTATTCGGTAGTTCTTGTGCCACCGTCATTCCATGCACATTGCCCAGTAGTCGTTCATGGACTAGTGGTGTCATTTAAACAATGACTATTCCAGCTCATTGCAGGTGGCGGGGATTTGTGAACATCCTACTAAAGTTAGAAAATTCTTCTGGGCGGCGCTTCAAATATATAGAGCTCAAATTTCCTTTAGCACCATGTAGGGGGAGTATACACTGCTTTTTATATTATTCAGGCCTTTACGGTCTCAAATTTTACGTTCCACGCGCGATCAGGTGGCTCAGGCGAACACCCGTCTCACAGTATGTACGAGACCTGATCTACTTCTGCATCTGCTGAGCGGATGAACTTTTGAGCGTTTCGGCTTTGCTCCATGGAATACCGGTATCGCACCGGACCACCGCCACCACTATACTCCTGTCACTGTTCACGGTAGAACACGTAGGCCTGTAGAAACCATACGTGGACTGCATGCACACCGCTGCTTAGACTGCGGCAATGAGCCACGTTGGGGACCCTCTCTTGAAAGCACTGCTGCTCCAGGAGTATTCCTCGGTCTTGTAAAAATGCCGGCCACTGATGTTCACGATGGATGCATTGCCAATCATAATCGGGCGGAATTATGTCCGCACATTACACTTTGTTCCACTATTGGACTCTAGGTGTGCGCGTGCCTGCACGACACCAATGCAGCTGCCACTGTTTGGCTTTGCCTGTATGTGTGCTTCACATGTTGCAGCTAAAACAAAATACATTAGGAACATGATGTAAAAAATAGCGCACAGGGAACACACGGGACGGAAAGTAAACGACGCAGACAAGCGCTATCTAGCGCTTGTCTGCGTCGTTTACTTTCCATCCTAGGCACATACCCAAATGGTATGTGCCTAGGATGAGAACCAATTACGGCTATCAAATGCTGAGCTACACCCTCCCGCATCAATTAAACAAGGAGTCCGAATTGATGCATAGCTAATGCCAAATCTGTTATTTATTTTGTTTGTTTGTATGCTCGTTTATTCTTCGGAAGTGCTCCGAAGTTTGTGTACCACTGCAATGCCTCTGTGGGGTGCGTCGGCCTCGTCAAGCCTTTCACTGGCTTTTTGTCGACGCACCCAACATCGATATGATGTTGAATAAACATGATTCTGATTCTGATTCTGATTCTGATTCTGTGCGCTATTTTTTACATCATGAACGTTATCCAACTTGCCCAACTTTCCGCTTTGCTATACATTAGGAACTAGTATTTTCACTGTTTAATTCCAAACCATGCTCTCTAAACTATGAGTGGCTTCGTGGTCCATAGCCGCTTCTCTTGTCACGTGGAGTGCAGTCGCTAGTATTGCAGGCGTCTGTCTCGAGACGATACTGCAAAGTTTCGCTGGCCACGAACACGGCTGAAGCTGTTAG
This sequence comes from Amblyomma mixtum, assembly GCF_055824585.1. Lineage (NCBI taxonomy): Eukaryota > Metazoa > Arthropoda > Arachnida > Ixodida > Ixodidae > Amblyomma > Amblyomma mixtum. The sequence continues at coordinate 98,543,660 of NC_143013.1, read as the reverse complement.
CGTCTTTGAAGGTTTTGTACCGATTTTCAGTAAGAACAAAAGGTGGTTCGGGCACCAAGCCCATTTGCGCGCAATTTGATTTCCTTACTGACATTCCCTTCGGAGTGTAACAGTAGCTTGGTTTGGGCTAGTTGGTAACAGCCCTTCGAAAACATAGCGCAAAAAGGACACCGGCGACAGAGAACTGGATGGTACAGGCGCTGTCCCGTCTAGTTCTGTGTAGTCCGTGTCCTTTTTGCGCTGTGTTTTAGAACACCTTCGGAGGGGCTTACTCGAGCGTAAAAAAGAGTGGTAACATTCGCATATTAGCCGAAATTCAGTTCGGGATGTAAACAGCAGGTAATTTAACTCCAAGTGTCCGAGCAGAGAGAAGGCCTCGTACAAACTTTATTTTGGTGGGCTCCGGATTAATTTCGACAATTGGGGTTCTTTAACGAGAGAGAGCGAGGATAAATGACTTATTGACGTTTTAGGACCCGTACCGATCCTCATCCAGCCTAGGAAGCGCAAGCGCCAGAGCCGCTCCGTGGCGAATGCCGAGGCACTACAGACAGCCATTACCAAGGCGAGCGCCGCTGCGCATTCGAGTGCGTCGCCCTCTTCCGGCCAGCTGCCACATCGCCGTGGCGGCGTCGGAGACCCCGGAGAAGACGTGCAGCCGAAGAACGTGCAGCGAGTGTGCAATATGGAGATCAATATCGACCACACTTTCTACGAGGTGAGGAACTCGAAAAGCCGCTCGATTCTTGTTATCAAGCGATTGGAAAGGATGTCCGGGGCAAAATCAAGCTGTAAGCTGGACGTTACTGTCATAACATGCGCGGCCCAACCAAAACGAGCATGGAATGGTGAACGGTTACAGTAAAATACACTCAGAAGCCGCTGCATTATGAAAGTGAACAACCAATTTTCTACAAAAAAGATTTTTCGGTGCTTTCTTTACTGAAGATGAAAATGACTCTTGAATCCCATACGATAAGAGAAAATCTAAATGAAAAAGTGGAAAAAGTACGCTTGTCACAAAATATTATGGAGCGATAACTTCAATGCTCAAACTTGTTTCCTTTCGTAACCGAGGGACCAGCCCACACTGCTGGCATACTCCTTGCGTAGCAAAAAAATATATGTGTAACAGCGTGCCTTCTCTTATTTCGTTATATATTCGGCCCGCTGCATCAAGGCAAGGGTGACGGAACGCTCCTAGCTTTTGCCACGATCCCTTTTTCTCAGTACACTTGCACCCTGCCCATCTTTTTTTACCCCAAGCTAGACAAGTAATGAAATGAAACAAAGAGCGGGCCCCAGCTTTCTGCCTTTTTCGCTTCTGAAGTTTCACGGCACGGTCCTGAAGGAATATCTGGCCCGCCTGGACTTTACATCCAATAATTTTTCTTTCATATCTTTTGCTTTCGTGCAGGGCCAGAAATGTACTGCACATATGGGTATCACCGGTATCAGAATAATAGCAGCTACAAGAAATAACGACGTTAACTTGAACCGACGAAGTTGTTTTACAAAAAACTTGCGCTTTTTCTTCAACACATGCATCCTCAGCAGATGTGAAGTTGAATCAAACCAATCAGACTTCTTGATAAAGAAAGCTTTAGTAATCGTAGCTTAGAAACTGCGTCGTATTGTAGATGGGTTGACATTTGGATTTCCGGCAATGGGCAGCAAGATTGCCACTAACACCACCTTTTACTAGATTTACATAATGTAGCGCTCTTTCATTCACACATCGGCGTGTTTAGCCGATCTGCACCTTTTTAACAAGTCAGGGAAATACTGTAAACTGCTTTCGTGACGGATTTTTGTGAACTTCGTTACGTGTTTAATATTGCACGGCTTCTTATCGGGCATATCTGACAACTTGCACGGTGGAGAAGAAACAAACAACGTTGAATCGGCTGGCTATATTTAAGGTTGTGGGATATGCTATGCAGATACGGAATGACTTGAGTATTCTGTTCCTATTGTTTATGTGCTGTTTTTTTTTCTTCTTTCTTTTCTTCAGAAAACTGCCGCAAACAGCTGAAATACTGTCAGCAGGGAAAGCACACATGCGTATCCGTTTGACCTGATTTGACACTGCCGCTTAATATGTGTAGGCAAGTTTGTTTTTTTCAAAGGCGGCTTAGATGCAATTGATAGCAACCCCAGGTTTCTTTGTATTTTAGAATATGAGCTGCTTTAAGGGAGAAGGGTATTTTGTGACCTAGCGTCACTGATCCTCCGACTCACAACGCGCAGATCGCGATTGGGCTCTAAATCTGAGTCGTAGGAGGCACCATCCAGGCTAATACCAGGTGTTTAAATGAAGGCTGTTTTTTTTTTCAGAATTTGGCTTTTTCTGGTAAAAATATGGCTTTACGGTATAGTATTACCAGTGTTGGTGCACATGAGAAGACCGGTGAACCATTTTAGGTAATAAACTGGTTAACTAGCTTTTAATAATTAACTTTTTATCTATTGGAGTTAGGCGCCTAGTTATAATCAGAGATTTGTCGCCGGCCGTTAATAATACCCATATCGGTTTTATAATTCATAAAATGCGATTACCCTTGCGCTGTGGTTCGACAAAATTTGGCTTTTTTAATAACTAAGTGCACTGCAAAGGTTGCTTTCCCTGCAGGCTTTTCGAAAGCGCATATCTATACCGACACGAAGCAACCAAAGTTTTGCCAGCTACAGCACCGAGGATAATCGCGTTTTAGAACTTCTAAAACTGATTTGGATATTGCCAAATACCGGCTACAAATCTCTGATTACAACTAGGCGCCTAACTCTAATCTTCTCTGTGGTGCTAGTATGCCGCAGAAATCTTCTTTTTAGCCGAAAATCCCTTTAAAATCTACTAGCTGGATTCCCTGTAAAAGGTTGTATGTAAACAGCTCCGGGTATTCACTAGCCGAACGCGTTGCACTTGTTCAGGGCGCCTCGAAAGCGGCCAGTCGAAGACACCATTAGTTATTTGTCAAATCGGGTGCAAGAACTGCGATCTGAGCGCAAGGTTTTATACATAGTGACCTGGTTCACTGACCGCTGTTTGGCGAGTGCTGGGTGGCTGTAGTTTCATCCATCTAAAACTAATCTTAGAGACCTTCTGGGACTTTGCGTGAACACAAGTAGAAGGCGAGGCAGTTTTAGGTCTGTGCGGGTGAGCGTATGGACGTCCAGATCTATAGTTCTTTTCGAGACCACTGTTCTACATCACGACATGAGGTGCAACGAGCAGGGTCCGCTTGCTGCTCCCCTTCCCTTTGTAAGTTGCGGGCAAGTTGTCAGATTTCCTTCAAGCAGTGAAGTACCCTAACTTTGTCACCCACTACACTCGTCAACATGGCATCTCACGTTGGAGATACTTCGCGGCCATGGTAACCAAACTAAATAGTGAACTTGCTTCTGTGCTCTCTTCAATTAGTTTTAGCCAAAAAACCACATGCGGTAAAACTTCACCCCATGTATTGCGTTTCACGTCAACGTATACTGATACATCGGCCAGCCTTTCTTGAACACCCGTCATGGCTTCTGTAACGAAGACAGCGCCTGTATATTGAGATGCCCTGCTTCATTGGGGCTCTGAATGCTGTGCTCCTCACGTTGACGTCAACGCTGCACCTTGTGAGAAGCATTCTAATGTACGAATATACTTGCTTCCTTACGTGGCAGGGGAGAGGAGGGGATTTTTCTTCGTCATGGCGATTCAGATAAGTGTACGACAAAGAAAAGAAAGACACAAAGACGACATGGCAATATGGTGGAAAATATTAACTCGAAATGGGAAGAATTGGATAAAAATATTGCAATAGAGTCGCATACAGCTGTGCGAATCGTTATAACGGCGTCCATCGCGAACTTTACTGCCTCCGTCACTGCAGATGGTGGCGTCAGACATGGGCGGCGAGACGACGAAAGTGCAGGCGGCCATCACGAGCATGGTGGCCACACACGTCGCCTCCGTCTAGGACATCTTCGGCGGCACAAACTTCAACGGCATCGCTGACATCTCGTTCGTCGTGCAGCGACTTCAGGTACAGAGGCAGAAGCTGACGCAGCTTGAGAAATCAAGGGCCTTAGGATGCAGCAACTGCTACAAATGGATCCTTTGGTACCACGCCAAATCAGCTACACTGAATAAAATAGTTTTAATAACGTACACGTTATCCCCTCGTCTTGATGATACAAACATTTTTTGTGCCAAACATGAGAAAGGGTTTGTGAGGTTTAAGGAGCTCGTTTCGCAGAAAATATTAGTAATTAGTCGCGAAAGGTGTTCTGGAAAAGCAACATGAGTCGCACAAGCCCGATTAATGGCGCTACCTGCCATCGCAAGGCAGTGGTGCATAGCTTAACCGCTGTACCACTGTACCACTGCGCCAGGAGAACTATATGAGCACTCCCAAGAATCTATGAATGCTATGTATGGAATGAACAATTCTGCATGTATGGGCATGAACCCATTAAAGCTTTCCCGTGATACCATTATGGCGGAGCGTAAGTGCCCCCTCCGCTTTTTTTTCACGGGCATGCTTTGTTTCACCATGGTCTCGCGGCATTATCCTAGAAGCTCCACACAGTTTTTCCCCTCACGTCTTTTTTTTTCTGGCACTTAAACTTTCTTTACTGAGACTCTGGTGACTTGCTCGAATAATCGTGCGGCACTGTCAAAAGCAGAAATGGAAATTGGCAGCGCGCAGCCCACCGGGTCACATTACTCGGCAAGGAGAAAATCAGTTGCAACAACTGTATGAAACAAGGCCGCAAAACTAAAATCGCAATTCCATGTCCATGCTGTGAAGCGTAGCTTCCACAATATAATTAGAAAAGTCAGATAGAGCTAACGACCCAGTTCCTAACCCGTTTATATTTCCTGACTAAAAAGAAAAAAACTATTTGTGTTCAGATATATAGTTGCTAAAAGGGAGTGGCGATTGCGCCGCCACGTGTTTTTCCAATGATATAAATCCAAGAGCATGGTCCTCCTTCACTTGCGAGACGTTTTTCAACCTCGAAAGCTGATTTCTTTGCCCACAGCTAAAATTAAAGTTAAATAGAGTTAGCATAACTTTTCTGGGCACAGAAATTAAAATTTAAGTCGTTAATGATGACGCGGAGTCGCGCACATTCGCTTCTTGCCGTTCCCTCGGTTTGTTTTGGTCGTCGGAGTCTTAATTCGCTAATTAGCAGGAGGGAAGCGACATCACCAGATCAGAGTATTCCCTTCAGCTTATTGGCTGGAGAAAAGTGACGTCATCCCACAGGATCATTCCCATTGGCCGGACTTCGGACTTCGCCATACTCGACGTGACGTAACTGGACCGGAAGGAGATGCCACTCCCAGTAAAGGCATGAACAGGAGCTAAAATACTCCTGCAGTGCCAGCAAACGATAAAATTGTTTTTCCGTTTAATTTTTCCTTCCTGCCTTCCAAGGGCTATAAACGTGCCTTAAGAGCAGATATACATGCCAGCCTGACATCCAGGCACGCAAGTACTCGTGCTGTTTTATATGCAACCCCAAATCTGCGTTGACGACATTGGAGCACCCCCGCTAAAACGGTTAATGGTTGCAGGTCCCTCCATCGATCCAATCATATACGCCGGCTTCTGCAACGCCTTTTTCATTTTAAATCCTTTCCATAACGTAACCGGTCATGGTATGGTAGGAGAGTAATTCTGCGGAAGATCTTTTCAACCACTCTGAACCACCACAGATGTTTGAACCTCAGCGCGGCGTGGCAGCGTCCAATGATGTCACTTGCGCGCCCCTTGACAGATCAACGAATCGAGCTCGTGCACGGGGACTGCACGCCAGACGAACCCCTACTGCAGCGACACGCTGGACGCGTCACACACGCTAGTCGAGCACTCCAAGTGCATCCACGACAACTTCTGCGTCTCCTGCCTGTGGACGAATCGGCTCTTCCCCGATGGCATACTGGGCCTTGCGTACGTCGCCGAGCTCAATGGTGCGTGACGTCACCACTCGAGCGACCGAAGGCTGCAGGGGACGAGAGGGCCGACGTCGGTTATCTTGACAGTTGCACCGTGTTTTTCTGCTCACCTCATGATCACACATGAATTGTATAACAATGTATAACAATAGTGTGAATGTATGACAATACACACTTCCAGTATTCGACTCTGCGCGTGCAGCTTACATTGGCACTAAAGACTGTATATTAGAAGGCGGCGAATGATTACATTCCGAATATTAATTCCCAGGGACACTTTTTTTTCTACCACTTCAGACCTCAACGGGGATCCCTATCATGCATGCTAAAGCATGGCGCAGATATGCAGCAGTTTTCTTGGAGACTGAAAACAAATTTTGCCCTCATCTATTGTTCACACAAATAGATTTTAATTCACATGTACATCCAGAACTTATACCAAAACTATAGACATTATGTTCAGGAGCGCCGAATTTGTCCAGTAAAATTACGGTAGCAATACTCAGGGTAACACAATTTGGTGCCACTGATGTGAAAACAACATTCATGTGTATGTATCGGGATGATAGAGAGATGCGAAAAAGAATGGTAGGGGGGCTTTTAACGAGGAGGAGGTGTCAGTCTTATTCTAAAAATATATGTTCGTATACACTGTTGCGCTTCTTGCAGTCGGGTATTCATGCGTGTCGTGGCGAAACCTGCTGGATTATTCATCTTTCGTCCGTATCCAAATTAGTCTCTCGCTCTCTCCGCTTGTTCCTTAAAAGCCACTTGCTTATATCCACGCTTCGAACACTGGCTGTAACCTGGCTGATTTTACAGCCCAAAGCGCATGTGATCCTCGTTGTCGCTCCGTGTAATGGGCGCAGCAGAACATTGCCTGTGATAAGTGAGGGCGTTTTTTTTTTAATTAGCCAAATCCACCTAAAGACCAGCGGCTTTGCACAGGAGCAGCATATGCTTTTCCTTTAAGTTAGAGAAACTCAGCATCACGTAATAAGAAACAAATAATTTGGACAACTGCTGTAAACATTAGATTCAGCTTTTTTTGTTGTTATTCTCTAGAGCTGATTTAATTTTACTCGAAAACTTTCATTCTACACTATTATTTCAAGCTTTGTTTGTGAACATACCCCTTAAAATAATTACACTATGCTTTTAGCACAAAAAGGCTAAGAATATTCATTGTGTGCAATCAGAGGAACGGCGGTTTTTATCGCAGTAAATGGAAAGAAGAAGCATATGTCACAGAGGCAGATGTGACAGCCTTCTTTTCTTATGTTCACTCTTCAAAAGCAGAAAATCCAACTAGTCAGAACGTATGAGGCCTACAATTCAATGTACTTGTCTAAAACGCCCTCAGTTCTTTATCTATAGGAAAATAGTAGAAGCAGACAGGGCACAAAACTACAGAATAATTACTAGCCCCAGCATTATCTGTCTGCGTCTGCTACTTTGGCAAGCAATAATTAATTTAGGAAGCCAACACTAACGAGATCAAGTAAAAACTTTATAGTTGAATGCTGCAGAGACGCATCCTTGCTTCCTCGGCCACGGAGCTAATCATCCCTTCGTTATAATCGTCTTCTAAGATCGTGTCTTTTACGATCTCTTCATACACTAATCAGTGAATCTTAAAGTAGCTCTGAAAAGGAATAAATGAAATAAATGAATAAATGAAATCATAAAGAACGGATGGAGAAGCAACAGCACGGGCCTAACCTGAAATCATCATCTGCGCTTCGGTTGTATAAAAGGACAACGTGTTTCATGTGCAATAAACAGTTGCGAGTTCGCACTTAGTCGTCGTGTGTGTTTTTTCGTGTGATAGTGTTGCAAAGTAGCGCGCTTAACACTGATGCATTTTGCATGTATTCTGTACGGCTTCTAGCTGACATCGAGAAAACACGCAACTATGGGAACAGTTAATAGAAGTTTTCGAAAGCTCTGGCAACCGTGTTGCGCCATCCGGCTGTCGACGTACATTTGGCGCCCCCACCATTTTCGGCTCCAGGACACGTGGGCGGAATCTGCGAGAAGTTTCAGTCGGACGTGGGCCTCCAGGTGTCCGAGTACGCGGGCCGTGTCAGCCTGAACACTGGAGTCGTCACCTTCAATAACAAAAACTCGTGCGTGCCCCTACCCGTATCCGAGGTCACCTTTGCCCACGAGCTGGGTCACAACTTTGGGTCCCAGGTACGTAGCCGCAGTGACACTCCCTTACTACGCTTGTAGCGTCGTGTGTTAATGTTTGTTCTGGTTACATTGTGTTTGGAGTGATTCAAGTTGTACAATCTCTGTCTCGGGAAGAACAGGCTTTTTAATTAAAGAAGTAAAGATAGCATTGGCGATGACACGATGTCGCCGTGACTTATAGCTTACCTCATGCTTTATGGTTGCGCCGGTTTAACTACTGAAATCGTGAACTGTCTTTTAATGTCCGCGGTGTCTCAGAGTTACGGCGTTCTGAGGTTCAGCGCAGGGTCCTGTGACCGAATCTAGGCCATGGCGGCAGCATTTACATAGACGAAATTCAAAACCAGCCATGCGCTTTGCGGCTTCGGTACACGTTAAAGAACTCCAGGCAGGCGAAACAGTCCGAAGCCCTCCGCTACGGCCCCTCTCAAAGCCCACGTCAGCTATGGGATGTTAAATCCCACATGCCATGGGCCAGTTAGCTATACATGCATATACATATATATTCTTTCTTCATACTGTTTACATCTGGACAAGTATAATTTGAATCCACTTGAAAGCATTAAAAGCTTGAAAGCCTGTACTTTGTTGTCCGTACTTAGTACTAGAGTATCTGGATAATGCCCCGCACTGTGATTTAGGCGCTACATTTTTCTTCTCATGAAATAATTTTCTTCTGCCTCTTCCAGCACGACCCGTCCGAGTGCGTACCGGCTGGCAGCGCAGGCAACTTCTTAATGTTCGCCAGCGCTTCGCACGGCACGATGCCCAACAACCGTCGCTTTTCCGTCTGCAGCATCCGCGCCATCTCAGCCATCCTGGCGCAGATGTTCTCCAACCAGGGAAGCCGCGCCAACTGCTTACAGGGTGAGCGCTTTGTTGCATAGTCCCTCGGTCGGCGTCAGCCTTAGTAAGTATAACAAACAAGCTTATGAGAGCGTCGGGAAGTAACCCTAAAAGGAAACAAAAGGTTACTCGACGATTACCCTTGTGTTACAAGAGATTTGAGCAACCGGTATTTATAATGCTCCATACTTTATGGTTCCTTCATTATTTTTGTCTTCCTCTATAGTACAGCCTGCGTGATGTCACTGTGCTTTCACTCGTGTCGTCAAAGAGTTAGGATCACGCAGGGTGGCCGGGCTGCAGTGACTTGATACGTGACGTCAGTGCACTGTGAATACTCAGCGTGGCATAGTCCGCATGCTTCAGTCTCCCTACCCTAACCTACAACCAGTGTTGCACAAGCTCTATTCACATCCTGTGAAACGTTTAATTCGATTCACCTTCGTTCATTTTTATATATTTATTGCTTTTTCTCGTTGCGGCGTGCGAGCGGTCCATCAAATGCGAGTACAGCAACTGGGCTGTCCAAGAAACCGTGAACAAACGGGTGAATAACGTGTTTATTTGGGGATGTCTCCATTTGGTTAAATCCCCGGGAACTGCACCCAGTTTCCAGACTGCGTCTCGCCTTTACCTAGAGCACACACGGTGGTCTAAATAAATCCGGACCACGCAATTACTGCCGGCCTCAAAGCCCAGATTGCTGCTACGTGAGACAAAAATCCTCGGATCAAATCAGCAGATATTAAACAAAACTTTAGCTGATTTGCTTCTTTCTGATGACAGGACGTGCTTGGGAATCACTTAAGCATGTGACATCTGGCGTTTTATATCAAGAAAGAAAAGCTCCAGTTCCAAGGCTAGCTTTGAACTTACCGAAAGGAACAGATGGAGCGTTCCTTCTCCATCGTTCTTGGAAGTTGCTGGAGGACTCGACGTACCTGTGTACGTCGGTAACTGGAGATCGCTCTCGTTCATGCGCAAATTCTACCGTTCGATCAGCCCCGATTTCCCTCAAACAGTGAGGACACCCGGGAGCCCCATTATTTCCAAAAGTGAGTTATATAGCTCCCACAGCTAGATAGGACAGCAACTGCAGAGATCGAGGTGCGTACAGAATGCATGAGCCACAGTCCTAGGCGGTAAAGGTGACTCGAGCGCTGTCCGGCTCTGATAAAAGGCAAGAACTTTCCCCAGTCACCTCTTGCAGCTCTTAAACCAAAGTTCCGAAATAAACGTGGAATTATTATATTAGAGTACTCGTTTCCTTTTTTCTCTGTCATCGCTCATGAACAGTTGATTTAGAAAAGAATATCAAGGTGTTTCATCACCACTTCTCAGCCTGGGTCATTTAGATGGTGACACCATCTAATGTGTGCTTAGGCTCCCGCATTGAAAACGGGTTAATGCAAAGCGCTTTATGGAATACTGTTTAAGGAAATACAACAGTAAAGAACTTGGCAAAAACTCACCATTGGTTATGTAGATTCCCTTGTCCATTTCTTGCGCAGAGTTTCTTCAAAGTAAGCAGTCGAGGTGTCTGACGTGATAGGGACGTAATACATGGGTTCCTGCTTGAGTTACTGGAACCGTTGCGAGTCCCCTCGTGTCTGTGCAGAGACGCGCGGCCCCTTCTGCGGCAACTTGATCCGGGAGGAGAACGAGGAGTGCGACTGCGGCTACGACTGGCACGAGTGCCGCGACACCTGCTGCTATCCGCGCGAACACGGCAAGCCCAACCGCAAAGGGTGTACTCTGCTACCGAATGCCAAGTGCAGGTGCGTCCACGCGAAAAAAGTTCGAGGCCACTACGGGGCTACCACGGAACTAACACATGCAACTGTTTTTTAGGGCAGATATGGATCTATAGGACAAGTGCGCCAGATATTCCCGTACCTAAATGTTCGTCGCCCACTCCATTTTATGGCAAAATATTCCCCTCTGTCCGTAATCGTTATTAAAGTCTTGGTTCTAGTTCACCTACACAACAATAAAGACAATCTAGTCTTCATACGAGTGCGCTGTACACGAGGCCACGCGTAAAGGTACACTGCTTGAAGGGCCACGTAGAGAGGACTACAAGTTATCCCTGTTGTCCAGGTGAGCATGCAAGGAGGAGGAGTCCTAGACGAACAAGATAGTCAAGTTAAAATACAGTGCCTTGTTTGGGAAGCTGATGCATTCGTTTTTCGAAGGACTTTTCGTGCATATGAGAAATGTTTTCCGCCCCTAAATAAAAACTTATAGGACTTTTTGCTGAGTGGCTTTGTGCCTGCATAGCGCACCTGTAAAAAACGCTCCGAGATGCATGAAACGTATGAGTGAAGAGGACGGATGCGGTCCATATGTTTGCAGATGGGGCTAGGGGAAATTCGCATTTAAAGAAAAATTCATCGGCCTTACTCACTCGTGACGGAACAGCGCAAAACACCGGGACAAGAGACAAGCGCTGTCTCTTGTCCCGGTGTTTTCGTTGCGCTGTTCCGTCACAAATGAATAACCAACATGCCCAAGCTGCTGTCCTTACTCACTCAGTCGATTAAAGCCATTGTGAACAACCTTAAGTGAGCATTGTTGTACTGTACGCATGATGGACATCTTTTACTGTGACTGCAGGCGCTTCGGCGGTTCAAGCAGTAATGAAAAAAAATTTCATATATAATATTATGCGGACTGGTATGCATAAATATTAAAATTAAATGGCTGGACATGTACCAAAACGACCTCTAATAAAGCTACTGCTGATGCCAGAGGCAAACCTTGGAACAGCGATACCATACAAGATGTGACATGCTTCGCGAAGCAAGATGGACGAGTGCGCACTGTAGTGCTGTTTTAAGTTAAACAACCTGCCAAAATTACTGTTAATTAATAGTTATTATTAGGCTATTATTATGCACCTTTTTTCATAATCAATAACTGCCCTGCTAGATTACTGCTTCATGTCGAGCCGCTAATCTTGTTCTTTTGCGTCGTATTGAACATAAATGAAAGGGAAGAAGCCTGGATCTAGATAGTTACATAACTACTTAACAGCAGAACTCGCCAGCAAATAAATTCTATTCTCCAGTTGTTCACTCTCGCAACGCGCAACCAATTCAGCTAAACTGATGAAGAACAAACGTAACCAGGCCTAAGCCAATCACCTAGGTCAGACTGGAACGCCCTAAAGTAGCTGAGCTTTTCTTGGTGACGTTCCTAACGAAAGTTAATTTTCACTGACACCTTTCCCTTGAATGAAGCTCTAATGAAACATGCTGAATCACCCCGGAACTCCATGCGAGTGACGCCGTCAGCGATGCAGAGCATATGTTCGTCAAAGTTGAATGCATTAGCTCAACCTGTGGGAAATTCACCGCGACATACGTAAATATTGTAATAACACAAGCACCACGTTTATCTCTGCTTTTTTTTTTCTGAAAACAGCAGCTCGTCTTATGAAAGGAGTTTGGTTGATGCAATATGATATAAGCACGCCAGGGATCGAAAACCAAAAAGTGTGCTTTCGAAAGATAATTATTTTTAGTTCATAATAGTGACATATTTCTACAAAGACATGAAAACTCGGCTGTTTGCTGGCCACTACGTGTTCTTTCATGAAAACGGCAACACTAACGACGAGCTCCTTCTAAATAACACGCATTAGAAAACAGCTACCTGGTGTGAAAAGTGGCAAATTATAATTATCATGAGGAGCGCAAAACGGGGCAAGGGACAGAGAACGACGCACACAACACAGACGCTTTCTGTGTCCCGTTTTGCGCTACCTCACAAACCATGGATCACAGTTTGCCGACTCGCCCAAGTTTCTACCCTTGTTAACCGAAGTCAAAACCGAATTGCCAGCGCATCTACTTCGAATTTGGTTAAACTTCGTAAATCGACCATCTTCTGTCGTGGTTTATGCCTGTTTTAGACTTGCAATGACGATACCTCTAGAATTGAAAAGAACTTTCCGTAGTCTTTCAAAGGGGGTTCTCTCTATATAGCAGACAGTAAATATTTGAGGGCCATAATTACTTAGGACCTCAGTTGAAATAATCGCATTTCTTACATTATAAATAAGCCTATGTAGGAACACAGATACTTAAGCCAAGTTGGATCCTTCATCCCATGATAATAAATTGCTGCTTGTAACACATTCATTCATCCAATTGTCGATTAGACGTTCGTTGTATGGCACCCTTAAACCATAGGAATGCCTGAATAAGGTTGAAGGTATCGAAAACAAGATGCCAAGCTTGTATTTAATTTTAAGAGATGGCGCAGGCCTTCAAGTTCGTTGGTTAGAAGAGGAAACGTAGATTCTTAACAGCTGCGCTGTTATTGTGATCACCTAAATATCTGCTCTTTCTTGATATACCTAGGATTAACAGATTCATGTTTTCAGCCCGTTACAAGACAACTATCAAATTGCCGTCATTCAAACAAAAATTGAAACTCCCTGTCGTTGAGAATTTTTCAGCCAGTCATACTTTCTTGTACAGTCAGTGAAAAGAATGTATGCCAAGTCGATATCGTTGAATCCTCATCGATGAAACCATTTTTATCGCAACTAATAGCTAGTTTGTTATCACGCCAATGATTTATTCATGCAATGCACTAAATATATGTTTCATGTGTTTTACTTTCGAAGCCTCGTTCAGAGCTCGCTGTGGAGTAGTGCTTTGTTAACCTTGATTCGAGCGAAAGCACTTGTCCGCTCGGTAGACCCCGAGGAAGTTCTTTGATGTTTGTATTCTTGCGGTGCTTGTATGTGTACGGTGTTTCAGGATTTATGCCAAAGTAAATAAATAAATAAATAAAAGTGAAATGAAAGCAGGCTGACGCGAATATGTCAGCTTCGCTGGCCTCTGCGCGAGAAGACTGGGCTATCTCCGCAGCCAAACACGCCTCGTGTTAAACGGCAACACACGCTCGCACTTTGCATTGCACAACTAATCTTCAACTAAAGCTACTATCAAACTAATAGTTTGTTTTATGGGCTTTAACGTCCCAAAGCGACTCAGGCTATGAGAGACGCCGTAGTGAAGGCCTCCGGAAATTTCACCCACCTAGGATTCTTTAACGTGTGCTGCCATCGCACAGTACACGGGCCACTAGAATTTCCCATCCATCGAAATTCAACCGCCGCGGCCGGGATCGAATCCGCGTCTTTCGGGTCAGCATCCGAGCACCGTAACGACTGACCCACCGCGGCGGCTACTATCAAACTAATATTCTCCCTTTTATCTATGTGGGGCTAGGAACAGAGAGATGTGCGCAACATGCGTTGGCGTAGACAACGTTCTGTCAAACACGGCGCCAGAGCGGTACGCGTTGGCTTTGACAGCATTACTGCAGAAACGCGGCACTGGAACATAGGTCGCTGGCGCAATTTGCGTAAATTGGCATTGACGATGAAAAAGTGGAAAATGCGCATAACTGGCTCCTTGCGTCATTGGACACCTCCGTTTTGCTTTCAGGTATACGTGATAGTGGCGTCCACCTGTAAAAAAACTGTGCTTTCGCGCAGTATTTGGTGCTCAGCAATGCTAAAACGCCAGCAATTTTTTCTTTTGAAGTAGAAGGGTTTATAGCGCAAACAAAGACATGGACAAGAGAGACGAAACGCACACACAAGCGCTTCTGTGTGCGTTTCGTCTCTCTTGTCCGTGTCTTTGTTTACGCTATAAACCCTTCTACTTCAATATGAACTACCAACTCGCCCAACAGGAAGTTTTACTGATTTTTTTTTTTGCACTGTGTTATAGACGTCTTGCCTGTGTATTGAACAATGTTGGGGAATATGTTTCTACCATAATTACTGACTCATTTTTATTTCGCCAGCCGCATTTTCTTTCTGTCAAAGGGTTGTTAGCACTCTCTCTTAGTAATAATTGCGTCTTTTTAGGTGCCTTTGATTTGCATTTAGAATTGCATGTTTTCTAAGTATCGTGTATGCCCCACTCGTGTATGCCCCACTATCGTGTATGCCCTACTTTTTCAAGGCCGCCAGCTGATCTGGAGAAAGAGATAAACAAATAGTTTATGATGTATGGTTTATAGGGGTTTAACGTCCCAAAGTGACTCAAGCTATGAGGGACGCCGTAGTGAAGGGCTCCGAAAATTTCGACCACCTGGGAGCGCTGACGTCGCACAGTACACAATCCTCTCGAATTTGGCATCCATAGAAATTCGACCGTCATGGCCGGGATCGAACCCACGTCTTTCGGGTCAGCAGCCGAGCGCCATAGCCACTTAGCCACCGCGGCCACAGAGGAACAAATAAAAAAAATCATCAATTAATTAAATAAAATCTTTGTCAGAAATGGATGACCAGGAGGTTGTTAGTCTTGGCTGGTAAAGAGTGTGTTCTAACAGTGCAGTTAGCAGATTTGGAGTTGTTAGGGTGTGGCTGCTGGTCTGTCACCTATACGCATTTTTCTCATATAGCGATGCTCTTTTTCCGGGTAGGAATTGCGTATTAGTGAGCTTAAGACACTAATCTATCATTTGAACTATTTTTTTCCTTTTTCTGCCCCGCAGATTATATTGGTTGTTTCCATTCCTTTTATGGCTGAATTCAAGAACGCGCTGTTTACGTGAGATATCATGCAAATGCCACACAAGGCCGTGCATCTTTCCCCTAGTGTCGTCGCTACGCAGCAGGAATTTCATCACTCCTTGCGCTCCTCATGCGCTATGCGCGACCACAGATTTAGTTATGCTTCAGTAATGACATCTTGGTTGTGAGGCGCTCCGGAGTGTTCCGAGTGGCATCATGAAAGGACCGACACATTATACAAATATTATTCGTGGATTTCAAACTATGTTGGCTCGAGAAATCATAACTCCTTGATGACGCAATCGCCCCCACAGCCATTGTTTCAAGATCACAAAAAGTATATAAAAATTTAAAATATCCCTTTTCACCCATTCATTCAATAAGATACGGTTTGAAGCGCACTATGAGTATTGTTGTCCATGTGGTGTATCTGGAATTTCTGTCAGCATGAATATGCTCATAACTGTGCGAGGTAAAGGCAAACTGGCAGCTCTAGGATTACAGGAATACCTTGTTCGGCCCCATTAATTCATTCAAAACGTAGTTGTGAGCTGAACACGATGATTATTCGCGTTTTCTTAGCCCTTGGGTTCTTCCATTGCATTCGTTGCAACAATTTCTACTGTGCAGTGGGGCGTTTTCCCTTCTGACGGTTCTACCGTCACGGTGGTTAAGTGGTTATGGCCCTCGGCTGGTGAGCCGAAAGACGCGGGTTCGATCCTGGCAGCGGCGATCAAATTTTGATGGAGGCGAAATTCTAGAAGCCCGTGTACTTGCAATGCCAGTGTGCGTTAAAGAACCCCAGGTGGTCGAAATTTCCGGAGCCCTTCACTACGGCGTCCCTCATAACCTGAGTCGCTTTGGTGCGTTAAACACCCATAAAACCAAACCAAACCTTCTCACGGTTTCCCTCTGTTTCGCAGCCCTTCAAATAGCGCCTGTTGCACCGAGACCTGCCAGTTCCACAACACATCCCGGATCTGCCGGCCGGACGAAGACTGCCTGTTTGAAGCGTACTGCAAGTATCCTTGCCGCAGCGGAACTTTGCAGTGCTTCTGTCTTAACAGAACAACTTTACACCCTCTCTAATAAGTTGATAACTTGAGCTGCAAACGCAAAGAAAACGGTTGGTGCTGGAAAGCGGGGAGATAATTATTCCGCGCTCTTCTTAGCTAGAAAGCAGGGGGTTTCGGCTACGTGCAGTCGTTAAGTTCACGGATACGTCACATAAATAACACCGTGAGCTTTTCGCGTGCTTCAGCTGTTTCCGGGCTAGACCATTCCCACGAGCACCAGTTGTGGAGCGTAGTTGCCGTTGTAAGTTTGTCGCCATGATAACAGTACCAACTAGGAACACGCAGTTCATTTGCGTGCTAAAAGTCGAGGCTGTGCGCAGTAACAAGCAACAAGCTTTTGATTATGTTCGAGTACTGCTCCACGCACCGCGTCTCACTGCACTTGGGACTCTTGGTTCATAACACAAAGAGCTAGCTTAAAGCTTCTCAAGCACCGATCGGTATTTTTCCTTAGCTCGGGTGCCCAAGATCGATCGTGGCTACACCCCAGTACCCATCAGTATGGAACGCCTTGCTGTGAAGTGTTGTGAAGCATAAAAGTGTGGCTAAGGGGAAAGATGAGACATGGATTATGAGCTTCAGCACACTTGTGAGTCTTTTTTACGGTTTGGAGACACACTTCTCTATACGCGATGGAGGACCCCTGGAGTCTCCACGAAGGCTTGGATCTGGGTTAGTTTGTATGGTATAGTTGGAACGATAAAGAATTATCAGAAACGCAGCAAAGGCGTTAGTTAGCGAAGAGCACTAATATAATGTTAGTTATCGATGCATTTCTTCGCAACTATTCTCGCCCCTATTTTTCAAGCAGGTCGAAATCATGTTGTTCGCGTGACCGCTCGACCCAGCTGTGGCGTGGCTCCGAGGACTACTAATGTCTTTCCAGTGGCAAAGTGTTCATACCCTTTCATTCATTCATTTGGGACTATTTACAAGCAAACGAAAGAGTCCCTGGTTAAAAGCCGCTATTTCGCACATTGAGTGGCCCTGGCCTCCTTTGCATACTGTAGGCCCGATTGAATGTAAACACTTTCAGAAAAACACAAGAAAACGTCGTGGGGGTATACCAGGGCGTTTTAAATATTATTCCTCACAAGACAGATCACCTTCGATGGTATCAAGGTTTCGAATGCCAATTTGCATATATAAGTAGAAATCGATAGCTCGACATCTTCTCCACCGTCATGTAAGGGAGAGGTGTTGGCCAGGTTCTCGTACAATTTGAGTGCCTGCCCTTGACGTGATGGCCGTGGTGCCGCCTCCATTAAGCGGAGTGAGCGGCGAGTGCCCTGCGTCGGCCGTGAAGCAGGACGGCGTGCTCTGCAACCGCGGCACCCAGGCGTGCGAGGCCGGCGAGTGCGTGCTCTCCGTGTGCCGCCTGTACGACCTCGTCGAGTGCCACCTCACGGGGCCCCACCGCACGGCCGACGAGATGTGCCTCGTCGCCTGCAGGGAAGACGGTGCGCCACTCTAACTCGGTTCTCTCTTCACTGTGGCTATCGCACAAAACCATTCCATATCGAAGTGACTGGTATAGCGAAAACGGTGCGATATCGATTCAAACGTGAAATATCATTTCGAAGGAATATTTCCGCTCTTTAAATTTCTTTGCCAAGGGGTATTGGCGCCCTAATAATTAGGGCGAGGAAGCTGTCGTAACACGACGGATCGCTTGTCTGTCGTGTTCCCTTGGAATTCCACATCTTCATGACCAGTACGAAGTCCGCGCTGTATACGGCGATGCTGGTATTCAAATTCAAATTCAAATTCACTTTATTTCTGGTAGAAAGCAAGTATACATCATGAGCAAGAGAGTTTAAAAGAGGATGATTCTACCAAGGAAGACGAGGCAAAAGGCGTTTCATCTACGCCTGACAAGGCCTCGCCTCCTGGCGAGATACATTGCACTCTCTATGCTACAAAAGCCGTTGAAAAAAAGTATGTTACACCATTCATTACGTGCAGAAAACAGAAGCATTGTGAACAAGCATTATATGAAATTAAAACCGTAAGTACTACAGAAAACAAGAGAATTTTTCTTCAAAAAAAAAAAGCTTACATCACAACCTGTTAGTGATGTCAAAAGGTAAGAACCACAGTTGCATAAATATTTATCTCAACAAAAGATTAGCTCCTAACCAGAAAAATTATTACAGTTAATTCTTGTTGCTTGAAGCATAACTACAGCGGAAAAACTTTGTTCATACATGGAAAACACACACTAGCTTAGGAACGCTGTAGCCGCAACTGGTTTATTGCAAGAAGGTAGGCGGAATATATTCGCTGCGTCGTGCAGATAAGCGAAGCGCAAATCGACAACTACCAAAGGTACATACAACTGCACATGCCGTACAGCAACTTAATTTACGGCAGAGAAAACTCTATTCCGATTTAAACACTGCATTTAAAGTGTCGCTTAGGCAGGTATTGATGTTTTTTTCTTTTTTTTTACAAGAGAAAGAAAGTGGCTCCTCTGTGTGACACGCGAGCCAACCCTTTAAGGCATTTCCGGATCGTATGTGCCTCTCGCCTATTACTTTTTTTTTTTCGCGATCGTGCATAGCGCTTGTCCTGTGTATCTCTACCCTTTTGCCAACGTCAATAACTTATTTGATAAGTTTAACTGCACTACTCTGCGCGCGCTACAATGGCTAAGGCGATTGCGAGATTGAAGGAGAAATTCTGTAATGAGGTCTGGAAGACTAAGGGAGATTTTGAAAGGGAACTTAACACGTTACCTTAATCTCGCGAACGCGACCTAGGGAATGAAATTTGGAAGGTAAAAAAAGAGCTGACGGAGCTAACAAGCAGCAATTATATCTAAACAGAAGGACGTTGAGGAAATTGAGAAAAATTTTGGAGTTCGGACAACCAAAAAACTAAAACCTAACGAGGGCACAAAAGAAGCTCAGTTCCCTATGCACTACATCAGAACAAATATCTCGGGATTTTGAAATGTGGCTTGTGCAAGTTGATAAGTATCTCGAAACATGGATATTAAAATTCGAGGTGTCTCAGAAAATGAGAACGAAAATGTCACTGTGATCCTGTCAAAACATGGAAATGCAGTTAAGGAACCTATAACGGACGTGAATGTTGAGCCGCTGACCGTGTTCCCGCTAGCACCTCTAGAAAACCTAACGTCTTGATAAGATTCAAATGCAAAGCAAACGCGGTCTTATGCTGCAAAAAGCGCAAAAAACACGAATTACTTGCGTGGTCGTGGGGCTGGACAACACGGCTTCAGTGCATGTAAATGAGTATCTCCTTGTAGCGGCAATTGAAAAGAACAGATTTCCTGGAAACACCTGTGGACAGGAAACTGTGCTATCTACGCCCGCCAAACAGGCGAATCTGAAGTGATTCGACTGTATCAGCAGGATAATTTATAAAGAAAGACGCAGTGGCTGTCATCGATCACCACACGCACCTTTGCCCTATACGTATGTTGACTTTTAGGGAAGAGACGCCCCTTTTAGCCCTATGTGAATTTAACTCCTTATAAGAAAAAACAACCGCGAGAAATACTTGCAAATCCTGCATCTGAACTTGTAGACTCCTTTAAAGAATACAGATCAAATGACAAATATTTCGGCAAGTCCTGAATGCCCTTTTAAGGTAATCATGCTCTCCGAAACATAGTATCGTTTCGATACGGATGCTGTTCGAATGCCGCGATATGGTATATTCTTTCTTAATCACAGCTCGAAACGTGGTGGAGGCGTTCTCTTTCTAGCAAAGGAAAACTACTCGGGCCAGGTCTTCTCAGACCGCTGTGTGCGCGACCACAATGTCCAGATGCTTACAGTTCAATCTAGCCCACAGTCCTTTACCATCGTTTACCGCCCTCCACATGGCAATTTACCGGAGTTTATTACTATCACTGAAAGAAAATAAACTTTTTCAATCATTTCTTATCCTGTATAGGGGGCGATTACAACATAAACATAGCGCTAACAATTCAGCACAACAAGACCTGAGAAAAATGACGCAGGCTGTGAAAACCAGTGAAAAGGACGCATTCACAAGGAGGATAAGTACACAGGACAATGCTGGAAAACTACCAACTTCCAAACTACCAACTACCAAACTTCTACATACCATGCACCAACTGGCCCAACAAGCTACGCTTCGTCAATAATAGACTATCGACATTTTTATCATAAATTATATTGTACCTCTTACTGTGGGGCGCTTTTGCAGTAGACATCAGAGACCATCTCCCTATTTTTCTGCGCACTGAGAAACAATTTCATCCAACACTTACCTTGAGTGGTTGGCGGCAGTTCATTTCATAAAATAATCTCGAAAAATTTAGAAGTCTTATACGGCTAGTATATTGGGATCCTGTTTTTACAACCGCTGACTCTGATACTTCTTATGATACTTTCTTGCGGCTCTTTACCAGTCTATCACGAGTTTTCTCCTGCCGCTGAAGTAAAGGTGCCGAAAAAAGCTCGAAAATCTGGCATGTCTACACGACTCGCGAAAAGAAGCACAGGATGTCTGCTAATTTATTAAAACCAAGAATAGCACACTGTTATCTTATTTTAAAATATTGTCCAATCGTTTGAAGAATGAAATTAGGCCCGCTATTATGACTTACGACAATAACCTATTTGATAGAGAGAGAAAAAGTTCATTAAGGCAAGTGTGTTGACCCCCCCTTGAATCCCTAGACCACCGCACGGTCCCGCTCTACGTCAAAACGTTCATTTGGTGTTTGTTCATGACGTCGGCACCCCGAATCACCGCAGCAAGCTGCGATGTCGGGTCCAGAGACGAGAGCACGACCTCCCAGTCCTCCCAACTTGTTCCAACTTGTAGGCCGTCCCTGCGGAGGAGGATCAGCAGGGCAGCCGAAAAAGATGTGGGAGAGTGTGGCGTGAGGGTCGCCGCACAGGGAGCATGCAGGGGTTCAAAACTCCTGGTGTATTTTAGTCGTCATTTAGATCATAGAAGCTCACTGAAGTGTTTACGAAACGTTTTCTTTTTTAACCTCTCACTCCCCGCGTACATATAAAACCTTTTATTTGCGGCATTTTTAACAAGCGCATAATTTCTGCAGCCTAAGTGTAATCTGGGGTCAACGTGTACTCACTGGACTCTTAATTAGCTTCTCAAGTACTGTATAACAATAGGGGCGCTCAAAGGTGCCTTCTAATTTGGACATTTGTCTTTGCTAGATTTCTGCCCCATCTGCTCAACAGCTCGAGTTTCTCGTGCTTTACCATGAGATTATATGTAATATTTGTAATCGTTATTCAAATGGTCTTTATGTCATTTATATATTTAATTCCAATGCCTTCACGAAATGTTGCTGCATTATTCTGCGCTCCCAGAGGCCCTAAGCAGAGAGCAGGGAGAAAAGCCAGCAAGGAAGGATTGTTGCACCAACAGCTGTAGAATGTCTTCTGTGCTTTTGTGTCAACGCAGAGACGTGGAAATTTGTCATAGCGCTAACTGTCTAGACTGTGGTTCAGGTCTGAGGAGAATACCTAGAGCACTATTATATTCTTGATCAAATAGCAGGCATATTGTCCTCGCCTTCAGTGAATGAGTGAAATATCAGCAGGCCCGCCACAGTGCAAAGTTTCGCACTTAAGTCCAGCAGCTGCTTTACCATATCTACAAGTAACACAGTTGGAGCACCGCTAAAGAACAGTTCGCCATCCGCCAGCACGACTGTCCGGAATTACCAATGAAATTTCGGTCTGAGATCTATCTCAAAGGTGCAATAATGTTAACTGAGCATGCCAGATAAGATGACATGAAACGCACGCAAACGTCTCCGTCAAGCACAAATACCTGTATACCAAGGAGGAAAATTTTGTATAACTGATGAAAGTCGTCTTGCACTGTATGCTGCACTGAATTTCGCACACTGAAATTAAACTCATTAGCAAAAGGAGAGGAAACAATGCACAATTCTTTTCTGCCGGACAGAGAGGTGAAACCGTGCCAAAAGTTCCTCGCACTTCGTTGTTGTCGCCGCATTGCATCATGTGGGCCACTGCCTGTGTACCACCCTTCGGTGCGCAGCTCCGGGCAGCCAGTGCATGGAGGCCTGCCGTTTCGAGCGCATGAGGGACTTCTGCAACAAGAAGATGCAGCCCGGGGCGCCGTGCGACGACATGCGTGGATACTGCGACGTCTTCCAGCGCTGCCGTCTGGTCGACGCCGAGGGACCACTGGCGCGCCTGCACTGGCTCGTCTTCGGCGGAAGGGGAATGCGCAACGCGCTCGTGGTGAGCATGGCGCAGATGTAGTTGCGCGGACGCTGTGCGCACGTGATACCTTAGAATGCCATTGTACGGCCGCTTTCTCCACTAGCGCCTCCTTATGAATTGGCCTGCTGGAGAGGTTAGCCGATACAACTCTTACTGAACATTCTGAAGCCATGATAAGCTATGCAGGCAGCCTTATTGGCTTTCTCCATGGAAACGTGTTTTCTGGGGCTGTGACATCATAATAGCGGTCCTCGAGCTTGTCATAATCATGTGCTTAAGCGAAGGTTAACCAAAAAAATTTTTAAGATATGATTTTCAGGTATGAAGGCAGCTTCTGCGGCACAATATTACCTGCGTTGGCGGGCGTCAAAAGCGATGTCCATAATGATAACCACTTAGCCGCTTAACTAATTTCTGATAATTAACTCTTTAATTGTAACAGTTAGGCTACGGGTTGAAAACATACACTTGTAGCCTGTAATTAGTAATAGCCATATTTTCGAAAACACGACTACCCTCGGCACTGTGGGTAGAAAAAATTTGGCTATTTTGACCAGTTACGTGCGCTGGAAGGGTTGTTTTCCCTGCATGCTTTGCAAAAGCCCATTTATTTTGGTACAATGTTTGCAAAAGTTGTTGGGCCACAGTGCCAAGGGTTATCGGGTTTTCAGATCTCTAAAAACTTGTATGGCTATTACTAAGGACCAGCTACAAAGGTGTAATTGCAACCTGTTGTCTAATTGTGATAGATAAAAGGGAAATTATAAAAAATTACTAAGTGGCTCACATGTTAAATTTATTCGCCTGTTTTTTAATGTCCGCCAAACCAGCTATTACTGGGCCGCAGAAGCCGCCTTCATACCTCAAAAAGACTATCAAAGCTCTGGTTAACTTTCGTTGAAACACCTGGTATGTACTCTATCCGTATGTTTGCCTCCTCCTCCTTGTTATTTTTATTCCTTTTTCTCTTCCTCAAGGCTGGGTACCAAACTGCAGTCCTCATTTGTTTGGGGTTCTCGCATTCCGCCTCTTAATTGTAGCGCGTATATTCAATGCAGCTTTGGTGTAGAGGGTGCAGAAGCTCCCACTGACGTTAACAGCCGCCTAACCATGACTTTGCAGGATGGTAAGCTATGAGGTTCACGGTGTGCCCACAGTGTCTTTGGAGACGGGCAAATCCAGGCACCTAACTATATGCATTCGCGATGTGCAGCGCTACTGGTACGTGACCCTGACTGCTGTGGCGACGTGGAGCGGTGTGACAGCGCTATTCATCCGCCTGTGCGCCGTCCACACACCCAGCAGCAACCCTCGCATGCGACCTCCGCACAGGATCGCCGACACCATCCGGTCGTCCAAGCGGCTGTTGCGCATATGATGCCGCCGTGCAGCTGGCAACTCTGCACTGGACACGGGTGGTGGAACATTGAAATGCAGTTCAGGTTTCGGGGCGTTACGCAGGGATATCGTAAAGGAGCCAAACGTGACGTGCTGGTGGGAAAACAGTGGGCTCTTTGGATGTGGTGTAGAATGCACCAACACAATTAATATTTCCTCCGTTTTTTTTTTACCAAGAAACAATTATTTAAACTTGTCCTTTCAACGCACTAAGTAAATGTGTAAAAGGTATCGTAGATTCAAAATAGCTACAGTGGCGTCTAACTAGGGCTCATAAACTTAACCAAATCACATACACATAAGTATAACAGCTGAAAGTGCCGGTCTGTACCAGTTTTGTAGAGATAGTATAGTTAGAACTGGTTGTTATTTTTTCGGGCAGAGTACCACAGCCTTGATTAAAAGGCAAACTCTGCCTTCCGTACCAACCTTTTCTCCATGACTCTTCCCGCCTCACTGTACACGGTTCAACAGTTCGTCAGCCCGGTCAAATTTGCAGTGCATGCTGTCTACCTTGAGACTCTTTCTAGGGTTCCTCCTTACGTCTGAAGAGGACTTTGACAGCCAAAGCCATCATCCCTTTGATACCACTCTCTGTAACAGTATGAGTTGTTCTATAACCCGGCATTTACGCAGTCTTCCAAAGAATGCACTAAGAGATTTCATTCCAATTCATAGTGAAAAATCGCGTCATTCAACGCTCAAAGTTCTTGAGAAGCTCGAACACATTCTAGAAAGGGCAATGTTAGAGAACAAAATCAAATATGCAGAGAAAATTTCCGCGACCATAATGAAACATGTTGCATTTGTTCCTTCCGTGTAAATAAAACGATGCGATAAACCACAGAGGTCTGTCGTTCATAATACTACACCTAATGTGTATACTTACACAGGACAAAAAAGAAATGTCGACAGCTTTGATTCTCAAGAAAATAATGCGTTGGCATTAAAAGGTCCAGTGCAGACGGAAATGGCGACCGTAGTAGCGCGTTGCGCGGGGCAGGTCGAACCTTGTGACATCATCACAACCTGACCACCGTGGCAGATGGTTGTTAAATTAATAATATTTCGCGCGAGATTGCTAGTGAAGAGTAACCTGGATTTCGCCGGCCCCATCGGAAGGCTGTGTTTGAAACAGCCACCTGGCGGGTAAATATCCGAAGCAACATAGATAATCATCCCAATATTGCAGATCAATGGTTTAACTGTGGACCTTTGTATATCTGGCCTTTGCCAATACGTTCCCAATAATATTGAGCTCATTACCTGTGATGCTGGGGATAGTGCATCGCTTAACCGCCGCAACCACTGCATCGGGAGTGGTATGAGAGCTCCCAGCGATCAATGAACGTAAATTAGAGAAGGACATGTTCCGCATAAAACGGAATTGACCCATTAATGCTGCCGCGTCATACCGTTAATGCGTAGCTAAAACAGAATCCTCAGAAACAAAAAAACGCATTCAAAAGATATCTACAGATGATCGCCGAAGATTTTTCTTCGTCCCTTTTGCACATGAATCCTACGCGCGACGTCAGACGACAGAATAACGCTACGTCAGACCACTAGAAAAAATCATGCAAAGAACCTCGCTGTGATGCCAAATTTTGAACACAGTAGCAAAGCACGAAGCAGCCGGGCATAAGAACCGCGACCACGTATATTCTGCTGCATAAAGGAATAATAATAAAGTATTCTACAACTAACTATAACTAGTGTCATTGGGTGATAAACTTCCGTTTTATTTAACAAAATTAGTGCTAACTTTAGTTGAAAGTTATTAAGCAGTTAGTCTGTGGTTATGCAACCTGCGTCCTTGCCTCTGTTGGTTCAATTAGCATACAATTGCTTGAAAGTTGATGACACATTTGTGAACTGCTCTTTTTTATTTCATTATTGAAAAACCTTTTTCGCGCTTACTGAAGTACACCTTGTTTTATATTTGTATGCGTTCTTCAATCATTCACCAGTTCTGTTATTTGTGTTGTGCGCGGCTTCCATGCAATGTAATCGCTTTCTAGGCCTTCGTCAAGCTGTTTGAACAGTAATTACCCCAAGTGACTATCCAGTTTGTAGAAAAAAATTTCAATTAATTAATCCGAAATTAAGGGGCACATTCTAAAGCTCTCATCATGCATGCGCTTTCTTTTGTGTATATATGGTTCTATGACGTCTGTCTTTTATGGTTTCTTTAGGAACAAGTAAATTATAACCTCTCTATTTGTTGTCTCATATTCTCCTCCGTCGTTAACTACCTTTTAAGTTTGACCTGAAATGCGGTAGTTATGTGATAATTTTCAATCTGTTCACCTGCCCGTACATTATCAATTATGCTTCAGGGACTGCCTAAATATAAACCGAAGCAATAAGAACAATTTCAAGGAATTGCTTTTCGAATTCTTCCCGCGAGATCCCAAATGGCCGCAGTGTGTAAAGTAATGTATGCTCGTTACCTTGGATGGGTTCATCTACCGTGTCGACCTTTCTAGTGAGCGCTGCTGGGGACCGGTAAATTGCTCCCTGCACTTTGGGAGAATCTGGCATAAACATGGTCAAAGCGGTACCGCGAACTCTCTGCACCTGTTCCCAGGAGTGCAAAGAGCAGGTGCTTTGAATGCGCGCGTAACCAATGAAGGGGTCCAAACCACTCCATAGAGTTCCCGCTTGAGCCCGCTGAAAAGGCGTGCAAGATCTTTCCTCTCCATTTGGTTCTTGTCTCCACATGAAATTCGATGCCGCGACCTCGCAGGTTGTGGAGAGAGCTTGTGGGAGCTTCGTGCCTGGTGACTTTTCCTGTTATGTGAGCAGGTGCTGGCAGTTGTATTGCGCAGCACTATATATCAAATGGCGCATCCCTTGAACCTCTCTTTGAAAGGTAACGAACAACCGGCCAATTCTTTAGCTGGCGTGTGCGGCGGCCGCGTTTTCTCTGCTCCCGCAGCGTGTGACGGAGCAAACGGAGCAAAATATCAAATCTAAGCAGATGGCCACTAAGGCTGTGCGTAGTACTGAGTTAGCTTCGTAGCAAAGCACAGGAGCGGAGAAAAAGCGGCCGTCAAGCGCGTCAGCTAAAGATTTGGCCGGGTGTATATATAAGCCAGAAATGACTAAGAACCACAGGGGATACTCTATTTGGGACAAAATACCTTGCCGCTACAGAGCGCGGAAGCTCATGCATATCAGTGCAGGCAGGTAGAGTGGAAAAGCAATATGGGAGCGCCTAAAAAAATGCTCTCTCCCTAGGCTTTATGTTACGGCGCTGCAGGCGACACGGCAAACATCGTTGCAGGTTGCCTACACATGCGCTGCGCGAGCTACGATTTGTGGAAATGATGCACGGGACGCTCCAGTGGCAAAGAGAGAACGAACGTCAAAGAAAACAGAAGCAAAACTGTCGCGACTATCTGAGATGTCGACGAGCCGACGGCGAAAAATATGAACCTTTGGCCACGTGCGGCGCTGTTCGCATTTCATTTGACGCTGATAGTGCAGCTAGAAGGAATATGAGATGGAACACAACAGCACGGGGCCGCCGCCTTCGCTTGCAAATTGTACCTAGAAATAAATACAATACAGCTTTAACTCGTTATCCTAGTCGGCCAGAGCGCTTCACTAAGTGAGAAGCTCGGCAATTTTGCCGGTAAACCTACGCCTACTGCCATTTTATTCAAGGGATGTGACACTGGCCGCATACGTCAGCAGACAGACACACGTGCCACAGCGAAAGAGTCGCCGACGCTACATCAGGAGAAGAAGAGGAAGTGCGCGCCACCGAATGAAGAACTACACAAAGAACATGAAAGAGTACTGAGAAGAATACAAACAGACATGCAGTCAAGCACAAAAAGATTCATGTGATTCAGCCAGAAGAGTATAAGCTACAATGCACACATTGTAGAATAGAGGTGGCCTATACCACATGGCAGGGACCTGCGGAGGCGGCGCGGTAAAAGAAAGGCTAGAAGAACCGACGATTGAGCGATGGGAGGAAATGTTTTCCAACTTACACATAAAAGTTCAGCAAGAGCTGACCGAAAGGGCAACAGCGGCTTCAAGATCAAACGAACTCCATGAATAGGGGACCGAGCACTGATTTTTGATACAACTCAATATGTTTTCATTACTAACAAGAAGCCTACCGAAGCCAGAAGCCAAAACCTGGTTGGTTTCACTGCAAAGCAGATGGCCGCTTTTATATCACAGAAAAACACGGAAGGCATGCCGGGCGCGTAAAGAAATACGTTGGAACTGAGGCCGACTGGGAGTGATTGGAGGACTCCCCTTCAAGGGGCTACCGTCAGTTCTAAAGTAAGGCCATGATGGACGGTTACCCCTTAAGAAGGGACAGTTATTCTTGTTGTTCTTGGCCTCTTTTGGCAGTGCACCGCGCCCCCGATGGCGACATCGTCGTCGTTTCTTGAACACAAGGCACAGCCAGCGTCCTTTCAGTCTCCGCACGTCGCTGTCGAAAGAGAAGAAGAAGAAGGAGACCATCATGGTGGACGTGAATCGCGCCGTGCGGGTCCTGGGCTGCAACCTCCTGCGGGGTCTGTACTCCCGCTGCGGCGCTAGCGAGAACCTGGTGGTGTCACCGTACGCCGCCACGGTGGCCCTGGCGCTGCTCACCGCCGGAGCCGAGGAGGACACCGAGCGGGAACTGGGCGAGGCACTCGAGGTACCTCGACCCTTTCTAGGCCTAACTTCTCCTCCACACTAGCGCGCTGCTCGGGAGGCGTTGAATTGCTTATAGCCTCTGCATATGCGTGCAGCCCATGGAACGCATAGTCAGGGCGTATTTTGTAAGCACTTTTTTACCATTCTACCATTCTACTCTTCTACCATTTGTATATTATATTTGTGATGACAGGGCTAGCAGCTTAATATGCAACGCCATTTGCCACCTCTTGTACCGAAGGAGACACAGGACAATGGTAATGAAGTACAAATTAATTATAATTGTAGATATTATCCACTAATCTACGAGGCAGGCTACTCCAGCAGAGGACGAAAATGTCAAGCGAAGTACATGCGCACAAAATTCTCGCGCAGGCATATATACTCACGCAAGAGTTTCACAGGTTCAGGAGAAATTCCGTTCTTCGCAAAGGCCAAGCTGCGTCACCCCACGGAACAAGCATTTGACCATGTCGCATGTTATACAAAACGCTACATAGCGTGTGCTTTTTATGAGCCCATTTGACTAGGCGAATAGGGGCCCTGTCAAGCACAACAAAAAAAATACGTACTGCAAGAAACGTATTTAGAGCATGCTGCAGGCTGCGCTGAGAGCCTGGCGATGAGAGCAGGAAGTGGTGGAACCCTTCGAAACTGGAAACACCAAAGCGACAAATGAGGTGGACCGTGCTTTCAGGTTCAGAAAAGGGGTTTGTGTCAAGGGGACCTCAAGCCACGAAAGCAGGCAGAGACAATGAGCGCTCCCTAGCTCGAAAAACAAGCAAGAGAAAGAGAAGTTAGCTTCAATAACATATGGACGTCCATGGATGTTCTGCACCTATCCTGGAATTATTTCCTTGCTTACGTGTTCTCTTTTCTACTAGAATAGGAATTTTCGCATTTCGCCTCCATCGGAAATCGGCTGCTGAGGCCCATGGTATTAACCCCCGTACTCGCACTCAGCAGCTCGAACGCAGTCGCCACTAAACCACCATGGCAGGTGTACTGCTTTCATGAGAAAGTGGAAGAAGATAAAATCTTGACTGGTGCTTCAAGAGAAATCTGATCTTGCTGTCCTCGTCCCTCTCCTCTTTACCGAAAGTAAATATTTTCTAGATATGGTAATCTCTTAGAGCGCAAGCGAAAAAGAAAATTGTTCGTCACGCCTGAGGGATGACCTTTTCGAAAAGGGAAGCCTCCATCAAGTGTCCACCAATAGTACAATCTCGAGAACAGAAACACGCTGTCCAGTTCACATGTCTTTTGCTGATACCCTGCCTCAGATGGTCTTTAATAAAGCTCATGGCCTATGCGGGCAGCATTCCACAATCGCCACAGATCATGAGCTGTTCATTCCCACTTACAGCGACCACACAGCAAGCGTTTTCTCTGCAAAAGCTTCCACACACAGCTATCTACTAATGAGAAAATTAGCTCTATTTCAGCAACGATGCGCTTACTGACCTTTGTATTAAAATGAAGGTCATTGGGGGCAGTGCATTTTATATATTTGGGGTCCGTAACGACTACACGTTGGAGAATACAACGTGTTCAGCCACTCGGATTGCGTTTTCCATTCTAATGATCCTTTTGCCTGTGCAACGAGCAGGTACGTCTGCCGCTAATCCACCCCGCCATGCGGCGCGTCATCATGTTCCCCGTGGAAGGGGCGCCCACGCTGGAGGAGGAGCAGCCCTTCTTCTGCATGGCCAACAAGTGAGCACTCCTGGCGTCACTCTTATCATCTCCCTGTAGTGCACGCTTTCTTTCATGGCAGAAGCAACCCTCCTGCATCCACTCCCACAGTGACGCCCAGTGGCACTAGTCAGGATTTGACCAGCTGCAGTTGACCGAAACGCATCAAATTTAAGGAATGCCTGAGGAAGAAAACACCGGGTAGAACTCACTTCGGAAGCACCCAGTGACTTTTATGATGGATTCGTTTCGTTCCCACAGAGATAGGCATGGCTTAAATTACACAAATCGATGGTATTTATGCAGTGATATTTTTAGTAAATTGGTTACACCATTTCTTCTCACGAATCCATTCTTCTCGACATGGCTGTTACCCTGTGTGTTTTCTGTGGCCAGTTTTGATAATAAAATGCATGTGTTGTTTCGTTATTGTTGGCGAATTCCTTTCTTGAGTCGATACACATATCGCCATGTTTGCAACGAATTCGATGTCTCTTCTCTGGGAGCTGTTAATATTGCTGCTTTTCTTTGGTGCGCATAAAGTAGACCCAAACGTTACCATGGGCGTCATTCCGTGTCCATCACCCTAATCTGCGGATGCAGGGTGCTAGTGGGTTCGGCGCTCCCTCTGAACAAATCGTACTGCAACATCGGCCAACGCGTCTACCGCACGTCCGTCGACGCGGCTGATTTCGGCGAGGACGCCGAAGGAGAGAGACGCAGGGCCAACGAATACTGCCGCTTCGGTGCGGGTGTCACCGGCGACATCCTGCCCGAGCGTTGCGCCCTCTCCTCCGACACGGGCATCGTGCTCCTCAGCTCGGCCGCTGTGCGCACTGCTTCGTGGAGGCATCCGGTCACCGAAAAGGTGCGTGTTTTGCAAATGACTTTAAGTGCACGATGAGGAAACGAAAGTCTCAGTAAGAAAGAAGCTGCAGTATTTTAGTGCCTCCTGTTTTATCCACATCTGTCAAGAACATCCGCTATTCAGTATGAGCAGAACGAACGCCTCATTTCCAGGTCATCCGTAATGACCCTCTCAAGTCAGTTGTGCTACCTCGCCATGCGAAATAGTATAGGGACAGAGAAGCTAGAGAGCGGGACGGGGCAACAGAGAGAGACAAAAAGGGCTGGGCCGGTTATTTAGCACGACATGAGAGGCACTGATAATAGAGAACTCAATGGTTGTGTTATGAAAAGAGGCGGCTTAATGTCAAAAAAACGGGGCATGGGCTGCGGCAGACTCTGTAGAGAAGGCTTTCGAATGAATTCCTACCCCTGGTGTTCTTTAGCGATTCCTGATAAAGCACACCAAGAAGTACTTGAAGCTGGGCTTGTTGGTGCATATTCGTGAAAGACATGAGAGCGCAAAACGGGGACACGGACGAGGAAGGGAACAGGACGATCGCTGCATTACAACAAAACCGCCTTCTTTGTCTGCCTGCACTAGCTGCAGATCTTTCGCTCCAAAAAACGAAACGACCTTCGCCGTGGTATCAGCTCGATGGCTGGGAGGGTTTGGACACCCTCACCAGGTCAGTCAGGGATCCAAACCCTCCCAGCCATCGAGCTGATTCCACGGCGAAGGTCGCTTCGTTTTTTGGAGCGAAAGATCTGCAGCTATTGCAGGCAGACAAAGAAGGCGGTTTTGTTGTAATGCAGCGCTCGTCCTGTTCCCTTCCTCCTCCGTGTCCCTGTTTTGCGCTCTCATGTCTTTCACGAAAGCACACCAAACAAGAGTTTTTGCATTTGCCTCTCTCAAAATGAGGCCAATGTGGCCAAAATGCTATTGAGCACCTCCAAGGTTAGAGCAGTGCAAATAATCGCGAATTCACGGTAACGGATGGCGCCCTGTGCATAACGTTCTATTACCCACATACCATTTTAAACGAGCAGCACTGCCGTCAGGTCGCTGCTGCTCCTTTTCTAACTGTCTCCCCGGCTGTGAACATATCGCCTACCATGGCATTGAATTATAATTGCTGATTTCAAATCATAAAAATAGCAACTGTTTTCGTGGTGGCATAATGGCGCTTATGCTTGAACTAGTTTTAGATCGCGTCTCCTTTCCACTTTAATTCCAATAACCACCATCTTTTCTTTAATGTTGAAGAATCAGTCTATGTCTTCCTTTTTTGTTCGGATATTAAGATACTTCCACTGTGCCGTTACAGGCCTCTAAAAAAAGAATGTGATTGTTGTTTAACACCGTATATGCCTCGCCAGTTTACCTGTCCTCGCACAGTTTCACGATACTTCCTAAAGGACCGATGCTTTTTCCAGCAGCATGGCTTGGCAAGACTTCCTTGCGTGTGTTCTAGCAGTGAACGTTGGAGGTTTGGTGTTCATAGGTAGCGCACATCTTTCTGCGCTGCAGTTAAATAAACCATCGGCCTTCTTTGGGACCACATAGGCTGCGCCCGATGTCCCAGTACAATCGCAGCCCTTCTGCGCGTGCCACAGATGAGCCCGTTTGGCGACGTGGAAGCGACGCCCACGCTGCGTAGCAGCGCCGTGTGCGGCTACGCGCGGCTGCAATGGCCCTCCCTCCAGGCCGTGGACGTGCCCCTCTCGTGCGACGCCTTCTCTGTCACCGTGCTGTTGCCCTCGGGGAGCATCGATGAACTGTGCGACAACCTCACCGCAGAGGTGGGCGCCTCATACCGCCGTGTTTTGTGCCAATGCTCTGACGCTGTTTTGCCATCGGAGCGCTATTCTTGGCAGCAAGTTTCATGCAACAAAATCCTGGCTTGTATGAAATGTAAAAAAAAAGAAGGAAAAAGAGAAATCTCTTTTTCCCCCTCAATTCGAAGTGACCAAGAGGGCCGCATTTCCTAAGGTAGACATAGCGTACCACGTTGGCAGGTCCAAATGTGCTGTGGGTAGAAAGCTTCAAGTACACTTGTAGGTGGCTATAAATCTAACTAATGTTGTGTTGGGTGTCACACTATGTTTTATAAAAGCAAGAAAAATAAAAAAACTGCTTTCTCAAGTACTCCAGACACAATACAAAAAAAAACATATACTTTTTACCGACTCCATGGCATACACTCAAGCACAAAATATTGACCACGCCTGCACGTTCTAACTCCTTTGTCTCGTTTCGTCTTCGTAAATATGAGTGTTCTCTGGCATGATCTAAAAGGGCAAACGTAAATACAATGTGCATATGCATCAAACATCTAAAGCTTTTTACAGAAAACACGTCGTCTTGTGTCCACTACTCCACGTGTGGCCCATATTTTTGTCTGCAACGTTACATATCTGCACAGGAAAACCACGGCAAAATGCTTAGTTAAATGCGACCAAGAACTTAGCAACTCGATACACGATGCTTGAATGATTAGAAATTGTGCTGCCTAGAGGAATGTTTGTTAAAGTATTTTGGCAGCCTTCTGCATTTTTAGGTTCTCACACAAGGTTGACTAAGGGTGACTGGAAACGCTGTACTTATTTGAAATGCCACAAGCTTTCACAGTTGTTCTAGTCATAAAAGCTTCAACGTATCAGATGACTCAGTTGGTACCTAAAAGCTCCAAGCTGCATCCCTATCCCTGTAAAGAGGTCAGTTCATTTGTCTAGACCGCTCCAGCAGTGCTGTGCGTAAGAACTAAAATTAAGTTTAAGAGACAATACTTGCTCTGGAGCGCAACAGGCTCTGTCGACAATCGGTGCAGAGCACAAGTTCATTGCCCGTATCAACTCAGTACAAATCAAAATTTCATGCCATATATTTAAACCACACCATTCGAGCACACAAAGACAAACGTTCTCACTTCTACTGATATGCGCAGCTCACCTGGCGCCTACACCCTCTGTGCTCCTGAAAACAGTCATTTTTATTCGCAACTAAGGGCTAGAATTGTCCGCCTGCGCTGTTTTTCACCAGGGACCTCAGCATCTTCGTAAAAAAAAACTGTCTGCCCTACTTAGCTTAGGAATGATCAAAAAACACCGCGGAGTCGCCAGTGGCGGCCCGAAGTCGGCCCGACGCTGGCCCGTGAAACGACTGCGCACCGACGCCCACTTTCGCAGGTCCTGGAGCACGTGTTCTCGGACTTGCGCACTTCTCGGCGCCGGGTGGTCCTTGAGCTGCCGCTGGTCAGCGCCGAGAGCGGTTCGAACCTGGGGCCCGTGCTGCGCGAGATGGGCGTGCGGCAGGCTTTCGGCCGGGACGCCGCTTTCCAGCGGATCACCCCGACCTCCCACGCCCCGCTGTCCTGGGCCATGCACCGGGCGCGGCTGGATATTGTGGTGCGTGCGTGCAGTGAGAAAGGCTCACTGCGAGCACGCAGAAAGCAGGAGAGAAACGCAAGGCATGAGTGCTATTTCCAACTGAAAACATGCTTGAGACCGGTGTAAAACACAAGCAGGCATTTATAGGAGACATGAGGCAGTTAAAACTTGATATATGAACTTGTCAAAGTGTAAGCGGTACATTTCTTTATATTACCGCGCTACCGGCGACTAGCTGCTGCGTCAGAATCTTATAACCGCGCGTAACAGTGAAATCGTAACGAATAAGATAGCGAACCCAGTGTTCCCGCCTCCCTGCCTCCACAGTGAAGCTGCCGTCTGCCACGCTTTTCTCATGAGCAGCACGTAGCCCCGGCTGCTGTCTGCCTCTTCGCCGCCGCTCGGAGTCAGCTTTGTGACAGAGGCCAAGGTTTAATCTCTTTGTCAGATGCATTATCAGTGCGTCAAAGAGGATAACACCCCTTTAGTTGTATACAGATTAGTGATCGTAAAAATAGCGTATAATAAGACGGGGCATAGAATGAACACGGGAAGTCATGACCGCTCGTGACGTCCTGTGTTCCTTCTTTGTCCCGTCTTATTAAGCGCTGTTTTTGCAATAATGAACCACCAACTTTTCCAACACGCATTACTTCTGGTACCTGTGGCATTAGCCTGACTGGCTTTTCTTTTGTAGCCGCTTTGGAGCGAGAGGGTCACCTGCTGGTTTTCCAGTAGAAACGGTGGTTCTTGTGTAAAAAAGCTATTGTATGCCGACAAGTAGCAGCGAGCCATAACTATGGACAGTTAGCGCCAAGCGCACAGATCGTATAAGAAACCCTGTTTTTTTTTTCTTTTTGGCACAGATAGCGTTCGAAAACACGCACGGTGACGACAGTGCGCGAAAAGGAGCCATTGAACGCGGATGAGCGTTGCTGTTTTCTACTTATATTCGCTGTTTTATTCTGCTGTGCGCATTTTTTTTCTAGTGCACGTACACCACAACGGCAGTTCCCATAAGAAGCAGTGAAATGCAGCTTCGTGCGCGCAACCTCGTTATCTAAGTTCGGGCTGGAAGTTGTGCACCACGTTTACTGCGACGGCAGCTGCGTCATGCCCTTGAAAACAGCCTCGGAGATTACGTTAACGTTAAGGCAAGACTTGTGAGCACGCCCTCATTGTCACTGGTTCCGCTGTGCGTCGTAGTGATAAAACGGTGACACGGCAGCCGGTCGACGGCCGCGCGCCATCATTAAAGAATCGACTGCATGCGCACGCGTTTGCCTTTCAGGTCGCGTTTGGGTCGGGGCTGGTGCGCTGAATACTTGTTTTCTATGTATATACGACGAAGGAGCAAGGTGTCTGTGATAACAAACCAAACAAAAACATATACGTTACAGGTCTCAGTAATGTCGTATCCGCCAGCACCAACGTTTATACTAGAGGTTTTGATAAATTATCGAAATATATCTTCAAGCGAGCATCCTTTTTGCACCTCTGTCATAAGGCTTCGAGGCATGAAAGCTTCGTAACAAGGCATTCGCCACAAGTATACGGAAACTGGTGTGAAGTAAAAAAAAAATAAATGCTGGTGATTTAGCATTGCTAAGTCCGAAATATTTTACGCAAGCAAACATTTTGTAGTTGGACACCACCGCCATATGCCTGAAAGAGCGATTTCGGTGCCCAGTCACCCCAGGAGCCCAGGAGCCAGTTATGCGCGCTTTCAACTTTTTCATCGTGAATGCCAATTTACGCAATGTATACTGGAGGCCTATGCTACAGTACCGCTTTTATGCAGAGATGCTGTAACCTAGCGTTCTCGTGCCTGCAAAGCTGCTCTCTTCGAGCCGCCGCGGGTTGAAATCCTAGTCGCGGGAATATTTACTTTATTTATTTGTTATATGTGGTCTACCCAAGATCACCATAAAGCATCAGAGGAACCGGTGCGACCTCGTGAAGTTGTGCTTTCGCACAAAAAGGAGACTTGCTGCATATTGTGGTATTGCCTGTCGGAGGCTAACATGGAATATTTTGCACAGAAAAGTTGTGGCCGCAGTGTTGACGCGTGTTGAAATCCCTAACGAGGTCCGCAACGTCTCAAAGGAGCACCGGCTGTACAAGGCGCACTGCGTTTTGAGAAATAGTACAATACCGTACAAAGCATGTCTTCTAACTTTGTCGAAGCAGCACAGGTATTCGGCCCATTATTGTAAATGGATAATAAAGGAGTAATTACTCATTGGCATCCACCCAAGCGCAGCCATACGACTACAAAGAAAGTCTATACAGCTTTCTCAGAAACCTCGCAGTTAAAAAAAATTCCCCGGACCAGGACGAATTTTTCTTTAACTACAAACAAAGGAGTGCGCAACAACTGCTAGCGGCAAGTAAAAGCTTATATTGCCATGTTATGAAAACAAAAACCGCCAGAAAAGAAAAGGTTCAGAGGGGTTAACATCCCAAAGGGAATCAGGCTATGAGTGAAGCCATAGTGGAGGCCTCCAGATAATTTTGACCACGTGGGGTTCTTTAACGCAAACTGACGAGGCACATACACGGGCCTTTAGCATTTCGCCCATTGAAATGCGACCGCCGCTGCCGGGATACAACCCCTAAACATT
The DNA here is from genome assembly GCF_055824585.1 of Amblyomma mixtum. Lineage (NCBI taxonomy): Eukaryota > Metazoa > Arthropoda > Arachnida > Ixodida > Ixodidae > Amblyomma > Amblyomma mixtum. Next base: position 98,506,185 of record NC_143013.1, on the reverse strand, counting down.
TGACCAGCATTGCAAATGAATGGTTTCACTCTGGTGCTTTGTCGGATCGACATTCGCCAACACGTTCCCAATACAGGGCCCATTACCTCTGCTGCTTGGGGTATATGTTAATGTTCCCTCACTGCGCTAATAATCCGGATCGGAAATGCTAGAGCGAAACTGCTGCCCAGTGTCATACTGCTAGGCGTATGAGTGGAGCTCTAGTGAGTGATCTCAGTCGCTTTTGGTTTAGCTGAAGCGGTGTTAGCTGAAGCTATCAGTTATCCTTCTATTAATACATTGAAAAGATTTTTGCGCGAAATTTTCATTGTGTGGTTGTAGTTGGGTTCACGGTTTTTGTGAATTTCTATAATGTGTACTTTCTTTTCGAGTGACTGCTTTTGAGTGGAATGGACTGTATTTGATTTATGTTTATCATACTTATTTGTTGTACATTACTGATTATAAGTGTCTCTCCTGATGGATTCTGTATTTTTCTGATGGTTTCTGCACAAGGTTTTGCTAAAACAGTTTTTATTTTGTTTGAATGTTGGCACGAGTGTTGTGCACAATTTCAAATATCATGCTAAATTGTTTTCGCTCAAAGTGCTTTGTTCGTTTTTCTTCGTTAGTTTATGATTTGTTTATTCGGAGTGCATCGCTACCAACTTTGTTGTGGGGTCAGGGGACCCAGCCAGGTACAGGTATTGTACCTTTTGTCCCCGGCCCTTAGTTTTCTGTACTGAAAACTAAAATGTTAATAAACTCAACTCAATAAACTCAACTCAACTTTTCAAGCAAGAAAAAAAAAATGAGCTATTTCGCGAAGTTTTCTAACTTGGAACCCTAATCCTCTCAAAGAAGCTTGCATTGTAGGCACAGCATCACGTAGGTGCCACTTAACCTTACTTAAACATCGTGCATAAGTTTTCTGAAGATACGCTTGGCAGCCATCCACACACTGCCTGATGTCGCTACTTGCTGTCGCTGCTTGTCGCTTTAGGAAGCTAGCGGTATCTTAGTGATCTTCGAGTCCCTTGAGCTCAAAGTTTGAGTACCGCTGTATCTCTTCAAAAATTAACTCGGGAAATGACTCCAATCTCCGTCGCCTTCCAAAAGAGCGCTGCAAAGGTTCAAGCATGCTAAGCGGAGGCGAAGGCGTACTAGCTATGACAAAGCTAAAAGTTTGGAGATGCTCATGCCGTTTTTCCATCGGTTGGCATGGGTACAATATGCTTCGCATCACAGTTGTGCCGCTAATGATAGTGCGAGAAAGGGGCATTTCGAAGGAGCCGAAGACCTCGAAAGCAGAGCAACTCTTACTTGGATAACTGTCTAGCTTACGTCTCCAGCCTAGATTTTTGTAGCAACGCAACTTCACATCTGCCTCTGCTGCTTCAAAAACTTCACGCCGTTGGTGTATCCCTCCCTTCTTATCCTGCCCACAGGCCGGAGATGCTCGCTCGATAGTGTCGCGCGCTTATCGACGCGTCGTGGACAACATTCCCAGTGCCTCCAGGGAAGCCTTGCCCGACGTGGAGCTCCTGGTGAACAAGCCATTCGTGCTATGCGTGCGCAAGATGGACATCGTCGTGCTGCTCGCCTGCATCCAGAATCTCCGCCCAAGCATCGCCTAGTGGTGGGAGGCAGCACTTCGTTATGCGCACCCACCTCTTCATGCTGTCTCATCTACGACGTTGTATATTTTGATTCTTGTCATTATTATAATTTACGCATGTTATAGCTGAATTATGTTAAAATTTCCACTGTCGTACTGTAGTCTCTCAGAAGTCCGAATTTGGTGCGTGTCTGTGTGATGATGACCTTTTGTGGCGAAAGGCCATCTGGCGAAATAGTGGCACGGCACGAAAGTTTTTCTTCAAACTGAAGGCGGGGTGAAAGACCCATTTCCCAAGAATTTCGCACCAAAATACCAAAATACCGCGGAACATGCCAGGGAACAGCATGTACGTATTGTATGACCGCTGGGTACCACGCAACACTGGCGATCGAACACCGTACCACGGCTGTAGAAGCTCCTAAACCTCCCGTTGGCCACGTACTAGAGAGCTCCAATTCCTCCTTCACTTATGTTCATAGTAGTTGGAGGCAGAATAACGGCGTAATCTCCATGGCAATGGACGAACGAAACACGGGGGCGCGGGGGGATGTTCGCACGCCATCTGATTCAAGCCCGGACAGGATCAAAATATGGCCCGCTAGGGGAGGTGGGCGGATGTATCGTCCGCCTGCGTTGAGTGCGGCCGCGCGCGGCGCTTCACTTTGGTTTTTGTGTACCATTTCAATGCAGTTGTAGCATGCTGAAATTGGTTGCGCTGCCGGTCAGCAATGATAACCTCAGCGCTAGGCCATTGTAAGAACAGAACAGGCTGAACAGGCAGAACAGAGAACATATATTCTGTTGTTTTATTGACTCATCCTTCCAGCTACTTTGTCTAAATCACAGGTGTCTCGAAGTACACTATGTCTAGTTACAACGTTCCATACTGTGCAGATATGTGTCGACGCAACAGAGGTGTTAAGTTTATCTGAAACAGCGCAGCTGACATGTTTACTAAACCATGTCGTGCTTCATTTACGCAATACATGTACAATCATTCCGTGCATACTACTCACGCAATACAGGAGGATTATTATTTTATTTTGAAAGTGAGTGTGCCGCCGCGGTGGCTCAGTGGCTATGGTGCTCGGCTGCTGACCCAAAAGACGCGGGTTCGATCCCGGCCGCGGCGGCTGGAATTTCTTTGGAGGAGAAATTCTAGAGGCCCGTGTACTGTGCGATGTCAGTGCACGTTAAAGAACCCCAGGTGGTCGAAATTTCCGGAGCCCTCCACTACGGCGTCTCTCATAGCCTTAGTCGCTTTGGGACGTTAAACCCCAATAAACCAAACCAAACCAAAGTGAGTGCACGCAATGCATGCACGATGTACCTTACAATCGTAGATAATTGAAAAAAAAATTGTTTAGTATTTATGTAAACAAGGCGCCGTGGTGGCTCAGTGGTTATGGTGTTCGGCTGTTAAACCGAAGGACGCGGGTTCGATCCCGGCCCCGGCAGCCACGTTTCGATGAAGGTTAAATGTTAGAGACTCGTGTACTGTGCGATGTCAGTGCACGTTAAAGAACCCCAGGTGGTCGAAATTTCCGGAGACCACCGCTGCGGCATCCCTCATAGCCTGAGTCACTTTGGGACTTTAAACCACATCAAACTAAACCATTTATGTAAACACGTGGAAGCAAACCACTATCGCGCAATGTCTATGCTAATATAAGCGACCCCAAAAGCATTCAGTTAACATGCAGTTGCATAGCCGGTTACCGCGATGCTCCGACTTGTGTAGTGTGTACGTGCCAAACACGATGACAGCTTTGTAAACAAGTGTCTAAATGCCGGTTCACGACCCACTGCGCGGAAATCAGCGGCGGCTTCCGAGAAACCGAGAGCCGAGAAATCGAGAAACACTATGCCGCACAGTCTACCTAATTTCAAGGGGGCGGATAAGGCTACTTTGACATCATATCTCTTTGCCACGTGTCTTACCCCATGTGATAAGCGGTGGATGTAGAGAATGACAACATGCTTCTTCAAGTTCCCTTCAAAGTAGCCTTATCTGCCCCCTTGAAATTAGGTAGACTATGTATCTGTGCAGGTCGCGATGCACTCTTCGCAATTTCGATGATTACGAGCACGGAACCAAACACCATCATATCAGTCGCAGCACCGACATCAGTAACACATGAAGCAAGAAGACACCAAATCGTGTGTGACCAGCGTCCCAAAGCAGGCGACAGCGCCCGAGACAACGCGACTGCCTCAGTTCGAAACACGCAAAGGGAGCGCGGCGGTTACAATGGTGGAGTGGGGGTAATTCAAGAGCGATGAAGAGACCTTTCTCGTTTAAGAAACTTCTTCCGGTTTTATATTATTCTAGATTGATTCTCCAGTTCGCAAGGGCAGAATTTGCTCGCCCGCCCCCCCGAGTGAGTGAGAGTGTTAGCGAGTTAGTGTGTGCGTGCGCGCGCGCGCGTGTGTGTGTGTGTGTGTGTGTGTGTGTGTGTGTGTGTGTGTGTGCGCGCGTGCGTGCGTGCGTGCGTGCGTGCGCGTATGTGTGTGTGTGTGTGTGTGTGCGCGTGTGTGCGTGTGCGCGCGCGTGTGTGTGTGTGTGTGCGTGCTTGTGTGCGTGTGCGCGTGTGCGCGCGTGTGTGTGTGTGCGCGTGTGTGTGTGCGTGTGTGTGTGTGTGTGCGTGTGTGTGTGTGTGCGTGTGCATGTGTGTGTGCGTGTGTCTGTGTGCGTGTGTGTGTGTGCGCGTGTGCGTGTGTGCGCGTGTGCGCGTGTGCGTGTGTGCTCGTGTGTGCGTGTACGCGTGTGTGTGTGCGTGTGTGCGTGCGCGTGTGTGTGCGTGTGCGTGCGTGCGTGTGTGTGTGTGTGTGTGTGTGTGTGTGTGTGTGTGTGTGTGTGTGTGTGTGTGTGTGTGTGTGTGTGTGTGTGTGTGTGTGTGTGTGTGTGTGTGTGTGTGTGTTTGCAGGGACTGCCTGCCGCCGTGAACAGCATGATCTGAAACGGCTGTGCGCGGTGATGGGAATTCATGCAGAACTTTCTATGACCATCGAGAAAAATAGAGAGGAGAGCAGACTGCTCTGTTGTAGGCACGCGATTAGTGCTTCACACTATTTTTTTCTGGTTCTCCATTATGCAAGGGGGGATAGATTGTTTCGCAGCAATGTCGAGAGCTGGCGCATCGGCATTAGCGGCTGTGCGAATGAGGTTGTCAAGAAGCCAGAATGCGCAAAGGCCTGTCTGTGGGAGAAATGGAGAGGGGAGCGTGGCGTCCGACGTAAGCGCGGAATTCTCGGTGCTCGCCGGATACATACGGATGGCAGCGCGTCAGGTACGTCAGGTACGTCAGTTAATTTTAGTCTAGCTGAGACTTCCGATTACGCCGTTAAAAGCGCCCAGATGCAGATATATAGAGAATACAAGAAGATCGCAGCTGACAAGTTTTCTTTGTGCAGCTCATAATTTTACCAGTGCAGGGATCACGCCACCGGAGATAATCTGGAACTCTGATTTCATGGCTACTGGTCCGAGGTCAAGACGGAAAAGGCAGTACTCCAAAAAAATCCAGTCCTGCACTGTGCACTGAACCTGTCTTACGCATTCTTGGCAACACCAAAGTGAATAACCTCTGAGGAATTTTGATGGAGCTCTTCAAATACAGCTATTTAGAGCAGCTGAGATATTTACCTCGCCTCTTGTTTTGCGTGTGAGAGCAGTAAATCACGCAATAAGCATTCGGAAGCGAAATAGAATACTTTAATAACACTGCTTCTCTTTATCTGCTACGCAGAATTGAAAAGACTAGTCTTAAATACGAAGGAACGTAGGCGAAACCGGCTGTGGAAGCCTACGGTCCTGTGGAGGCCCACGCACTTGCCACGCACTTGCTATTCGTGGCGCCTCATTCAGCGGAGCAGACTTTACTGCATGCAATACCTGTTCTCGTGCCTGCACACAAGTGCGGCTGTCAGGCGTTAACAATGAGTACTTCTTTTAGTCACACCTATGGTAGGTTAAAATACATAAGGGAAACGTAATGTACTGCAAGAAAACTACTCGATTAGCAGAAAATCACAATGCTTGAGCACTACGCAGGAAGAGGCGCACAGAACACTCGGCCCTGAGAGGCTACTAAACAGTAAAAATCAAATTTGATTGAGCACTGGTGCGCATGAGCTCTTTGAGAACACTGACTGTAAATGCCGAAATATTTTACAGTGCACGTAAGGAATGTTCCGAAAGAGTTAAGTATAGAAGCGCCATAGCATCTTGACGTTTCTTCGTGGTGTGTGACGTGAAGACCTCCAGTCCACGTGCCGTGAACGGTGACGGCCAAAGAAGCTGGATCAGTAGAACGCCTCTCCACTGCCTCCGGCACCGCTCTCTCTTGCCCTGGATGGGGCTGGAACACTGCGAAAGGAGATTCGGTGCAATGAACTCATAGTAAGCAGCAGTATAGCTATGTTCACTGCAGGACAGAACGCCTCTTCCATATCCTTCCAATTTACCCTGTTCTGCACCGGCTGCTCCCCCTTATCTCTGAACACTTCCTTGTCTCGTTTACCACTTGAATCATTGTCACGCCCTGCTACGATTGCTTTCTCTTGAAATCCAGTTCGTTACCCTTAAAGACAATCGTATATATTGCCTTCGCATTACATGTCCTGCCTTCGTAATGACTTGATCACTAAAGGGATATTTGAGAGCAGTAGGTCTTTTCATACCCCGTTCAAACTCTTATTTCAATCTGCGGAGTAGGCAGCCTACGCGCAGCAAGCCCGACTCTAGCACAGCGCATGAGTTCACAGGTTGCGTACTCGAAAAGTGACGGCCTCTTGTAGTACGTGAACGGTACCGGCCGTCTCGTCTCGGGAAGGGTGGCAGTCATGCAGGCGCTGATGACCGCCAGCCCTCCAATCAGCACCAGCGCCAGCCATGGACCATTCTCGGTCGAAATCGATGGTTTGCGTGCTAGAGTCGAAGCTGCTGGCTCGCTTTGTTCTGCTGCTTTCTCCATCGATATTCGGGATAAGTGGTTTCCAGAAGAAGAATGCGCCTGACCGACAATTCTTCTTCTTCTTCTTCTTATTCACCTCTTTATAATGGCACATACACACGTGGGGGGATTGGCCAAGGTATAGTGGTATAAATAAGGAAATTTCCATAGGATTACGACAAAATATCGGAGCCAAACTTGAATTTTGAAAAATATATTCATGAAAAACGACAGAAGAATATATGCAGTGAAATAACAAAGAGCATTTTGGCGAGAATAATAATAATAATAATAAAAACTCCAAGACTTTTAAAAAGGTTAGCAAATCAACCTACCAGTTGCAATTATGTAATCATGGACATTCCCACAAATTGAGCCCAATGCAAATCCTTTGGCGCTCGCTCCGAACGATAACAACACTGGCAGAGATAACGGGAGCCCTACTAACCTGGAGAGAGGGACCTCCAGGTAAATCTTTCTCTGAAGTGCGGACTTTGGACAGTAGAGAAAGAAATGATCGACAGATTCAACGTCCCAGCATGAGTCACATAGGTTTGTCGGTGACCACCCACATCTGCATAGGTATAAGTTTAAACTGGGAATCCTGCACCGCAGTCGCGTCATTGACACCTCACACTGCCTGGTTTTACACGAAGGGACGTTCCATTTATACGCTAAGTGCTGATAATCAGTAGTATTTAGTAAGGGATCGCGTAACCTGGCTGATATGTGTTGGAACCGCTGAAACCTGGAGACCGCCAGCAGACTGAAATTCGGGACGGGATGCGTTACTGGCCCGTCAAGAGCTGACCTTGCTAAATAATCAGCCACCTCGTTGGAATGAATGCCTGCATGACCAGGAACCCAGACAAAACGGACCTCCTTTAAAGTGGACGGGACAAAAAATCTCAGGAAGCGGCACAAAAAATCTTTGGGAAGTTTCAAGGGAGACTGTCACCCACACTTCGCGCACTTTTACGTGGGAAGCTCCCAGACACCCTTAGGGCGTGTGGGGGTAGCGGTCTCGGACTCGAAGGAGATGCCCTCGACTCAGCGTGGTAAGCTCAGCGGAGACCAGCCACCAAGTGACAAGAGGTTTTTGGGCGTTCGGTGCCCAGCTTTCGCTGGTCGCAAGCCCGAGAATGGGTCGGAGCCAAAGGTTCACAAACAAAACAAAGTTTATACAGCAAAGAGACGATACAGAGGATTACACAATCACTAGTACAAGCACATACAAAGTGATTAACAAACAATGCAATTCGTGCAAAGTTAAACTCGAGAGAGAATTCAATACAGAGGCAATATTGCACCTAAAGTGCACTAACACACGAGAGAGAGGTAAACAAACAAAACACAATTTGTTCACCGGGCACTGCGGCAGTCCGACGACCAGAGTTCCACGACGATGCCGTCCCGCAGACTGGCGACCGTTGCCTCGTTGGTCCGATGCTGGCCGAGTGGTGTTTTCCCGGGAGTCGAACGGGCGCGCTTCGACGAAGCTTAAACGGCGGTCCGGACTGACTGACAGCGGTCAACGCCTTCTTTTATAGGCTCGCTTCCACGTCTGTTTGTTGTACGCGCCAAAGTAGGCGCGCACATACACGCAGTATCTCCCGTATAGTTTCCCTTCCTTTCTCTCGCCGGCCGCGCGTCCTCATTGGTCAGAGTCAGGAGTCGTTTCGCGAAGGTTCCAGCGTGTTCTACCGTGGCGCCGTCGTGGCGGCGTCGCCGACGTCCGAGTGCAGAGGAGGGGGACATGTCTTAGCGCACGCGAGGCTTCCCCCTCTTCCCCCGGTCAGCCGGAGAAGCGACTCGGATGTTCTAGACTCTAGAGAGATCGGCGTGCATGACTCATTCCCTCGGCGCACGCCGTGGCGGTGAGCGGTGGTGGAAGAGAGAGAGAGCACACGCACACAGGCTAGGCGCTCCGCGGGGGTTTCCTCCTCCCCCGTTCGTCTCGCGCCAGCGAGACGCGTCCGCGCGGCGCTGTCTTTCTTTGCTTCAAAAATGCGCCGAATTTTGTGACAGAGACTAAAACTGACAAACAATTAGCCAGGATGATAACGTGAGATACATGACACGGAATTTTGTGCAGGGCCATTCCAAGAGCCAAAAATTCCGCAAAGAATATGGGGATATGATCTGGGATGCGGACAGAATAGCTCCATGCCAAATCCTGCGAAAAGATGCCAACTGGAGCTTTTTGGCAGCTGACGGAGGCATCAGTAGAAAGCACCACATGATGGGGGAATTCCGCTATATGACCAGAAAGAATGCCGTTTAAAATGTTTGTGGGCATGTGTTTCGCATGAGATGGGAAGATGTGGTCAAAATGGAATTCCACTGCTGCCGGCGTGTCGTCAACCCACTGCAAAGAACTGAGATCAACACCAATCGGGGTTAAAAGTTTCTGCGTTAAGGTAATTTGTGGCATTTGATATCGTGGCCAATGATGGTAAAAAAATAAGGCCTGCTGAGACACAAAAATAGGAGTACTGACATTATTCATCGCGTCCAACGGCCTGAGGAAAGTTCGTACCGTGAGTATTTGAAAGCGGGAAATTAAATCGGGCATACTGGCTTCGAGATAAAGCAGGGCATTTGAAACTGATTTTGGGAGACCAAGGCAGAGACGTAGAGCACGCCTTTCCAGTAAGATTAAGGGTTAAGCCTTGTAGTTTGCGCTACCAGAGAACAAAGTGCAACCAAATTCAAGTATAGGTCTTACATAAGCTTTGTATAGTAACAATAATGTGTCGCGGCGCATCCCAAACTTTTTATTGGCGATTCGTGTCAGCCGGCCTAGAGCGCGTTCTCCTTTACGCAAGTTGTTCTTGATATGAAGGCTCCAATCTAAGGTTGGATGGTAACACCTAGATATGTAGCAGATTCCACTTGTGGAATCAGATTAGAGTGATGGGCTATTGAAATGTACAAAGGCGTGTCTGGAGGAAATACCAGTGTGCCACATTTGTTAACATTCAGGGATAAATTAATAGGCTGCAACGAAACTCCAAGAGCATCCAAATATCCCTGCAGAATCTGGTAAAGCGAATGGATATCCGTGGCCGAGGCGAAAAAAGCTATGTCATCTGCATACACAAAAACTTATATCAGGACGGATGGGGATGTCACTGACCAAAATATTAAAAAGCAGCGGTGATAATTCGCGAGCAACTTCTTCCTCTAGTTAAGATGACGTCGCGTGAGCTGGCTTTTTTTTCTTTACCTCGTATAAACCTTCGTATGATGCCTAATATATTTCACCTCAAGAATTGGTCTCAACCATAAAGCATAAATAAAAGGCGAATACGGGTACCTACTAGGATCCGCTCGAGATCGAAAGCAAGAAAAAAAATGGATTGCAGATACAACAACTTTTTTTTCAGAAGCTTAGTTTCCTGTTACTGCCCAATTTGTGGACATTTTCATTCAATGCTTTCCATAAAATCTGTACTTACGAGTGTGCCCTTGTAGAGTCCTCATCTTGACATAATGCCCGATGGCTCTCCACGGGGGGGACTTCAACCTAATCGATGCCTTGAAACCAACTCAATGCGGCAGCCGCCGCGATGGCTCGGTGGTTATGGCGCTCGGCTGCTGACCCATATGGGGTGACGCCACTTAGGCGTCACCCCATGTGCTTCACGGGGCATTCGACAACGTACGATTCGCATGGGCACACTGTCGGCGGTTTCTTTCATGTGTTCAATCAACGCAGTTCAATCGGCGCAGTCAATTGCTCATCACTGTACATAGGTGAAACAAAGAACTTCAGGAGACGCCTGAGAGAGCACTAGAAAGACATCCTAAACCAAAAACTAACAACTAACGCCATCGCGGAGCATGTGCAAGAAACCGGCCGCGAGATTGACTGGGATGAAGATAAGATATTTACAAGAGAAGAGAATACATCAGCACGGCAGCATCTTGAGTCCCTTATCATACAGACATCGTCTAAGACACTAAACAGGAACGAGGGAATTCTGCATGCATTCTATCTATGATAAATTATTAAAAACCTTGCTCGGTGCGACAAAGGAACGGATCCGTGCGCCGGTTGCTTCATAATGAAAAATTTAGCCGTAGTGCTCCCGAAATGTAAAAAAATTTCATCTTTATTGACCTTGGTCACTGACCAGTACTCCTTATCACCATGATACCTGACCAGACGGTATGCTGCCCAACCCTCGACTACAGGAGATTGACTTGTCGTCCGTTTAGCTCAACAATTACAAAAGAGCTCCTTTTCGACTATGTTTTTATAATCTGATATCGATCGGCTCACAATCTCTAGTCTGAGAGATCATTATGGCTATCTGAAGGCTCTCCAAAAACGTGCTCCAGCACCATTCTTTGTTATCACCCCATGTTTTATGCGTTTATTACTCAGTTATGAACAGTTACTTGGTGTTCGCTGTCTTTCGTCGTCCTCTCGTTTGGCGCTACGTACGCACTTTAGATGATGGGCAAACACAAGGCGTCGAGAGGTCGTTAATGGTGCAGTTATTATTTTAAGAGCTTAACATATATTGCTGCAAAAGCAGCCTAGCATGCGAAAGCCAGTAGTGCTCAGCTCCGAACATCGACGGGCCAAGTACACCAGTGTTTCCTCCCGCTTCTCCTCACCCCGTTAACGAGCACAGACAGCTGGCCACTGGCGGCGATTCTTAGTGCGGGCTATTTATTATGCGAAGCATATTAACGTAGGTTTCGGGCCTTCGCGCGACGCCCGGCGGTGGCCACCATTTACCTTCAAGTGAGAGCACATGATGTGACGTCACGTGATGACGTCACACCGGCTGCAGATGGGGCCTCATATCGCGCCGTCGGACGTCGCCCAGCGGAGGCCTCCACGCTTCGGTTCGCGCCGTCGGGCGCGACGCGGCGGCGGCGTCACCATCGCTGCATCACGTGATATGTGACGTCACGCCAGGGATGAAGCGGCGCGCGCCCGCCGTCGCGTCAGTCTCTGTGCCCGCAACCGCGCCAGCGTCTTTGCGCCGGCCGTGTATGCGATCAAGATGCCTCCAAACGCTAAGGACGTTAATAATAAGAATGCAAAACGAAGGCTGCTTCGCATCCACTGGGCTTAACCTTGAAAAGCCTCCAACTTTTTATCTATTCCTCAAAGTTCCACAAAGGACATTACGTGAGGGGTGGGCAAATAAACAGGCATTAACATGAATACAGATCTTCGATGGCGGTTTTAAAGTTACTGAAGTTGGTTATGGTAGCCACTTCGGATGGAAGGTCATTCCTGCCTCTGGTTGTTTTGTTGTTCTTGTTGTTGTGTTGGGTTTAATAGCCCATACGCATCTTAGGCTGTCATGCGCCAAGCTCAACATGTAGGAAATTGTTTTCTGCTAAATTTTGGAAAGATGTGATAACCCATCATTGGTGTAAGGGGCCTTGAACTTAAGTTCATTTTTGTTATTAGTTAGAAAGGAAAGGAACTTTAAAATTGGCTATTATTAAAGCTTTAAAGAGGCTCACGCGAACCTTATCGACCATCTTTGTCTGGGCAATGATCTAGAGGCTCCCAATCCATCAGATACAAAACCTCATCCTTCTTCTCAGGAATGAGAAGGTGGCTGAGGTGTATCACCATACATAGCAAGGCGCAGGGTCGGATTAGAGCTTTTCAAGGAGACGTGCTTCCCTTAAAAGGCTAAAAACATCTGGGTTATCAATAAGTGCATCTTGACCTAAAATCACTGACTTGTGAACAAAAATGTGTTCTTTGTAGCATAGAGTAAAATGCTTTTTCCTCAGTGATTCAAGTTTTGTGCATGAGAATAAGATGTGGTGTACTCTAATTCCATCTCCACGTTTTTAACAAACGGGCTTGTCTTCTTTTGTTAGTAAGAAGTTGTGTGTAAGGTGTGTATGTCCAATACGGACACGGCATAAAATGACTTCTTTGTTTTGAGGAAAAGAGATTGGTAATATGTTTCCACCTGGATTCTCACGGGGTGCACGCGTTAGGGTGATTGTTACGGGAAATCTAATGAGCGCGTATGATAGGTGTAGCTACATAGTTCAAGGTATGATAGAATTAACGATACAAGGAAAGACGGCGATTTTTCCACGAGAGGCCACGCGGCGCATGCAAGCTGTAATTTCGACCGTGCAAATTTTAAGCAAGTAGTTTTATGGAAGAGGGTGCTAACTAAGGATACATCGAAAGTACCCTAAAACTCGATTAGCTGAATTAGTGACGTGGAGAACGTGACGCGACCAGGTGAAATATTTAGTTAAGTCGATGCCAAGATATTTTATAGTGCCGGCTGACTAAATGCGATAATGTTAATCGTATAAATAGCTATCTGGTGGTTGCGTAGGTGGTGGAAAGGAAGAAGAGTGGTTTTAACAGAATTTAATGACATTAGACCCATGACAAGAACAATATCTTCCTGAAAGCTAGTGATGTCAGCCTGGTTATCTATTGAGCTATAGATGACGTGGTCGCCAGCAAACTGTCGAACCTTAGAACTGATGGTAGAATGTTAACGATTTACATAGATAATAGAAGCGGGCCTAAAACAGTACCTTGGGGTACGTCAGACAAATGAGAATTAGCGAATGAGAATTGGCGTGAGCGAATAGGCAGCGATCGATTAAGAAAGCACGAATCCAAGTCGAGGGCATGAATGCTCGACTGGGTGCATTGCGAGATTTTCTTTTCCAACTTTTGCACTCATGCTATTCAGCACGCCAGCGAGCGAGAACCAATTTTTTACTGTCCCGCTCATTCTCCAGTGGCTTTCAGTCCGCTATGACGTTCTCCGGAGAACTACCACCTGCCCGCCACGGCGCCCGAATCTTATTAATCAGGTGCGACACCCTGCCATTAAACTCAACGTTTCGTGTTAAGTATGCGCACCTGTGTTAGGTTTGTTTCATAGGCTACAGCGAAACTTCGTCCTTGAAGCGCCCCTAATCGGCTTTCAGCCCAAAAAATAGAAGAAGCAGAAGCCCGCTGGAGCAGAAAGACAAGGACGTTGACAATAAAGAGGTAAAAGCTGGCGAAGAGGTAAATGGCAGCCGATGCAAATGCGCATGAGGTCTTGTCTAGCGGAGGGCGCATTCCTGGTGCTACTCAAGCATTGTGGCTAAGAAACAGACAACAATAAGACATCTTCAGTTGGGAGGAGACAAGAGTGGCGTGTATAGTACGAACGAGTTTCTACGAAGCTTCTAAATAAATCGATTTATTCCTTCGGCACATTAGATGCGCTATTGTGGTTCTGCCACTGTAGTGTCACGATAACGCCTCTTCACGGCGCACACGCTGTTGCAGGCCGAGACCGAGTCGAACCGGTTCGACCCGACAAGACAGCGCCGCTCCAGTAGCGTGCGCTTCGACGCCCTGACGCATCGGGCGCTTCCCTTGGCCGTCATGTCGGCGAAGTACGGGAAGCGCATCTGGCGCAAGCTACACGCGGCCCTAATGGGCGATTGGCAGTGGGACAGCTGCTGGACGCTGGAGGCGGAGACATCCTCCCCCGGTTGCCGCCGGCGAGCCGCGCAGTTCCTGGTGCAGTCCTCGCGAGACCTGAACGTCGCGCTGCCGTGGGAAGGGCAGCTGCCCCGCGGGAAGTTCCACTGCACGCAGCCGGTGCCGTCGAAGAACCACCACTCCTCGAGAACATCCTGCCTGCAAAGGTGAAGATTCGAGGTCAGAATTTGCCGGGTTTTTCAGACAATACCATTCTCTCGTGCTTTCCAGTCCAAGAAAAAGATGAAGACAACTTCTACGCAAGCGCCAGTCGAGCCTCCTATCGAGCTTCTGTTCAATTTCAGATCAACCGCAGCGCCCCAGTAATCACTGTAAATCGTGTGTGATTAGCAACTGTTAGCAAACAACTTGCCCAAAGTTCTGCTTTGAGTAGTTTCGAGAACTTCGTCACAAAGAGGTTGTCTTTTGATGCGCCTGCAATGTGTTTCAATAAAATCAGTTTTCACAGGTAAGCTTTAGGATCAACTGGAATTAATCTGCTGGACGTTCATCGCTTTTGAAATCCACATCCGCATCCAGTTTTTGTTCTCTGCGCAACTCGACGTAGGCACTGGGATTGACTTGACCATTATCTTCCTCGTACCCTTGGGAACTTCCCTGCGTATACATGTCACACAGCGCCAGATGTATGGCACCGAGGTCATTATCCGCGTTGTTATTCAGCTAGACATGTAGACGCAACCCCAGACATGAAATTGTAGTATTTGTTCCCGGTTAGCCTTCCTGCCTCTCCTTCTCCTCCCCCTGCTGCTCCATAGGGGAGAATATTAGTAGCAACGCATTTCTGTCGGTAAGATGAAACGCCCCACCCTGGTGATAATCATAAGGCCTAATGCGTGCTCTTTCTGTACAGTTAGCGTGGAAACTGCCTTTTCTCCGTAGCTGAACTGCCCCACCGCTTTTACGACTGAGTTCATAAAATTATTCAGGCTATCTTTATTTCCTAAAAATTGATTGCATAATAGCTTCTTTTACATACCCAAGGAGCTGGTATTCATTACTGGCGTCATGTAGTAAGGCTGAAGCATCGTACTCTGAGAAAATGTCCTGTGGCGCTTCCTTACGGCGGCAGCACGTATTGTTAATGGCGCCGAATTGTAATGGTGGTAAAGCTTCATTCCCCAAAACATTGCCCCAGTCCCCAAAATATAACCTTTTCAAATGATGGTGAACAGGATCTTATATCTTTAGACTCGTATTCAGCTCAGAAGGTTGTCTACCTTGTAGCCTAAGTTATTTAGCCATGATATTTTTTCTGAGCTTCCTACTTTGGGCTTTAAATATGCACTACCATCATTTCCTTCCTTTTAGCATCTTGATTTACTTGCCAGCCGTGGAATTTTCATGCCCAACAATGTATCGCCGCTACACAGGTATACAAACAACAAAGCTCCGCCACCCGTCGCCTTTCAGCCACTTCCCTAGACAGTCTTGAAATAAACTTCTTTGTCACCTGCCGTGCTGACTTGAATTTGTTCGAATAAATGCGGCTTACAGAATTTCTGCGAGATCCCACGCACTAAACAGCACTGGCATATGTCAAGACCCTCGCCAAACCACCAGTCCGCATCCTGCGAAAAAGTTGACTTACACAGCGTCGCAAGAGGAACGAGAGCGTTTGCTTTTTTTTTTTTTTTTCACCATGGCGGGGCGCCGAAGCCTGGGCCTAAATAGAGAGGCACCATACTTTGAGAACACCTTTGATTACGCGTATTAGACGCTTGGAAAGGCACAAAGCATGTCTAGTGACAATATACGGGTCGTAAAGTACCGGAGCGCCACACTCAAACAAACGTAGTTCGAGAGTTTCTTGAACAATTTCTCCCACCCGCGTCCTTGTGCCAGCTGTGCCTAATTTAAGAGCTCCAGGCAATTGGCTGGCACACTGTTACACCATTTTGGCGTCATTTTTCATCAGGACGCGTGAAAAGTACATAATTTTGTCTATAAATTTAAGATTAAGTCTTAACACGCCTTCTCTTTTATATTTACTGCACAAATATCTCTTAAGTTTGAAAACATTCTTCACGTATTACAAGGCTTAAGTTTTCCTACAATTTGACAGTAGAGAACATCATAAAATGTTTCTTGGCGCAGCTTGAGTCGCAAAAACTCAGGCTGTTGCAAACAACGACAGGAAGAGCGCTCCTGCAGAGGCTCGGATACCGCGAGCAGATGCGATAAATGTCGAGGACGGCAACGATCCCCGACGAGCTTCGCAAGACCCTCAAGGTAGCTCCAATACCATGGATCCCAACCTCCATCGAGGCAGAAGAGAAGCGAGGGCCGAATTCATTGAGAAAACATACGCTCCTCAAGCCACGACCGTGTACACAGACGCGTCTTGGAGAGGAGGAGATACCAAAATCGCTGTAGCGGCGGTGGTCGATTCGTCTTTACGCGAAATGACCAGCGCGTCTCTCCGAGGCTGCACAGCCGCCGAGTCCGAGGAAGTAGCCGTTGCTCTAGCGGTGGCGGAGGGCTATAGAACCGGGCGGTCACTAACAATACTCACGGACTCTCAAACAGCCTGCCGAAATTACATGAATGGCAGGATAGGTCGTCACGCGCTCCGTATACTCCTCGCAGCGAGCGACAGAATTAAAAACCAGGAAGAACAAAACGACAAGATCCCACACAAAATTGTGTGGGTACCGGGGCACACGGGGGTGGCAGGGAACGAAGAGGCCGACAGGATAGCTCGAGGATACATTACTTTCCGAGCATCCGACGAGACCGCCGAACTCGAGCCAGCACCCAGGGAATATTCGGCCATACTACAAAACTATAGAGGCAGAAGAATGCGATATCCCCCACCGCACAAATCTCTCAGCAGAGAGGAAGCTGTCACTTGGAGACAATTACAAACAGGCTCTTTCCCAAACCTACATATACTAAACAAAATGCACCCTACGATATACACGGACAAATGTCCCTGGTGCGACGAAAAACCTACTCTATACCACATCACATGGGCCTGCCAAAACATCCACGTGGTCCCCAAAATACAAAACCCGAGTGCGGAGCAGTGGGAGACTCTGCTGTCCAGCGACCGCTGTGAAGACCAACAAGGTCTGGTGCAGCGAGCTCAACGGGCGGCAGTGGCCAGCGGAGCCCTGGACTGAGGGCAACCGACCACTGATTAGAGGCGGACGACTTCGACAGAAGGCTCCTGGGGGTAGAACCAAGACGTCTCTGAAGATGCCCCCAAACCGCAGGAAAAACCATTAGTGTAAATAAAGTTTTCCCTTCCTTCCTTGGCAAGGAACGACAGTTCTCTTGCCACGTTTAAGACATCGTTAAAGGACAATGTAGCGAAAACTGATGCGTTCTGTTTTGTAGCATTTATTCTAATCCCTGAACGCTTGCCCGACAAAATGAACACAAGCAACACGACATCGCAGGTTGGCAAGCTGTTTGAAGTGGCATGTTACCGTTACGAGTCATCTCAGACATTCGTGTGCTTTTTTCCCCATATATTAGGTGGAAAAGTCTATGGATTTCATCTGAACCCTCTTGAAGGTACATTCTTCAGCGGCCATTTCTCACCTCGAGCAGTCGGTGAACATGGCACTCTCAAAGCAGCGGTCGCGGGGTGCACCCCGGGCACAGCTGTCCAGACAGCTGCCCAGGTTCGGGAAGCGGTTGGTGCCCCGGTTGCAGAGGCTTGCCGTATCAGTGGATGTCCAGGCACAGGCGCGAGACCAGACGCTGTAGTAGACTTCGTGCCTCGAGCGAACGCAGTACGTGTAGAAGCGACGTCCACACCGCTTGTGAGGACGGCGCTGTGCGGTGGAAATTTTTTAAGGAAGTATTAGAAAATGGACTTGCTGCTGGTTTGCTCTAGATACTGCAGTCGGCGTTGCTTTGATTTTAAGGCTCCAAGCCCGATCAGCGCGCATGTCAATTGGGCTTTGCGCTCCGAATTTCATGAAAAGCTATTAAAGCTTCGGTAAATAGGACACCGCTATCATAAGCCTATATATGCTGACTGGAGGACTAAGGCCTCTACCATATCTCTCGGAAGCGCCATGCGGGGTTTGTGCGGGGCAAAGGAGAGACGGCGCTGTCTGACGTGATCTTCAACCCATCCTTGCCAAGCTGCGGGAACACGTAATCTGTTGAATTTGTTATTGCCAGAGCACAATTTACGCTAATGGGGACTGGTATTTTATCAGAACACGCTTATCCTTACACCATCCACAGCTGTACCGCCCCATTTCTGCGTGACTGCAGGCCCAAGATTCGTCTTCTGGGCCTGTTTCTAATCCTTTAACCTCTCTAGCGCACAGCACTGTTGTGTCCCGCAATCCACCATGATTATGGCCTCCCCACCTTTTATTCTTGGATCGATTTCAATTCTCAAACGAGGTTTATGCTCCGACAACTGTACAGTTTGGTGCGTCTCTAGAACGCTTGGAGCAGTGAAGAACACCTTATAGCAATGCATCAGTGCTGTAACTTTCTTGATAGCTTTTGTCTGTCTCCCGCACGCGACGAATACGAACTATTTGTAATCGCAAATGCTCAGCATCAACGCTAACAAAACGAGATCCTCTCTTTCATTATAACGGGTCACTCCATGTGTCACGTGCGCTCCTTAGAGATTCACAGGCTTCCTAACAACGGAAATCCTGATCAAGCGAGTGTTACTATCCCCGTTGACATTTGACATTAGCCAACGCAGCTCGTCCTCCAGATCTTCTCTCTTCCCAACCCTGTCAAGGGCACCCCACGAGGTGCCGTGCTATCCTCCCCCCTATCCAACATAGCCACGCGGTCCCTCTCGCCCACAAACTATCCGCTCTCGTCGGCTTCGGATATACCTTCTATGTGGATGACATTCCTCTGTGGTCAACCCGAGGATCCCTCGCCGCCAAAGCGAAACACCTACAAACAGCCATTCCTATGATCGAATATTTGGACCAGGCCAGCGGTATGCAGTATGCACCGGGCAAATCGGAAATCATCCGCATTCATGGTTCCCGCTATCATTCCCTCTGCCCAATCGCGCTCTAAATTCACGTCGACCCTACAGAGGAAAAATGATGAAACGCACGCACACACACACACACACACACACACACACACACACACACACACACACACACACACACACACACACACACACACACACACACACACACACACCATTTTTCTCTCTAAACCTGCCTGGGCTCAATATCGCCCATATGATAAGATGTGTCGCTGAACACAGCACAGGCGTGCACGAAGACGACACTAGCAGCCTCGTTCCGTCTCTGGCCATGTGTCGCATTGAGTATAGCCTCCCCTACCATAAGTTTATCGCACCGCCGAAAGTAGGATCGATATCCTTATCCGTACCTTCTTTAAGACTTCAAGACCAATGTGTACATCTACCCCTAGACTCCTTGCTCTCGCGGTTCACAACCCGTTTGCAGAACTCCAGGGTGCCGTTCTAACTTCCCAGCGCATTCATCTCACCACCTCAGTAGTTTGGGCCGTCCTCTCACAAATAGACAACCCGCAAGGCATCAAGACCCTGGCCCCGACCAGAACTCTCACCACTACTGTCCGCTCTCACTTTCACGACACCCTGTCCCTCGTCACGTGCACAAGCCCCACCGCCAGACCATCTTCGTCACCTCCGTAGGCGATATGCCCAAGACACCGCGCCTTGTGGGTAGCCCTGTACAACGTACCCACGTCATCACCTGGGTCGTCCCAAGGCATGGATATTACGGACGTAACACTAGGGCCGACACCCTAGCTCGAAAATATACATACCGAGCAGGACACACTCACTCTACCCTCTACTCCTTCTTAAACAATTTCTCCAATCGCCTAGAGAACCTCCGGCTAAATCGGGATCTCTACCCCGCCAGACAAGCGCCTTTCCCTTGCGGACTCCTACCACCTCAGACAAATCTAAGCACTCACTTTGCCCAGTCTCCACCACCTCCACCGCGTTCGCCCAGCACTACATGCAGATACGTCTCCCTTGTGTGGTGAAATTCTTACATTCACACACTTTACACGGACATGCACAGCTAAACCCAACCACGTAAAGCCTCCCAACGCGGCCCTGGAGCGCGCACTGAGAGGTGACACTGGCTAGCGGCACCCTGTGAGACCAGCAGGCGTCAGTCGCCACCGCCAGAGCGTTGACGGAAGCCACTCGTTTCCTGGACTGAGAACTCCACTCACAACCCTTCCGGTTTATTTTCTTTCAATAAGAGTTTATTCTCGCTCCACATTGTCAATAAGCACGCCGGGCTTCGCAAGAGTCAATTCAAACAACTATTCAACGTAATGGCCCTTAGAAAATACCTTATACAGTTAATAATAACAGGAAAGGAAAGTCGCAGTAACTATTTTATTTATTAGTACCTCAAAGGCCCACTAGGGGCATTACATGAGGGGTGGGCATACATATCATTGAAGAAAAAATCAGTGATGAATAATTTGAAGTATTCCAGGCCAGGATGGATGAAAGCTTCAGCGGGGAAGTCGTTCCAGTCTCTTGCGGTCTGGGCGAAGAATGATTTTAGGTGCGCAGAAGTAGATGCTCGAGGTGTATGAACAGCTTTCGGATGACTGATGCGAAGTGAAAGGCGGTATGCAGGGGTGATAACAGATTGGCTGAAATGCGAATGATAAAACTTGTGGAAAAGGCAAAGTCTGGCTATTTTTCGACGGGATTCAAGGCTGGGGAGGTTAGCTTTTGTTTTCAATGCTGTTACGCTCGTATGATATGAGTAATCAGAATATACGAATCTTATCGCGCGGCTCTGGACGCACTCAAGGGTTTTGGCTAGGTTAATTTGTTGGGGGTCCCAGATTGAGCATGAATATTCAAGTTTAGGACGGACAAGAGTTAAATAGGCGGACAGTTTTACGGAAGCAGGTGCCAAACGCAAGTTACTCTTTAGATAACCAAGAACACGGTTAGCTTCGTTGGTTATGTTCATTATGTGGGTGTTCCAAGAGAAATCCTGTGTAAAGCTAATACCTAAATATTTATATGAAGATGCGTGTGTTATCATGGAACCGCGAAGGGTGTAATTGGGAGTAGGATACGATTGACGACGATGAAATGATACTAGCGTTGTTTTATTAACGTTTAAAGACATCAGCCAGTTTGCGCACCACTCTTCCACAAGTCCTATGTCGTACTGCAGATGGTAAGTGTCTCTGTTACAAGTGATGCTCCGGTAGATGACGCAGTCGTCGGCGAACAAACGAATGGTGGAAGATAGATTACTTGGGAGGTCGTTGATGTAAATTAAAAATAGTAGAGGTCCTAAAACCGTGCTTTGAGGTACGCCGGAGGTAACAGGGGAGATGGAAGATGCATGATTGTTAGCCCATACAAACTGCTGACGGTTAGTCAAATTCCGGAGCCAATCGTATACTAGTGGGTGGAGGTTTAGGCGCGAAAGTTTAAATAAGAGGCGTTCATGGGAGACTTTGTCGAAAGCTTTTTCAAAGTCTAAGAAAAGAGCGTCGACGGGTGTGTTCGTGTCCATACTAGAACTGATGTGATGAGTAAAGAGGGCCAGTTGGGTAGAGCAGGATAGGTTTTTCAGGAATCCGTGTTGAGAAGGGTCAAAAAAGCTGACAGACTGCAAGAAGGTCATGATGTGTGAGTAAATTACGTGCTCCATTAATTTAGAGGGAACGCTAGTGAGGGAGATGGGACGGTAGTTCTTACTAGACGATGGGGGGCCTTTTTTGTGTACTGGGATGATTTTCCCCACTTTCCAGTCGTGGGGTACAATACCGGACTCGAGTGATTGCTGGAAGATACGACAAAGAAGAACAGCTACAACGTTTTTAGTATTCTTGAGAACTTTTGTGTTAATTTCATCTATCCCAGCAGATGAGGTTAGTTTCATAGAATCAATCAACGCGATTATTCCGTTAGGGTCGAAACGTATGTCAGGCATAGGGGGGTAATCAAAATAAGGATAGTCAGGCATGTCGCCTACAGGATCGTGGGTAAAATTGGATGAAAAGGTATAATTTAATGCTTCAGCCGTGTCAGTATGTGTAATTGGTGAACCGTGTTCGTCGCAAAGCGATATTGGCGGGGTTGCTTTTGGGTTTATAGCTTTCCAAAATTGCCTGGGGTTGTTGTGAAGCATATCAGGTAATGTGGATGAGAAGAAGGTTTTTTTGGCTTGTGCTGCGTGAGAAAGAAAGTTCTTTTCGGCAGTATAATACCCTTCCCATGCGCGGGCGTCATTGGAATGATTTGCAGAACGAAAGAGCCTTTTCTTTTTGTTAAGCAGCCTTTTTAACTTTCCGTTGAACCATTTTAACGTTGCAGTAAATCTAAGGGCCGTGGTTTGGCGCAAGAACGAAGAAAAGAGTGAACGGATGATGTGAGACATTGCCAGAAAGAATTAGCGAAACAATTTTTAAGGGCAATAGTAACGGGATTCAGCTGTCCCCCATGTCTTTTCATCGTACACTGACATCGCACAGCACATGAGCGTCTTCTTGCACTTTGTCTCCATCTACACGCGGCCCCCGATACCCGCAACAATCACCCGTCCTCGGGGTTAGCAGCCGAACGCGCTGCTCTATACATTTCCACAACTTACTTTAACCCCACATCGAAAACATCAGATTGAAGTTGCGCTCATGCACTGGATAATGCAGCCCTGAAATTTCCCATACGCATGTCAGTTCAACGCATATACTCAACAAGATCCTTCGTAGTGCTGGGAGATGTCCTAGAGCAGCCTAGAGGCCTGCATATGGCCCGTTTTTCCAGCACCAACCAAGAACACTGAATACTCCAACAAGCTGCTTTCAAGCTCCTGAGCTATAAACCGGTGCACTCAGGAAGAGATGATTGCTGATGTTACACGAATGTACCGCCCTATTAATGACTGTCGGCCCTATGAGAGGCGCGGTAAAAATCACATAACGTCAATACTCACCGACCAGACGAAGAAGTACTGTTTCCGCTGCAGTAATCCATTGTACATAAAGCTTACGCAGCGAGCTATGCAGTACAAGACCACAGTTAACTGCTGACGTTGTCGACAGTATACTCCACACACTTTGCTGCTTTTGTAGCCTCTATGTTTGCAGTGCTTGAGCGCAAGTTCCTCTCGAACAAACTTTTTAGTTTGAAATCCCTTGATTTTGGGCCACGTCGTCTCAAAATAAAATGTTCTTCCCAATCCTGCCAAACGGCGACAGACGCCGAGTTCCCTCGACCGACCTCGCTGAAAGAGCTGCGTAGCTTCATGAGGCTATGGTGTTATTTTTGCTGCTTCGTGCGAAATTTCGCTTGCATCCTGTCTAATTTGACTGAGCTGCTTGCCGGTGGCCCCAACATCTCGTCTGAAACACCAGCCTGTGAAGCGGCCTTCCCCATGCTCTGGTGTCTTCTTGTGCCCCCTCCGATCCACCGCCATTATGATGGCTGCGTTTGGGCGAGTTGGTTAGACATGTTAAACCTGGAAAGCGCAAAAAAACAACGGACAACAGAAAGAGACAGACACACGAGCGCTCGTGTGTCTGTCTCTTTCTGTTGTCCGTTGTTTTTTTGCGCTTTCCAGGTTTAACACGCCATTATGAGCCAAACAAACACGCTGAAATTCACGCTGACGCCAGAGCCTTGGGCCTCGGTGTAGTCCTGGCACAAAAGAAACCCGGCTGCTCCGAACATGTTGCGTATGCCAGCCGCACTTTGACCAAAGCCGAAAGATATTACTGTGTAACAGAAAACGCGCTTTGAGAACATCTAGGCCATCGGAAAGTTCGGATCTTACACATATGGTAGCCCATTCTCTGTCGTAACTGATCACCATGCCCTCTGTTGGTTGTCCTCCCTTAAAGAATCGTCTGGCCTCTTGCTCGTTGGGCGCCGCGTTTACAAGGATATGACATCGAAGTCGTCTATCGCTCAGGCCGTGAGCATTCTGATGCCGACCCGTTATCCCTCTCACCTCTCCCCTGTGGCTTCGATTCAACATCACTCGCCACCAGTGGTGACCTCTTTCCTTGGCATTGCCGACATGTGATCTGAACAACGATAGGACCCCTAAATCTCTTCTCTCCTCGCTCTCGTACCCACAAAATCTACGCGTCTTGCGGCCTGGACTCTCCGCCTTCAATCCCGCCACTTTTCAATACCGGACAACCTGAATCACCCCCGCAACTACCTCCCCGACGGGCGTAAATCACTCCCAGTCAATTCTCGGCACCTCCGTTCCCACATATGCCCTCTTTTCACGCCGTCCTCCAGTGTGCTCAGGCCGGGGTGGTGAAAGCTTACACTCGCTTTCAAGTCCGCTTCTAATGGAGGGGAATGTACCGCTTTGACCCAGAATAAGCTCGCTCGCAGCTCGAGCACTTGTCGGGACCGTTGCTGCGTGTTGCATTAGTGTCATCAATACAGCTCAGCCGCAACCCCTTCTTGCATTCCTTGTAATAATTTACAGAAGAGGTTGAGAGAAAATGTGCCTATCGGAATCATGAAGAGCCCTCAGTTGTGTTCTCTGTGCATGTAACAACAATCTGATGAATATACATACTATATCTGCGGAATTCCAAAGAGATCAAAATGATAAACTGCTTTTTTACAAATAAAAAAGAATACAATATGCCATCAATCGTAAGCCAAACTACGTCCACTGGAGGACAAAAGCATTAACAACAAACCAAACCAATAAACCAAATCAAGTTAACCCGGCACTAATCAAATATAGAAATGGGCTAAATGACGCAGCGTTAGCGCCTGTCTCTTACCGTTTTGTTTTTGACGTGGTGCTGGAAACTAGGATGCGTGATTTTCATCGCCTCCGGAGGAACTGCGGTTGTCGCATTCACCCAGGTTAAAGATCGTGTAGTGACCTTGCGTCGAATCTTTGCCGGTCTGTTCATTGGTTCCATAGGGGCTGACATCTCGCTGCCGCTTCCAGCCATCTTCCCAGCGTGGAGTAGCAGCGGCGAAGTGCCACTGGCGATCGCCTCCGCCGGCCGGTCAGCAGTGAGCGCCAGAGTGAGCACAGCCGCAAGCAAGGTCGCCACCAACACCCCGATCCCAAAGTTTTGCAGCCATGGCACACCAGGGCCAGCCTGTTCATCTTCTTCTCCTTCCCGCATCAGGTACACCTTCGGCCCTGCGTTGAAACCATCTACGGAAGCTCTGGGTGGTGGCACGAAGCCTGGAAAACGGGGGGGCATCGGGGGTCGTGCTCTGATGAAACTTGGCCGCGGCGGCACTGACGTCGCGAAGAGGGCCCGCGTCGACGACGCCGTGGATGTGGCGCCCGTGCCAAGGTCGGTCTCGCTGCGGATCCAGGTGTCGTGCCTGACGCCGCAAGGGCATGGCTCGGGACGGAGCTTCTCTGCGTTTGGCCTGCCGAGGACCTCCGAGCGATGCCGCCTGGTGTCTGTGCTCTCCCCAGGACGTGGATCGGCAAAGGAGACTCGCCGAGGCAACCGAGAACGCGAGGGCTCTTGGGGCTTCCGGCTCTTGGTAGTCGACAGCATGTCTCACGGCTTTGATGTCGGGCTCTAGGAGGCCTAGCTCTCATTTGTTGCACGTGCTTTCTTCTTCTGAAAAGCACGTTGCAATGAATCCCGTGGAACTGATAATTAGTTTTTGCACACCTGGAAACGTTGAAAATTAAAACGCAAGAGTACAGCCTAGATAAAAAAATGACAATTTTTTAAAAAACTATAACTAGACCAACAAAATTCAGCAAAGAACTTCAACGTTGCGAGTACAGCTTAGACAAAAAAAATACCATTTCTTAAAAAGCTATAACTAGACCAACAAAAACAAAATTCAGCAAAGAACTTCAACGTTGCGAGTACAGCTTAGACAAAAAAAATACCATTTCTTAAAAAGCTATAACTAGACCAACAAAAACAAAATTCAGCAAAGAACTTCAACGTTGCGAGTACAGCTTAGACAAAAAAAATACCATTTCTTAAAAAGCTATAACTAGACCAACAAAAACAAAATTCAGCAAAGAACTTCAACGTTGCGAGTACAGCTTAGACAAAAAAAATACCATTTCTTAAAAAGCTATAACTAGACCAACAAAAACAAAATTCAGCAAAGAACTTCAACGTTGCGCCTGAAGCAAACAAAATAGCCGCTAATATCAAGCGCAGGAAGCTGCATTGTCGTTCAACAGCTCAGACAGTTTATGCGCTGAAGATCTGCGACGGAAGCTACTTCGGCTAAACTAAAAATCTTTGCAAAGAATGCAACAACACAACAAGGACGTGTCAACATTCACAAGGTAACGCAATCTGGTAGCGGAGAATTCTGAAGACGAAGACCACAGAATCAACGTCGAAGAAACCTACGCCCTTAGAACCGAAACGATTTACCCAAAAAGACGTCTAATCGAGTGTTTCCATGTTAAGATGGAGCCCCCCCCCCCCTCTTTCCTGTTTGTATGCCCGCGGACTTGGCTCCGCAGGTCACAAAAGAAGAGAAGACGCAGCGCCGATCCTCACAAAGCAACGACTAGGTCTGACATGGCAGCCCTCAAGTGGACGTCATCACTCCTCTCGAGCCCTTTGTAACGCCACACCCCTTCTTTCCTTCACATGAAGTACTTAAACATGCAATTCAGTATCCCCCTGTCACCCCTGACGAAGGAGGCGAGACGCTTTAAAACGCACCAATTTTTAAATTGCTTGTCGAGGCTGTCTCGTAGTTCACTGTAAGTTATAAAACCCAAGCAAGCAGGCGTTTTTCCCGAAATGTTTCTTTTCAAGATATATGTTGCTTTATAATCTCTTTTGGAACTTATAGCCTTGTGTTTGGCCGCTGATTATGTTGGGGATGAGGAAATATTGCATTAATCTTGGCTACTCAGTCGCCAGAAGACGAAGTTACTGTGAGGGCACTTGAGAATGTTCACATTGTGGAGAGTGATTAGCGCTGTATTGTTGGACAAGAGTATTCGTATGAAACAACCACGTGACAGAAAATACACAATAATAAGGTA
This sequence comes from Amblyomma mixtum, assembly GCF_055824585.1. NCBI lineage: Eukaryota > Metazoa > Arthropoda > Arachnida > Ixodida > Ixodidae > Amblyomma > Amblyomma mixtum. The sequence continues at coordinate 98,479,131 of NC_143013.1, read as the reverse complement.
CACATAGGCGCCGTGGTGGCTCAGTGGTTATGGTTCTCGGCTGCTGACTAGAAAGACCCGGGTTCGATTCTGATCCCGACTTAATGTCGTGGCATTAAAAGTATGCTTTACGCTCTGTCAGTTTCTCGGGTGCATAAAATGTCAGGCATTGTCCTAACGCTGGCGTGCTCGCGCCTGGTAGGTCTTACATAGTACGCCTGAAACCACCGGAGAAGTAAACGACCATTTTAAAAAATTCTCTCGCCGAGACGGCGAGGTCAGGCGAGGACTCTGAGCAGACGTGACGTACTACACGATGGCTCACCGCTGTTCCCATCTGGTGCTGACTGCTCACGTAACTAAACGAGTGCATGTTGGTTTGTTTAGTGGCCCCACCTGCAGTGTATACGTACCAACGAACACGGCAAAGCACGAATGAATTCCTGCGGCGCGGTAATTTAGGTGTACCACCAACTACACGGCAATTTTTTCTCTTTTCTTTTTTTGCAAGCTTTAATTTACATGACAGACATTTTCATAAATATGATTTGCACGTGCAGGAGTGCCAAGGGATCGATCGCATTGAGAGTAGGAAAGGTCACATAATACTCAAATATGTTGACATTTTGTGGTTTTCACTAGTATTAGCTGAGATTTTTTACCAATAATTTACGACTGAAACTGCTATTTTTAACGACTTGAAGGATACGTTTTGTTTTTCTCTGGACGTCGTCCTTTGACGCCATTTATTTGCACTCAGTCGGGTGTATATACTCTTTGTGTTTTCGGTTGAAAGCTAATAACATACGTCCATATGATGCTACTAGGAAGCCTTCATCGATTATGCTAGTAGCTGAACTTGGCTTCCAAATCTCCATTTCTGTAAGACCATGTTTTAATATCTAGAGCATATGTACGCCATCAATGAGGAGGAATCGGCAGGGCGAATCCGAGATCACTGAAAATTAGTAGCTCGTTCCGAGTTTACTTTTTCGCTCAAAGATGACGCAATGATCGGCAAACACCTATTTTTGGCGTTTTAGCGTTCCTTCTTTGATTCCTTGGTTTTGAGGGCAAACTGCGATGTGTTATTACTTAAGAGTCATTTCCTTTCATTACGGCTGTGTATGCATGGTCGCTACTCGCGATCGCTGCGGCGTGTTGTCGGAATGTCTTTAAACACCGCTCACGCACCGGGTGGAGTCCTGGTCTTCACGGGCGAGTTGTGAGTACTCTTTCCCCGTGTCTTATTGTGGCTGAGGAACTCATGCCGCAGATTTTAAAATTTAAGCGCCCTTAAATGGGAATTGTACTGCGTGTAACAATGGCTCCTGCTCAATTGAACAATCTACAGCTTGGCCCTTTAGAAAAACAAGACATGATTTCTGTCTATGCCGCACATTAGCTCTTGCACCGTGGAATACGTGCTCAGTATCCATACCAACCGCTCATAACTCAGGAGAAAACCGGAAATCATCGTCGAACTCGGGAGTGTGATGTTGTTCTGTATGCTGCTTTAATCTTCAAGATAGCGCCCCCTAACGATGTTACTCAAGGAGCCAGCTGGTACAAAAATTCCTCACAACTGCATTTCTTCGCTTCGCTAAAGTGAGCACCGTTACCTTATTACCACCCACATTTCCCCAACAAAAGCGAAAATAACAGCACATCTCTCAATAATGTGCAGTGGTCTCAAAAACGATAAAAAACAAATGTAGAAGAAGAAGCAGACGAAGGGCAGAGCTCAACAGAGCCGTCAAACATGGCACAAACCCATGGCTCAATGGTTATGGCGCTCGGCTGCTGACCCGAAACACGCGGGTTCGATCCCGACCGCAGCGATCGAATTTGTATGGAGGCGAAATTTTAGAGGCTCGTGTACTGTGCGATGTCAGTGCACGTTAAAGAACCCCAGATGGTCGAAATTTCCGGAGCCGTTCACTACGGCGTTCCTCAAAGCCTGAGTCGTTTTAGGGCGTTAAACCCCAACAATCCAAACCAAACCAAACCTACCATGGGTATGTGCCATTGCTTCCGACGCAAAAACAATCGTCTTGAAGCAGCTGAAAACATTTTTTCCTTCTCAAGCCGGAACCTGCAAGCCCACAGAAAAAAAAATGTAAGCTGAGTCAAAGGTGTCATGACCTCAGGTATTTGAACTCGAAGCTGATGAACACATCATTCATTCATATGTATAGCCCCATAGACGTTTCTCTACAGTTGTACAAAATACCTGACCTGAGTCATTGCGAGCGACCCGAAGGTTTGAGCACGATGACCCTATCAGGGATGTTGTCAGTACCTCCGCGTATCTGCCGCTGTGTTGTATTCGCACGACTTGTTCGTTTAAATTGCGTGGGCATGGTCATTGAGATGCCCTTTAGGCAATGCGGTTCGCAGTGGTTCAAGTAAGGTCTGCTAAACGGAAACAGGCATTTCCGCTGGTTCTGCAAGTTGTTCCCCAGGCTTGCTTATCATCCCTTCCAAGGAATCTTATATGATTTAAAAGTCATTACACACTTCGAAACACTGTAAGATACCAGCCAACTTTTATTTCTCAGCCTTTGGTCGGGTTATCCCATACGATAGCGTGGCATGTGGGCAAAAACAATTTACAGTAGTACTGGCAAGATTTCGCTTCCGCTAGGCACAGGTGGAGAAACAGGGATGCCAGCGCGGCCAGCAGCAGTAGGATAAAAGATTGTTAGCTTGACCTACATTCGGTACTATGCTTTCTGCTAAGGTCGCAGTTTACCCTACAAGGATCATTCCTTCGTCTGCGTGCAGATGGCTGTGCAACACGCGGAAGTACATCGGCTACCTGCTTGCGGTAGTTTTCCTTTTTCTTTTTCTTGCTGTACTGGGCAAGGAAGGCACGCTTCAGTCGACGTGCAGACAAGGTGGGGGTGGGAAAGGGTAAGCGCACGTTTATTTTTTTTTTCCTGACGAATGTGCTGGGAGTAGGCAATTATTGTACTCTGCTCTGAACTTGTAAGGCGCTTTTTTTTTTAAAGGGTTACGTTTAGAAGTTTTTGTGCAAGCGGAATTGGCGAGGGAGGGTTGTCATCAGTTTCATTAGCCTGACTACGCCCACTGCAGGGCAATGGCATCTCCCATGTCTGTCCAATTAACCTTGTCCTTTTCCAGATGCGGCGAAGATATCCACGCAAACTACTTAATCTCGTCCGCCCACCTAACTTTTTACCTGCCCGTGTAACGCATGCCTTCTCTTGGAGTCCACTCCATTACCCTTAAGGGCCAGCGGTTATCTTACCTTCTCATCACATGCCCTGCCCAGGACCATTTCTCTCTGCTGATTTTGAATAGAATGTCATTAACCGGCGTTTGTTCCCTCACCCACTCCACCCGCTCCCGGGCGCAGCAAAGAGAATTAACAATCGCACGTCTTTATCAAACAAACGTGAGGTAAAACTAGTACAGTTTGTCTCATTTCCAAAACTTAAGGTCTTATTTAAAAGGTACGGTTACGAAGCTGCTTTCTCTGTCGTGAATCACAGCCAGTGCGTCGAAAGTTCCTTCGTCTCGTTTCATTTTTCCTTATACAATTATTATCGAGTCGTCCGTATTAATCCTGCACCCGCGTCGCGAACAACGCGCCGCCAAGTTTCCGATTTAGTAGTCTGTTGGCTTGAATACCAGTGATCAAAAAGTCGTTCAACTGAAGAATCGTCCCGTCTATCCGACGTAGGCTTATCGGCAGAGAAGTTGTCCATGCATAACAGTGTCTCTCGCATAAAGCAAAAACGTAAGCATCCACTAAAATAAAAACCAACAGAAATCTACAATAAAATTGAAGGTAGATATCAGGAGAGCCGAGGTCAGCAGCCCCACAATAAGAACTCTCGTTTCAAGTGTTCCTTACAACAGATTTAGCACACCATACTCACCTTGGTTTGGGAATGAGAAAGCAATTAGTAGATCGCGATGGGCTCGGATTAACCGCAGGATCACTGAGTCGCGAGTGAATGGTGTCAAACTTGCATGAGCGGGCTGCTTGTAGAGTTAATGTAATGACCGCATACATTTCTGAGTGCGGCGCTCGCTACACTAAACTTCATACAAACGCCGTAAGGACAAATCTAGAGGGCAGTACGTCCATGTCACCTCCTTGCGGGTCGAGTTGCGCGTAGCTCTTCCAACGCTTTTATTCGTAAGACCGGAAGAAAGAAAGAAAGAAATAAAGAAAGAAAGGAAGAGAGAAAGAAAGAAAGAAGGAAGGAAAGAAAGAAAGGAAGAAAGGAAGAAAGAAAGAAAGAAAGAAAGAAAGAAAGAAAGAAAGAAAAGAAAGGAAGAAAGAAAGAAGGAAGGAAGGAAGGAAGGAAAGAAGGAAGGAAGGAAGGAAGGAAGGAAGGAAGGAAGGAAGGAAGGAAGGAAGGAAGGAAGGAAGGAAGGAAGGAAGGAAGGAAGGAAGGAAGGAAGGAAGGAAGGAGAGTAAGAAATTATGAAAGAAAGAAACAAAGGAACAAAGACTGGAAAGAAACAAAGACTGGAAGAGAGAAAGAAAGAAAGAATGCAAGAAAGAGCAAAGAATGAAAGTAAGAAAAAAAAAGAAATGCGTTGCTTAGGTTGACAAAGACAGAGTTAAAGACAATAGAATGGTTAGGCGCAAGAACGTTCGTGTTGCCTTTGTGTTTGTCAACCTATAATAAGCAACGAATTTCTTCTTTTTTTTCTTACTTCCTTTCTTTGCTTCTTTCTTCATTCTTTCTTTCGTAATTTTTTACTTTCTTTCTTTCTCTCTTCCAGTCCCCTTTCTGTTTATTGCTTTGTCTGTTTATTTCTTTCATTTCGTTTTTTCCTTTTTTTGCTTTATTCTTTCCTAATTGAACACAGACCATGCGCGGACACAGTTTGAGCCATGTAACGGTTAGTAACAGGTCGAATCACTGAAACTTGCAAATGGACTATCAGCAAGGAACGAAACGCGAACATGACAATTCAGCCACGGGCAGCAAAATACGAAGCTCTTAGCCAGGGAAACCTCAATACTAGCTCCAAATATTTTCACTTCGAAGGCGCGAAGACCTTTCAGAAGTACTATTCAACTTTACTTGTATTTACTCGCCAAGAGTGTTATTGGGTTGCCACCCTAGTTTTCTTGTTCGCGTTTCATTTGTTGCTGATAGTACAGGAATTATTAAACAAACACGAAGACTTAGGCAACAAAAACACACAGATAAAATGGAGAACACCAAAAACGCACGTAAGGATAGATATAATATTGGCAAAGAACGAAAAAAAATCGAGTGCAGCTATGAAGATACAACTTAAAGCAATAAATTAAACTTGAGTTCACGTAATCTACGAGGAATACAAAGAAAAATTTTGCGAATAGTTTTAGAGGGCCTAAAAAAACAAAATAGCATAACAAAGAGAATACCAAAGACGTACATGAATACGCATTCAGAAACATAATTTAGTTTGAGGGCCACAATGGTACGAAATATAATTAGTATTAATAGAGAAGAGCAGTAGACAATTAAAGACTCAAGTACAGGGTTTATATGTATGCACAATACAACGGTAGATATTGGAAAATTTCAGCAGTGAAGTACCACTAGAACACAAGCCTTGAACTTAAGCTGTCGTGCTCATTACGAGGTAATATTTCTTCAGGTCATGTTGAGAGATTCTTAAGAGGTTCAAGTCGTACGGTAAACTACTCCAAATTTCATCTGTTATGAACTGCGCCATGCATTCTCCATAAACAGTTCTGTTTGGGAGTACAGGTTGAAATTTTGTAAATAAGGTTTCGTGTGGGTCATCTGCGGATGGTGGACAACGACATGAAAAAGGGGGTATTTTTCATACAGTTTTATCGGCAATCACTTTTTTTGTGCACATAGAGAAGGTCATGTTCTTAACTTCATGTTTTGCTGCCCTTTATTTGAAGCATAGACCACTCTGGTCGACGTATGCCCTTCCACAGCATAGCCAGATTTGTTAAATGAACTCCGAGTGCATACAGCTGCGGTTTATTGTACAGTCTTCGCATCTTAATTCTTTGCCCATCATTACGCACACTTTTGAGAGCTTGCTTGGCACTGAAAACATTAGTCGAACGCCGTAGCTGCTTGCGACTGCCGTCACCCTGTGTGAAAGATAGACATAAGCTGGCTTACTCTCTTAATCGCTGTTTACGTGGTTCTTTTTTCCCACACGTTGAATTATGCTTTCATAAACCTAACATAAGGGCAACCTGGCGTATACACCACCTCAATCTCCAGATCAAGACTAGATTTCCTGCTGTGCTCTTCTTGGGCAAAAAGACAAGTGAAGGGAATGATCCCTCTCTTAACGATCTTTAAACGTTCGCTGTCAAGCGGTAGGAACTGTTTTATACCTCGGAATGTAGGACACAGCAGATACATATACCGGAAAAAGTGCTATTTGATATCCACGAATAGGCTGGCGTTGTCTTTTGGCAATTTATGTGTGGAGACTTGTCCTTTTCCATCCCGAGTGAATATAGTAAGTATGATAGTGGCTAAATCACGCTGTGTTTTTTTTTTTTATGTCCTTGCGCAGTTCAGTGCAATAACGGCTCATAGCTGGCACATATCTGTTCTTACTGAAGTGTAGCGCTGGTTATCTGGCGTTCTCGTCAGTAGCATAAGGTAACTTTCCTGCGCCTGCGGCTGTGCCGGTAGTCAGTTTGCTTATAGTCCGGTGGGTACGTTTTAATGACGCCGCAAAGTCACGCGACCTAACTAGGTGGCACAATTAGTTGTTTCCGCGGAGATTTTTCGTTCCCAACGCCGACGGCGACGGCGTCGTATTTTCTGCAGAACGGAAGCCTTAGCCCTATAGCGTTAATATACTGACATGGTGCTGTGTATCCGGCCCCACTAGAATCAGTGTTGCATTCATTAAGAGGTATAACTCCATGAATTATAGGCGCTGTGCCACAGCGCCACTGATATCGCTTAGCCGTTACGAACAAATTATTCGTATCCGATTAGCTGATACCATTATTCTATTAGTATTCGATTCGGCTTTAACTGCATTATTTGTATTCAATTTACTTTTGAAAAACTGTCGTTCCAAAACCCTGGCTAGCCTCGGTTCTTTAAAAAAAAAGATGGGTTTACATGCTACAGTTGTCTGACGAGGCTACAGCGCGAAGATAGAAAGATAAGAGAAACCGGCTAAGATATAATATTTATTCAGTTCATCATATTGAAAGCAATTTTACAGTATAATGTGTCCGGCTAATTAGGAGACCCGCTGTACGACTCAGATGGAATAGGTGAGCTACAGAAGAGCCTTTATTGTCTGTTTCTTTGGAGACTTGTAGCTTCGAGCGCCATGTATTGCGCCACAGTAGAAAACAAAATGAGTGTGTAACTTTTCTGCTGTAAAGCAATGAATATTCTTATTTAGTAAATTCAAGTCCTGAACTGAAATGACCGAAATTAATTGGTAAAGACGTTCCAGTCAGTATTTGCACGTATCTGAAACTGACTTCTTTTCTTTTTCAAAGTAACATAAAAGGTGTGAGAAAATAAATTGAAGGTATAGCTATTTTTGTAGGCTTTACGAACAGCAAAAATCAATGCTGCTCAACAGAGAACAAATTTGCTGGTTTAAAAATTGTTAAATTCAAACATTCGAAACGCTAAAACTTTCAATTTTGCAATGGCACCTCGGAAGCCTCATTTTAATCACTAGTCTGAATCAAAAGCAACAGTTTATTTCGTGAAAATTTTTGATTTCTATCAAAGTGTTCCACCAACTCAGAAGCTGAAAGAATGGGAGCGTCCATCGCTATTCCAGCCTTTCTCGTCGCCGAATCTGACGGGCCTGCTCCTTCGATACCTTCTTAACAAAAATATTGCGTAAGCCGTTATTGCCTTATTGCTCGGTTAGTTCACTGAAAGCCTTCTAAACGGCAACGACAGGTTCGTAGCGAGAAGCATAGAGCCTTGCCACTAGTTGCCATAATGGCCTTCATGTTTATTTGTATTTAAACTTGGGTAGGCACGGAGGATCACTATTCTTTACCGTATTTCTTTATTCCTTAGTACTGACGGCAGTGCATGATTACGTCTGCTATGAATGAGGCTGACTGATGCGTCCTCTCTCAAACCCAGAATCCTGCTTTACTGTGATGGCGTGGAGGCGACCTTTGAAGGAGCGGATGCGAAAAAGTTCCAGGGAACCACGAAAGGGCGCATCTACCTCACTACGCACAGGGTGACCTACTTCATTGCCCATCTCTGTTTCTACTGGCACGTGCAAATTACGAAAAACGCCAGTGCTTTCTGTATTATTAGTTTTTCTGGGCAGAGGGCAGCCAGGAGCCCCATTGCATGTCGAGCAACAGCGTTTTTTTTTTTTTTGTACTATCACAGCGACACGATAACTTTTTCTCGGGTACAGGGAAATGTAAAAGCCCGGTTTGTGCCCATGGAATGCCACAGAAAGGAGACATAGGCTTTTTAGGCCTAAGGTTGATGTTAGGTAAAGAAAGGTTAGGTAAGGACTTATTTCCGGCGTGCAAACGAAACGAAAGAAAAAAAAAGAAAGAAGCGTATAATTATTTGGCATTCAAATTTTAATGCAATTGTTCTGTACGTACACTACCGAGCCAGCCTATCGAGAAGTAAAGTTTATCCCTCATGACCTAGCACTAAGCGCAGCTCTGTCTATTGCTAAAGGCTGGGGCATTCTGCCTTCATTTTAGCGAAACTGCTAAAATTCTCAGTATTGCCTTCTTTTTACTCATTTTTTTTCTCGCAGGTGGTGTTTGTGAACAAAGATGGCAAGGAGTTCCTGCAGTCTTTCGGTTTCCCTTTCTTGAACATCAGTGACCTCAAACTGGAACAGCCGTTCTTTGGTGCGAACTACATACAGGGAAAAGTCACAGCGGAGAAGAATGGTTGGGAAACCTTTCTTCACTCTCCGGTTGCGGCTGCTCATTTCCACTTAAGTTCTACACCTTAGAAGGTCATGTCTACGCAGAGGCATTGCATGATTACTAGGAGGAGAAAACCACAGATAACAAAAAAAAAAGAAATTGATTGTCCAGCTACCCAATAATATTACCTTTTAGGGCTATCTCTGTTTCAGAGGGAAAAAAAACTGTCCTTTTCGCATGTTCCTTTTCTGCGTGCTAGGATACGATGTTGAGGCACTGAAAGCCATCGACTAGCCGACTTTCATGATGTACATTGTTACGGTTAGCCATGAATATAATAGACTGAATAAATATTCACATATTATAGCTTAGCTATAACTGCTGGTTTGCATGTATGGTATTTAGCTGGCCAATATTTTCGACAGAGTACTAACGTCGCATGTCCAAGCTTTAGTCTAAGATAACGATACCCCGCCGTATAATCAACAGAACATTTTGGGTAGACCGTGTTGTGTACTTCTGTTCCGAGTTCAAATTTTGTCACCCAGTGGGATCTTGCTTATAAGTGACGTGTGCGCTATTTCTGGCCAAACTGTTCAGCAGTGCTCAGCAATTGTGGCTTTATTGGACTGATATGTCATTTATTTAGCTATTTGAAAGATGTGAAAAGCGCTACCTTTCACGTTTCGGTAACACACTGCATTCAGTACAGGGTGAACTGCAGAAGAAATGTTACTATGAATTTCAGTGTAGCGTAAGTGTGGTATATTAATTTTGCCATCTATGATGAAAACTTGAAAGATGTGGAAACATAATACTGTGATATGCTGTCTGCCTAGGAAGTTTTTAATTACTACTTGATGCGTCTAACCACTAATCACATTACCAGGTTTTATTTTTAGTATTTTCTTTCTTATCTACCTTCTCTGCTCTTATTGCTTTCTTTTCCTGTTTGTACGGAAATATATATGCTGGTCGAAATTTCCGGAGCCCTTCACTACGGCGTCTCTCATAGCCTCAGTCGCTTTGGGACGTTAAACCCCAATAAACTAAACTAAACAATAAGAAAACTAAATACGTATGAATACGAGAGAGATTAAGATAGTGTATCTTCGCGTGCGTGCGTGCGTGCGTCCGCAGGAATAGGTGACTCCTTTTGCAGGAAATCTTGACCAGGTGTAGTTCAAGTGTGATCTTTTCGCTTTCCGGCGAATGATGATGGCTACGACAAACAGCTCTGGAAAAAATTGCCGGAGACACTTTGGAAATTCTAAAGTGTGCTTGGCGAAAGCCTTGTGGTCAACCCGCCGCCGCTTTCCCGAACCGCTCGGCGCGTGGCGGGCTTCCCGCATGTGCGGTTTGTATTGCCTCTGGCGACTGCGGTCACTTTTTGTTTTAGTGCGCAGCTCTTCGGCGCCCGTTTCGCGGCGTTGCCGTCGCCGTTGCCCGTTCGGCGTTCATTGTGTTCATTGGCGTTGGCGTTGACGTTTTACACTCCGATCAATTTTAAGGGAAGGAAGTGCGCATAACTGGCTCCCTGGGTCAGTGGACGCCTGAATCGCGCTGTTGTGTTGTTGATGCGGCCTCATGAGCCGTTGCCTAGCAACCGTCGCGGTGGACACCCGAACCGCACCATAGAGGAAGGGAGTAAGTGGGAGTGAAAGAAGAAAGACAAAGAGGAGCCTTAGGGAAAAAATGAAAATTGTATTTGAGGAAAGGAAATTACGCAGTAACTGTCTTGCATATCTCGGCGGACACCCGTCATTCGTTTCTGGAGGAAGGGAGGAAGCGGGGGTAAAAGAAGAAACAGAAAGAGGGGCCGTAATGAAAAAAATGAATTTGAGGAAAGGAAGTTACGGAGGAGGTTGCGCCACTGCGCGGGTTGGGTTGGTTGGTTGTACTGAGAGAAGGATGAAAAGGAAAAGTGCACGGGCCTGCCGACTGGCTCAAGCCGAGCCACCACCGCTGCCACATGCAGATAGAAGAGAGTTTAAAGATAAGAGGAAAGAGAAAAAAGAGACAAAGAGAGAGTAAAGAAGCTCGTTGCAACAACTGCGTCCGCCGAAGCCGACGCTGGCTGACAAAACAGATAAGCGGCCCTAGCGCGGAGGAGAGGCCACAGTTGGCACGATTCCAGCGCACGGATGGACACCGCGAGCATGAGCCACTAAAGGCCTTCACCCTAATGCATATTTTTCTTCTTTTGGCAGGCAACTGGACGGGCAAGTGCACTTTCAAGCTGAAGTTCTTGAAGGGTGGTGCCATCGAGTTTGGCCAGGCCATGATGGCCGCCATCAAATGTGGTCAGTGGCGTTGCGCTTGCCTTCTTTTCTAATGTGATGTCATGGGCATGTTCAGTCTTCGCCAAAAGTATACAGCCCAAGCGGTCTGCTCCTGAGCCCTACAGCTTGGCTCCTCGTGCATACTCGGGGACCCTAATCTCACGAACTCGGGACGAACTTAAGTCCAAGCTTATGACAGTCAAACGTGCTTAAGAGCCCCGCTACGCGGATTGGAAGCGAACCCCTTGGTCTGTCTATTTTCAGCAAAGGCTGTACATATAACAGCAATGGTCGGAGAATTGCTAACACGACTGCTTTGAACGTTTTGTTGTTGTTTTTTTTTTTGTGAATCTAAGATGAGTTTTGTCCAAGCTAAGGATCAGACAAACAAGGGAAATTTTTGCTCATTTTTTGCACCGCAAGCAGTGAAAATATAGTGTATGTTTCCTATATGTGAAGACAAGATCTATATACAGCAGCTGAATGACCTTTTCGTTGCGCTACAGAACTTCCAGGGGAGGTGGTCTTCTTTCTAGTTCACTGGGTTTTTCATTGTTTTCCACAGACAAGCCCTGCTCAAATGATAACTGGTGCGTTGCGCTTTGGTATAGTTTAAGTTTCCTAACATTATTCGTGACTGTGAGCGTTCGAGCTTCGACAGAAACAAGACATCATGTCAGGGCACCAGAACTCATGTGTTGAATTTCTGGACTGAATATGATGCCCTTGCTTCCCGCCTCTGCACCTCCGTTCAAACCCGGCCGTGGCTCATGACTTAATTACGTGCAGAGCGGCATCTTACGTAGACTGTCTTCCTCTCTGAAAACTCGAAGTTATGCTTTGGACAGCACGAGTTGGGCCGAATCCTAAGTTACTTTTCTAATAACTGTGTCCACCGTTGAGATTTACGACGTCTTTAGCGGCGTGGCTTTACGCCGCTTCTTCTTTTTACGAAATGGCCGAATCTTCCTCCCACATGTAGGGTACGTTGCACAAGACATGTGGCTTTTGCAACAATCCGACGTACTCTCGCGGTTAGAGTAACCATACGATTTTCTGTGTTCTCCTTCAATACACGAAGAAACTAATAACAATAAAAAGTACGCTAGTTTTTCAAGCATCCAGAGCCACCAATTTTACATACTCTTCACTTCGCCCGTTTCACACATAACAACTTATTGGTATAAGAAACAAAACCTTAGGCCTGTTTCCTACCTATGCGTTGTTCTACAATTCTGCCACTCTCCTCTCCGCGTTAAATCTGTCAGATCGCTCACTCCAAAGGGGTCTCCTTCTATGTTCTTTTTTGTCTGCAGCTTCACTGATGGGTGGCGGGGCCGCACCTGGTTCGTACCAGCCACCTTCGGGGCCGTACGTGCCGCTCAGCCCTTGCGACTACATGCCTGGCCAAGGCGTCAACTACGGCTTCCCTCTCCCGTACGCCGTGTTTCCGGACCAGCCACCTGGTGAGACCCAACGTCGCCTTCCCTCCTGCTGGCAGACTTTTATTTCCGATTTTTGGTGCGAGATTATTTGACACAAACTGTGTGGAGACGGAGTGAGTCGCTTTCTACCCACTATTTCCGTACGATTGTCTCCGCACTTAGCCCTTTTTTAGCGCCCCTAAGCATGCTATATGCAGAGGTGTATGCTGTTTTGGCGAGAAAAGAGTTATGCAGTCCCTACCGGCCGACTATACCGCGGTACCACAGGTTGTCGTCAGGTTTTGCGGGAATGTCGGCACGGAAAAAGCGCAGTGGTGGGATCGGTGTAGCTACCACGCGATGTCGAAAATTTGCTGCATGAAGAAGTAGTCTCAAGTCGGCCGCTAGAAAGGCGCTATTCTGGCGACGTTAGTACTAAAGCATTCAAGAGCATTTGTGTAGGCATTATGCAAAGGTGTTCTTTCATGAAGCAGTACGGCTAATCAGCTTCTCTATTGATTGTAGTCTCCAAGAAGCCTTACACTTATGGTAAAATGTGGTGTGTGATGGGATCCCGATATTTTCCTTAGGAGCACATATGACATTTCACTTTCAGCATGAAGATTCCTTGATACGTTTGCCTGCATTCGCGAGCAGCAGCACGTGTTGGCAGAGTTCAGTGCCTTCCACTCTTATTTTTTTATTAATTGAGCTTCGTGACTCACTCAGCGTCTATTGCGACTGCTTGGCATCCTCTACATGTCCTAGATCGTCGAATTACTGTAGGTACTGCTATATTGTTTAACACCGCCCAATCTTTCGCCAGCCGCGTGCGATGGGGCTGCTTACAGGCTCTTACCATGGGCTGGGCATTCTTTCCTGGCTTACGAATTCGGTGTCGCCGTTGTTAGGCCTCTATCGCGGTCAGGAGCGACACGACTCCGCTAGCTCGAACTACAACTGTGGCCGCTAAGAACAAGATCGAGGAATATCCGGCAGGAAGAACTGTTTATTGGGGGCTCCCTAAATCAATAGCCTCCTAGGCAGCACGGACAGCGGGCAGGCTAGCGTCGCAGTTGAAAAAGTGCCACTTTGAGATCTGTGGCTCCTAGCGTGGTCCCCCGTCCGTCCGTATGCAGTATCATAGCTCCTTCGAATCAGGGACCTCCTCGGCGTTCTCCGCTGTCGCTCTGAGAAGAGGGTGGGGTGGGAGGAGTTTGTGTGTTAGGTGTAGACCATGACAGAGGGCCGGAGATGAGTTTTGCTGCCTACAGCGGGCTGAGAGGAAAAACGAATCCCCACACGGTCTGATTCGATCAAACACATCGATATGGCGGTCAGTAAAGTACATGGTACACGCACATTAGCTCATAAATCCACTCGTGCTTTTGCACGCAACATATGGTCTACATATACTGGTCGAAGAGAACAGACCTCGGGAATCCATACTATCGTAACCCCGGATATGTCTGAATTGCTTTCGGGTAAGCAAGTATACTGCGGCCGTTCCAAGGAGCCTAAGCTACCACCAGCTGCATTTGAAACAATGCGGCGAGTGTAAAATTCTGCTCCGGGGCTGACAAATCCGCTGCCACTTTTTCTGAGAGCTTAGCGTAAATGAGAAATAGTATTTAGGGGAGGGTGGTGGGGCTTACGTATCAAAAAAACTGAAGGAGTCCCTTAAGCTCCGCCTTAAAGGTATGACGCAGTGGCGTAATAGGTTAATTGCCGTATATGCAGAAGGCCATTCCGTATTTTACCTTCTTAGATCCCTAAGAGTCCTCTCACCCTTCCTGGCGCAGTGGTACAACGGTTAGGCGATGTTCCACTACCCTGCGATGGCAGGTGCTCCCCGCGGTGCGCCTTGTGCGGCCGAGGTTGCTCTTCCCGAGCGACCAAGCGCTAATTTAGCAGTGACCTGACACGGTGTGCAGTTTGCTTACTACGCGGTGGGTAGGTTGTGATTACATCGCAAAGTCACATGACATACGTAGCCAACTTGCCTCCTAGGTTGCTCTCGTCGGTAACATGCCGGAGCCATGCCCGTGAATTTTCGCACATTACGCCTATGCTGACAACGCCGACACTGGATTTCCTTAACAACTGACCCTCTAACGCCACCGCGTTAGTAATAATAATGATGCGCCCTTTGAATGGACATGAATGTTAGGGCGCAGTTCTTTCAGTGGTTGTTTCTGCTCTCTCCATCGCCACGGCTCCCGGCCTTCTCCATAGCTGTGATGGTTTCTTTTTTCAGCGTGGTAGTCTCCGCGAAAAAAAAAAAAAACTCCATTCTAGCAACTGCAGAGAACACTGGCTACGAGAGAGTACATTCAAACGCACATGACGTGGAATTGAGCGTTTAATTTTTCTTTCTTGATTATTACATTTCTCATGTTAGCCATTTCGTTTTTATCCTCTGCTTTTACAACGCCTCCTATCGGCTAATTCCTTGCAGCCAACACGGTGTTCGCAACCGGTGCACCTCCCCCTTACCCGGGCGTCTACATCCCACCGCAGCAGAGCCAGGCTGGGATGCCGTCCGCGCCTGTGGCATCCAGCTCCAGCGGTTCTAACTCTTCAGCTGCTGGTTCATCGGCACCGCCAGCGGGCTTCAAGCAAGAGTAGTAAAAAGCAAACAATGCCAGGCGTCGCCTAAGCGTTTACAGATTTTCAGATTGGCCTGCTTGAGCCAAATCACTTGCCAGCAGTATTTTTCAAATAATAAGTAATAAATAAAATAAAGTTACGCTTAAAAAAGCTCAAAATTATTTGCCACCCTAGAGAAGGTTGCCAACCAACTTACGAATGTACAGCAGAAAAGTTACCTCACATTCGTACTCACTAACGCTCTAAAAGAAAATACCAGAAAATGAAAGGCTAGAGCAATGCCTTTGGGCTAAAAATGGGCTGAAGTACATTTAAGAAACACCCCTGTTGAAACGACGCAGTCCACAAAACAAGCAGACACGCAGTTTGCTTATCATTAAGCAATTAATTGCATTATTACTCTTTGTTACCTTTCCGATCAATCCAAGATGCCTCCCACTGCTCCGTCGCCTACTCCAGTCTTACAAAATACTGTTATTTGCATGGCTGGAGTGCCCAGGTACCTCTTGGGAAATGGTTCGTCTTACGTAACCCATGCAAGCTGCACGTGCCTGACCTCTACCCATTGCAAACCGACTCCTTCAGTGTCGCTGAGCGGCCTGCATTGTCTTCCTTAACGTATCCTGTGAGGTGTCACGCAACCGACACACGCTCAAGATGCGCGACGCATTGTTCTTCGTACAGGCTTCTACTCTAGTCGGCACCGTCCAAAGCATCGTTATCCAACCACGTACTTTGCAGCAGCCTTTCCGCATTGCATGGAATAAACGCACACTCACCGACCTCATGCTTGCTGAGCGTTCCATAGTGGGTATTATGCAGCAACATGAAAAGCAATGAGCGTGTGATAAAACCTCTTCCCT
The DNA here is from genome assembly GCF_055824585.1 of Amblyomma mixtum. NCBI lineage: Eukaryota > Metazoa > Arthropoda > Arachnida > Ixodida > Ixodidae > Amblyomma > Amblyomma mixtum. The sequence goes on along the minus strand of NC_143013.1, from coordinate 98,463,092 downwards.
GTACAGATGAAGGCCGCCGCCTTGTGCATGAATTTCTGCTTCATTTAGAAGTATTTTCTGCTCGGCGTAAAGAGCGGTTAAAGCACGTGAAACATATATTTTTTCACGCGTTACAGGGCCTTCTGTTCAATTAAATTCCGATAGTGGGCCTCGCGAAAATAAGCCGAACACGTATTTTTACTTCTCTAGTGGAGAAGGAATTTTATTGAGAACCTAATTTCGTGGCTGCTGTCAACGCACCCGAAAAACTAACATCACTTGGGACTAATGGCGCCTGGTCGCAGTGTTTTAACGTTAGGCAGAAGTAAAGTTTTAATCTATTAGAGTGCTTATGCAAATCCCAGGTTTATATGTCGATTCTGTTGACTCACAGCGCATTTTAGCTAAAAATCTTTTCCTATTGTCTTGTTGTGTCTTTGAAAAAGAACACTGCGCGATATAAATTTAGTTTCTTTGCCACCACAAGTGTATGTCTCGCACTTTCCGGATTTCGCTTCATGGGCATTCACAAAAAACAGCGATTCATAAGCAGTCATGGCGGGAACTTCACTGCAAGCAAGCAGGAAGCTTCCTTTTTTTTTTTTTTTACCCCCTAGCGATCGCTTCCCCAGTGACCTGGCCAGGAGAAGCATGAGGATTTCTGCGACGGTTAAGTCATCTTTTTTTTTTCATGACATCCAACTGCTTGTAACACCAAGCTTGTCGCAGCTGGAATGCCCAAGTTTGCGGTTCTAGATGGAGAAGGTTTGCTAGGTCACATAAGTGGCACATAAGTGAACATACAGAAGAAGGTCCTAGAGCACGCAGGCTGTATCAGGATCTCTTATCCATAAACGTAAGTTATACACTTAGTTTGAAAACAAATAGCACAGCTACAAAGCTGTTTTCTCTAAAGAGCCAATACCACTTAGTACGTTGAAAAGTAAACAAAAAGCAATGCCAAAACAAATTTCCTTAAGAATTCTCAAAAACATGGCGCGATAAGAAGAATACCTAGGTAATTTGCGATTCGCTAATGACATTGCCTTGCTAAGTCACTCACGACATGAACTGCAAAGCATGATCAATGAGTTAGACAGGCAGAGCAGTACGGTGGGGTTAAAAATTAACATGCAGAAAACTAAAGTAACGTTCAACAGCTAGCAAGGGAACAGCAGTTCGCAGTTAGTAGCGAGGTGCTGAAAGTAGCAAGAGAATATGTCTACTTAGGGCAGGTACTGACCGCTGATCCGGATCATGAAAGGGAAATAACTAGAATAATAGGAATGGGGTGGAGCGCATATGGCAGGTTCTCTCAGATAATGAATGGCAGTTTGCCAATATCCCTCAACAGAAAAGTCTATAACAGCTGTATCTTACCGGTGCTCGCCTATGGGGCAGAAATGTAGAGGCTAACAAAGAGGGTTCAGCTTAAGCACAACGCAGCGACCTATGGAAAGAATCATCCTAGTCGAAATCAAGAGGAAGAAACGGGCTTGGGCAGGGCATGTAATGCGAAGGCAAGATAACTGCTGGTCTTTAAGGGTAACGGAGTGGTTTCCAAGAGAAGGCAAGCATAGCAGTGGGTGGCAGAAAGTTAGGTGGGCGGATGAGATCCGCAACTGGCAAAGGACACGGTTAATTGGAGAGGCATGGGAGTGGCCTGTGCCCTGCTGTGGGCGTAGCCAGGCTGATATTGATGAGGATGACGAAAATTAGGGGTGTGTAAGTACAACTTTAGTGCAGGCTAACACCACACTGGAAACGAATGGGAAAGTGATACATTAACTCCAGCACGAATCGGATATCTTTATGGTTATTCGATCAAGTATCGAATATTCGTAAAAAAAAACTGTTCTAAGCAGGAAATCGTAGTCCGCAGCACTGTTGTATGGCGCTATAACTCATGTTTTTGTAGATATAGACCGTTTACAGCGCGCAGTTCTTTCGTTTGAGGCCAGATGGCGCCACAGATGCGCTCAGAACATGGCGCCATTACAGACCTCGTAAGTCGTCGGCGTGTATGCCTCGACGCAGCAGTGGAAATGTCGCTGGTGGCTGACGAATGTGTTCTTCCTAGAAAGATGTGAAAAGGCAGAGAAAATACGTGCTGAGTTGGGGATTGCAAGAACCGAGACAGTTAAAGATGCGGGATGCGATCGTTTGCGAACTTCCCGGAAACGAACTGCACAAGTGTCATGTGATCACATTGTGCGCGACTGGAATGTAGTGTCACGTGATCGACTGTGACGTGTGTGATGATGCAATGCTGAGAAGAGGGGAAGCGTTGTTCTCTAGTTAAGAAGGCAGGGAGCAGATCGCTTGGTCGTTCTGCCTCCGCTTCGCTCGCCGCGGCTTCAACACGTACTGCCCCTGTTCGCACCCGTTCGCCATCCACCCCTTCCGAACGCGCAAACGCAACAGACATGTTCGCTAGCGCTAGGTAGCCAATATAGAAAGAATGGTTTCGATCTTGCAAAATATGTGAGGGTAAGTGCACAACATAGCCGCATGAACAAGCTGTTCCGCCACCGAACTGTCACTCCGTGCTTTCATTTGCTGTGCAGTGTGCTGAGACCCTATTGCTCGTAAGTTAAGGTGTGCGGCCATTCATAAAAGGAGCGCCCGAGGTTTAATTAGGTTCCCAACAAGAAACGGACCTCCCCATGTGCGCTCAAAAAAGATGGAATGTCCTAGTCCCAGTGCAGCATTTATTTATTTCCAGACCATAGAGGCAAGACATAGAAACACAAGCAAAAAGGCAGTGCTCCTACTAAAGGTCTAGGAACGTTTTTTCGAGAGTTTTAAGCAGCAACAAAAACGAATTAATGCATTTTGGTCCCAGAAAGGTAACTGGGTATAACGTTTTCGGGACCAATGGTTTTAAACAAGAAATAAAAATCGACTCCTCGCTCTCTTTTCTCTCTCCCTCGGGCCACAAGCTGCGGGGAGAGAAGGTTTTGCTCTTGAGCTCGTCGTTTTGAGAGATGAAACAGCCGAAGGAAACAGTAACCCCGCATCTCTCTCGGCGCATCCGTTTCTCGCACGTGGGCTGTGGGCTCCATGCTGCAGGCAGGCGACGGCGGTCTGCATTTTCATCGCGCCGCCGGCAGCGGCGGTCACCAGCTTTCCCGTCTTCTAGCGTTTTCCCAGCTTCCGCCCAACTTCAACATTGTGTGGTGGTCCCTCCAATCGTCTCCGACTATCAGCACTCCTCGATGCGCCGCTGTCTAGCAGAAGTGCAGTAATGGCCTCCCGTCGCTCGCCCGGCTTCCTCGCTGGACGGAAGCCATTTTGCGCGCACTTATTCGCGCTGCCCCAGACTTTCGAGCACAAGCCCCAGCGTGCGGCAGTTCTTGCTCTCGTCACTGAGCCAACGCGGCTGTCATGGACTTCGTAGCTACGGATTCACGGCAGTTTTCCCGCGCACCTCGGCGTGCCCATACCATTCCTTTTGGAACTGATGCCGCGACGGCGCACCGCAAGTCCATTGCGCAGCTTCACGGCCCTACTGATGCCGCTGTTCGAGGCGGCGTTCGCGGCAGCGGAGTTCGTGGCAATAGGCGACTCCTCGCACATACCCTGCATTCCTCAGCGCCTCCGACGACTGCAGCGCGTTGGTGGTGGTAGCGTGGCCGTCTACTACGGTCTGAGGCGGGAAGGACCTTCGGAGACCCACCACTCTCTTTCTGCGAGGCCCATGGATTAGCCATGCTCTACCTACTTCGCCACCGCGCAGCCAACCTGTCGCAGCGGTATAGTTTGTGCAGTGTTTGCTTGGTTATATTGACTCTCCCCCACCGGATTAATAGTGCCTTGATCTCGACTCCCACGCTGGACTGTGCCGCATGCGCGGTCTGCCGCACCATAGATGCAGCGCGCCACCGCACGTACCTGAGCACGTTCACCTTCCCGTCTGTCTCCAAGCAGTCTTATCTCCACACTTAGTCACAAGAAAATAAAACTACCAGGATCGTTACGGGGGTGTAAAGCGTATGTTTGAGCGTTCGCTGTGCTGTGAGAAGGCGCAGGACAGAAGGCTGAGTTCAATTCATTGTTTCAGCTGTTGCAGCCTTCTATTCCATCCCTGGGTTTCTGTAGGCAACGTCGTGAAGGTATGTTGGTTAATTTTGTTTATTTATTTATTTATTTTATTTATTTGTTTAAGCATACTGCAGACCCTTTTTGCACTTTTTTATTTTCGCCTAGTAGAACTAATATTTTTTTTTCTCTTTTTATAACACGTCGCTGAAGCTTGCTCCGAGTCTCTAAGCGTGAGGGTGGTTTCAACTTGAAGAAAATCCGTGACCTGGAACTGCGTGTCTGCAGCGTACGCCCATCTCGTCTTTTCTTTTGTCACCCAAGTTGCTCTTTACATACGTTTGCTTTTGCGTGTGCATATCTGCATTCTTTTGTAGTCCTTAGAATGCTCGTTTAAGGTGCATAAACTTTCAGCTTGTATTCTATTTTACTTGCTTCATTTTGCAGATGTCTCAGAGCTGGAGAGAAAAGTGGCCATCATTATATGCATGGCGCCGTAGTGCTATGTACACTGTGTACTAAATGGTGCATACGTTTGCGTCTGCTGTTTGTATTCATTCAGATTTGCGCCGCTGAACGTAAGTTTTGTTCGCCGGTATGGACGACAGGATGCAATTCGTGCTAAGAGCACAGCTAGTAAACTGAAATGACTTCTACGTGTATGGCGCTGCTATTTGCTCTTATATGGGCCAAATCGGATGACTTTTTGAATTCATATTTCCTTTGTGTGTAAAATGCTAGGACATTTCACGTAAACGGATAAGTGCAGGACGGCCGAGCAGCACGCATTCACACGAGTGGAAAGGTGTTTTACACCACCTGTAACGTAAGTATGCTCCTGAAACTTGGCACATATGTGCCAAATTTCAAATTTCACATATGTACCAAGCGCACATATGTGCGCTTGGATGCCTGCAGGCTGCATGAAAAAGGAGGAATAATTTTATTGAACCAGAGCCGGGAAATCGAGAATTAACCTTTTTGGGGCTTTCCATGGGACGCACAACTTTTTGGACATTGCTAGTTGTGGGGAAGTTTTTTAGACGTGTTCGGGAAAAATGAGCACCTCCTGGGGCGATTCCAGATGTCCCGAAGGGTCATTGGAAGATTTTGAGGAGGTTTTGTGTTTGTTGGGGAAAGAAAAAAAAAAAGACGACTTACGCTCCGACATACCGCTACTGCATACTGTGCAGTGCATAGCCATGCGAGCGGACAACGCTCACCGACAGTCGGTGTATTACACGCCGTCTTGGTGCTGCTGTTGAACTTCGCTCCAAGTAGCGCGGTTTGCGTCACGGCTGCTGTGCTCGGTGGTTGTCGCTTCCTCGCGGTCCATGCGAGACAGTCACTAAGAGTGACTCCGGCTGATTACTTGCAACCAACGAGACCTCGAACATTTTCATGTCCGCATATCGAGCATGGAGCGTAAAACAACTTTATACGTGAGGCTGGCATAATTGTGAGCTTCGTGTAGCATGAACGCGTTGCCATGCGTGCGTTATAACAATTATATCGCGGAATCCTTGGAAACAATTGCATGCCAGCTTGTGAAGGCTGCTTGATGCATGCTACTGCCAGTAGAAAATATTTTAGTTTTCCTAAGCACCTTTAACAGGTTGTAAACAAATGCGTACGATGTTCATGTGAGCGTTTTAGTCCGATGTCTGCATGCATGTACTATCAGCAAGAAATGAAACGCGAACAAGACAACACAGCCACGAACAGAAGAGTGAGAAGCTCTTAGCCAGGGGAAGTTCAATACTTACAGACGGCAATTTCACTTCGAAAGCGCAAGGACCTTTCTTGAGAAGTGCTAATTTATCTTTATTGCAAATATATATCACCCCCCCTCTCAATCGATGTCTTCCCTGGAGACACTACTGCGGGGCCTCCACGGACTCGTAGGCAAGCACCCTCTCCTCATTGGAGGGGACTTCAACTGCCAGCACACCGACTGGAGTTACCGTTACAGTACAGGCCGTGGCCTGCGCCTCTGGGCCCTAGTACAGGAACTGCGCCCCACTACTCACAACAATTTCCACACACCCACGCGGATCGGAAACAGCGTCAGCATGGACACCAGTCCGGACCTGACGCTCAGCCGCTCCCTCCGTGGAATCACTTGGACAAGAACACAACACACACTGGGAAGCGATCACTACATCATTAATATCTCGCTCCCCTTCAAACAACCCCGCCCTACATACCTCACTCACAAGCTGGTGAACTGGGACGCCATCCGCGCATTGAGGAAAAACCTCCCAAACACACCTATTACGGACATCGACGAATGGGTACGATCACTTACGACCGATGTCCATCACAACACCAAACACATCGCAACAACACAAGACAGCCCCACCCTAGACTCTCGCCTCGCCCATCTCTTGGAGGCCTACCACATCCTCCTCGAGCGCTGGAAACGCAACAAGTTCAACAGAAAGCTTAAACAGCGGCTGGCCGCGCTGCAAACGCAGATACAGCAACACGCGGAGGAGCTCTGCCGATCTAACTGGGGGCAAGTTTGCGACGGACTGGCCGGCAAACTGTCCAACAAGCGAGCTTGGCAACTCCTCAGACTTCTTATAGATCCCACACAGTCCAAATCCTCTACACAACACCACGTCACACGCCTCTTACACGCACACAACAGCAACTCGGACGTACTCCTAGACACCCTTTAACGGACATACGAGGGGGTACCCAAAAGAAACCGGACTAAATTTTTTGGTCGGCAAAGCTTCTGTGTTACCGCGTTTTGCCACTAGGAGCGCATAGAACGAACATTCCTGAGTCAGTAAGCCGAGTGCCGTCGCTGAAGGAGGTCAGACTAGTTTAGGCAGAGTTTTAGAGTGACGGCTGTTTTGTGTGAATGTCGTTTTTGCAATGGCTGATTTTTGTGAACAGCGTACGCCGGTGACATTCTGATTTTTGCTCGGAAAAAGTTGAATGCAAACTCCTGAAATATTAAAAAATACGTACAAGGACGATGCTATGGGGACAACTCAAGTGTTCCTGAATGGAATCCTGAATCAAAGCAACAATCATGCCAATGGAAAACTTCAAATTCACCTCGCCTCAAGAAAGCTCGTCACGTGAAACCAAACATCAAAGCAATGCTGATTTGTTTTTTCGACGTGGGAGGAGTCGTCCATTGAGAATTTGTTCCGCAGGGTCAGACAGTTAGCCAGGCTTTCTACTTGGATGTTTTGAAAAGATTAGGCAACAGTGTGCGGTGGAAGCGGCCAGATTCGTGGCAGTCGGGTGACTGGTTTTTCCATCATGGCAACGCCCCTGCTCACACAGCCCTGTCTCTACGACAATTTTCGACCAAACATGGCATGACCCCTATTCCTCAACCCTCATACTCTCCCGACCTTGCCCCGTGCCACTTTCTTTGTTTCCTAGAATGAAAAAATAGGTGAATGGAAAGCGTTTCGCTGATGTTGCTGAGGTGAAGAAAAAAACGACGGAGGCACTGTCAAGCATCACAAAAGATGAATTTAAACAATGTTTTGAAAAATGGAATGAAAGATTCGACTAGCGTATCATTGCAAGTGGGGAATACTTTGAAGGAGATTGAAGGTCTGTGCTTAAAATGTGAACAAATAAGTTCAAACAAAAATAAGTCCGGTTTCTTTTGGGTACCCCCTCGTACACCTCACCCGGCACACCTGACCCTATGCCCCCTTACACAGGCCAGCCTAACCCGGAACTGGACGCCGATATATCTGAGGCGGAAGTCAGAGCGGCCCTCCTGACTCTCCGCACGAATTCGGCGCCGGGTCTTGACAAAATTTCCAATTCTATGCTCCGCAACCTGGATGACCAATCAGTCACCCAGATTACAGACTACTTCAACAAATGCTGGGCGGAGGGCACCCTCCCCCAGTCCTGGCGACACGCCAAGGTAATCTTCATACCAAAACCGAACAAGCCCCTTACATTACAAAATCTACGCCCAATTTCGCTCACTTCGTGTCTCGGAAAACTTTTAGAGCACGTGGCACTAGCGAGGTTGACACTTCACATGGCGGACAACGACCTTTACCCGCACAGCATGGTGGGCTTCCGGCCCCATCTCTCCGCTCAGGACGCCATGCTGCAGCTCACTCACGACATCGATCCGGATATTCCGGCCCACACAAAGGCAGTCCTGGCTTCGGATCTCTCCAAAGCCTTTGATCGCGCCGAACATCAGGCGATTATGACTGCCCTCTCCCCACTGAACATAGGTGCACGAATGTATGTACACCTACATTAAGGCTTTTCTCACGGACCGCACGGCTGAGGTTCATTTCGGCCCCCTTGCATCCCCACCCTACACCCTCAGGAGCGTCGGCACCCCACAGGGGTTCTCTCCTTTCCTATTCAACGCCACCCTCATCCCCCTCGCCCGGAAACTGTCTACCATACCTAATTTCAGACACACCCTCTATGCCGACGACATCACACTCTGTACCACCTACAGTAGTGATGGCAACATAGAGGGCACCCTACAAAACGCCACCACACTCACACAAGACCACGCCCAGAGCATCGGACTTTCGTGCTCCCCAGAGAAGTCAGAGCTCCTTATTCTCCGCCCATCCACCCGCAGGTACCCCACTGCACCCATTGTCATTGAACTGAATGGCTCTCCCATCCCGGAAGTGGATACTCTCCGGGTTCTGGGACTCCACATCCAGAACAATGGCAAAAACACCGTAACTCTCAAGAAGCTCAAGCAGGTGACAGGCGCGATATCGCACCTCATCCGCAGAGTTTCGGGCCACCACAGAGGCATGAAGGAGCACAACCTATGTCGTCTCATTCATGCCTTCGTCCTCAGCCGTTTTTTATACACAAGTCCCTATCTTCGACTCACCAGACAGGACACGGCCGCCTTGGATGTCATGTTACGCACTGCGTTCAAGACGGCCCTACACCTGCCAGTTAGCACTTCCACAGAACGCCTTCTACACCTGGGCCTCCACAACACAGTTGGGGAGCTTGTGGAAGCCCATCGCCAAGCGCAATACTTGATGATGTGATGATGATGAAACATCCACTGGTCGCCATATCCTGGAGTCTCTAGACATTCGTATCCCAGCGAATGACCCTACCCTCCTCCCCATCCATCGGCCCCTCCACCGAGAACTTCTCGTCAAACCTCTCCCTCGCAACATGCACCCCCAGCATCATGAGTCGCACCGCCGAGCCCGAGCAAAGGCGCTCCACAAATACTACGGCTCCGAATCGGATGCCGTATGGGTGGACGCCGCATGCACGGGTGAGGAAGCGGCGGTGGCCGTCGCCAACTCCTCCCTACAGGCTCTTGCCACTGTCCCCCTCCCCTGGGTAACCTCCTCAGAGGCAGCCGAGGAGGCAGCCGTAGCCTACGCGCTTGCACACACGGAAGCACGCTACATAATATCGGACTCCAAAACCGCGATACTAAATTTCGCTCGCGGGCGAGTTCACGTCCCTGCGTTTAGCATACTGAGCTCGCCTGCAGCCCACCAGCCCCGCCATGTGGAGCTGATATGGGCGCCTGCGCACTCCAGGAATCCCGGTAACGAGGCCGCCAATGCGTTAGCCCGAGGGTCTTTAAACCGGGCGCCGTCGGCCTCCGATCTGGGATTCACGCGGGATCGCATGCACTCCTTCAGCGATCTGACACAGGCCTTTCGGGCCACGCGACTGCTCTATTCCCCACCCCACCCCTCCCTAGACAACTACCACCAGACGCTCTGGAGACGCCTCCAGACGCGCACCCTCCCGTCCCCATACTGCAATCCCGATATCACTCCACTATAGCCCTTCCTGTACCCTCTGCCAGCATCCCTCCGCTACCCCTTCCCACATCCTCTTCCTCTGCCCGGCGGACCCTCCCCCGCGGGACCTGGATCACCTCACCACATGGGAGGCATGGGAGACCCTGCTGCGCTCCGCGGACCCGGCCAAACAAGCCATCGCAACCTGCCGGGCTGCCGACGTCATGGTCCGCAGGAACATGAACGTCTGAGTGTAATGGGGCCGTGCGGGGGCCCAGGGGTCTGTGAGCTCCAAACTCCTCTGCTTAAAATAAAGTTTTTATGATGATGATGCTAATCAACACCGCCTGCAATTGCTCCCCAGGAGCTAATATGCTGCTGTTTTTGTGTTCCCATCTCAGATTTCTTGTTCGCGCTTCATTCGTTGCTGGTTAAACAATACGCAAACGACCTGAGCTGCCGCAGGAGAATTAAACCTTGCGGATTTAGATAATAACATTAAAAACATTACGAAAAGCCTTCAGCGTATGCAAAGACAACCATTCAGGCGACCCACCCGTTGCCTCGAAAAGGCGCAGAGCTCAGCGGCTCTCCGCGACATGAAGCCCGATCACGTTTTCACGCTTAAAGTGATCAAATGAGGCTTCTCACATCTCCTTCGAAGTTTTGAACCAACCACAGTGTCGTCTTCCCACTCCTTTACAACCGTATCAGCCGAAACACTGCCTGTCGGAACCGAAACATCACAAGCAGCAGCCATCGCGACGAGGCGCGCCGCTGAGCGGTCAGGAGGCTTTTAATGGCGTTGTGATCATGTGATCAAAGATGGCAGCCCCCACGATACGGCGCGCGCTGAAAAGACGCGTGTATGCGCGATTCGCCTGGGTGGAATCTTGTTACGGAGAGCGCTAAAGAGAAGCAACGGCGACAGGACCAAGCTAGAAAGAGACAACGCGCTCGAGAGACAGCAGAAGAACGCACTGCACAACTCGGAAAGCATCGCAGTGAATGCAACTGACCAGGCTTAGCCAGAGCTAAACCACGCCTAATTTTTTATTGCGAAAGCATTACTACTCGCACTTTTCTGCCATCGATGGTCGTGGCGCCTCCTTACACAGCGGCGCGTCACGTGACCGTGTGACGTCACGACACACCAAGAGACGTGGCCCCAGCTCGCTCCATCGATGGCGGAGGTACAGCCTTACACGCCAGCTGCGCCGCTCCACCACGTGACCGCGTGACGTCACGACAGACCGAAAGCCGGGGCCCCAGCTCGCGCCATCAATGGTGGAGGTAGGGTCCCTAGTGGAGGTCAAGAAGGTTATATATATATAACCTCTTTGGTGGAGGTACACCGGCTGCGCCGCTGCCGAGAGAGGGCGCTCGCTAGAGCGGGATAAAACAGGGGGGGGGGGGGGGGGGGGATGCATCTGCGCTCCTCTCAGTGCGCTATAACGGGTGATGTGTACAGGGCAAGGCTGGAACGATCTGCTGCGGCCTAGCGACGGCGCCGCGCCGAAGAAACAGACGAAGAACGGCTAGCTAAACACCGTGCGTATATGCATGCAGCCTGGCGAGCACGCCGGTCAACATCGCTTGATGCGGGTGCATCTACAAGTGCAGGGCCAAGTTTAATGAGTGGTGTTAACGGTAGCGAAACTATGGAGATAGCCAGCTTGGAGACAAGTTTCATGTACGCTCTTAATGCCGAAGATACTTCAATGGGTGAAGAATCTATGAATAGCATGGAACGACACAATTTCAACATACCAGTTGTATAATCAGAGCTCCAGCTCGTGCCGTCGGCGCAGAGCGACGGTACACACGGCGGATGCGGGCTGAAGAAACGGATGAAGTTGCTTTCGCAATATTCTTCTGTCGTTTTTCATGAATACATTTTTCAAAATTCACGTTTGGCTCCGATATTTTATCGTAATCCTATGAAAATTTCTTTATGTATACCACTATACCTTTGCCAATCCCCCCACGTGGGTATGTGCCATTATAAAGAGGATGAAGAATAAGAATTTCGGGGCTTAACCAAGCTGAGCCTCTGCCAATTTTTTGAACACATCTGGCACGGCACAGCCGTCGTTTGGCTGTTGAAACCGAAACGACACGAGAGAAAGAATTCGATAATAAATTATTTTTCCTAGATCGCGCAATCCACGTGGCTGTTGTTTTCTAATGTGCTGCATGTGCATTACTGTAAACAGAGAAAACAAGAACTAAAATTTGGTGTCTCTGTATTCTTTTAAAAGTTGCAAGCTGAAAAAGCATGTGCACCTACTTCGCCATATCAACGCGTTTTCGAAATGAGCGGTTGCGTCACGCGGCAAGCAGCTTGCTTTCGCCGTCTTTCCCGGCGACAGCGGAATCCCATAAAGACACTTCTGCGTCTGCGCTAAGCTCGCCGAGTGTCTCTGCCCTTTATTTGGGCCAATATCAGGCCCTTGATACGAAGCATAGACATCGTCGAACGTTGTCTATGCGCGAAAATACCGCTGCTGTAGATTCACAATCAGCGTCGGCATGCTCTTGACTGAAAGACTGGAGCCGGCCACCGCTCAGCAAGGACGGTGCCCCGACAAAAAACAAGCGCCGTAGGACGCAGAAACGGCCAAATCTACGCGTACAAGTTTCAAACTTGGCCGACATATATCCGCCATAATTAAAAGACCTTCATTACGCGCTAAGCCTAAACGCATGTCTCGGGGTGATGGTCAGCACAATGGTGATGCGCGTGTTGCTCCCGTTGCTTTCTAGCCAAGGCCGAGACGGGCCGCGACGCTAAAACACGCTACCGAGCGCCAAAACTTCGCCGAGCCAATGGTAACGCAGGTAAATCTTAAAAACATTGGAGGGGACACTCAAGCTCCGCCGTAAGGGTATGATGCGATAGCGCAATGAGTTAATTTCTATATATGCAGAATTGGTCATTGTCTACTTAAAATTCATATTGGAGCCGCTGGGTAACGTCCCATGTACTCGGATTGCGAGGACACTCTCGACACCTGTTCTCCACGCGTGGACACAACACCCGTCCACAAAGCGAGCCGCCGTCTGCGAGGCCTACAACCGGAGTTCAGCCAACTGACAGCGCCGGTAAGAGCGGTAAGAGCAATGACCTCAACCGTGGCTAGCCAGACGACTCAGCATTCCGGGAATGCCCCGCCATTCGTTCTTCACGCACCTCGGTCGCCGCCGCCGTTCCACGGGGACAGGTTCGAGGACGTAGAAGACTGGTTGGCCAGCTTTGACCGAGTGGCGGGCTTCAACGAATGGGACGGCGAGCGCAAATTGCGCAATGTCTACTTTGCGCTGCAGGACTCAGCCAAAACGTGGTTCGAAAATCACGAAGCCTCCTTTACCACCTGGGAAGTGTTTCGTCGAGAACTCCTAGCGACGTTTACCACCAACGAAAGAAAAGAAAAGGCTGAAATCGCTCTGCACTCGAGGTCCCAGCAGTTCAACGAGAGCGTCGCGATGTTCGTCGAGGACATGACGCGTCTGTACAATCGGGCCGACCCTGCTATGCCAGAGGCGAAGAAGGTGCGCCACTTAATGCGCGGCGTAAAAGAACAGCTATTTGCCGGACTTGTCCGTGACCCGCCAAGAACAGTGGCCGACTTCACAAGGGAGGCAACGAGTATCGAGCGCTCTCTGCAGGAACGGGGCGCGCACTACGGACGTGAGGCTACTGTAGCAGCCGCTTCCCAGTACACGCCTACGTCGCTGCCCGCCGAGGAGCTTCGGGAGCTTGTAAGAAGCGTTGTGCGCGAGGAATTGGCGAAACTTCGCTTGGAAGCTCCACAGGCCAGTGTCGCTGCCGTAACGGACGTAATCCGTGACGAAATCCGACGAGCTGTGCAGCCGCCCCCATCTCCACACCCGGCGCCCTCTGTTATGACGTACAGCGAGGCACTACGAAGTCCTGGGCCAGCGATGCAAGCCTTTTCCCCCGTCGTTCCCATGCCAGTTCCATCTCTGCAGTACCCGAGCGCAGCAGTACCATCTGTGCCGCAGGAGTACAGGCCCCGCATGAGCAAAGCGCACGTGTGGCGTACGCCAAACAATCGGTCGCTCTGTTACCAATGCGGGGAGCCCGGCCACATCTTCCGCCACTGTCCCTACCGCAAAATGGGTTTAAGAGGGTTTTCACCTGACGCACCTCGACCGCGCTACGGTGAAAGACCACGGGACATCGAGCTGTACCTGGCTGACAACGTGCAGTCCTCGACCCCGCAGCGGCGCCAGTCCAGATCGCCATCCCCAAGGCGGTTCTCTTCGCCCGGCCGCCCATCGACCTCTGGCCAGTTCAGAGGTGCGTCCCCTCGTCGGGAAAACTGAAGACGGCGTCCTCCGGGGGTAGGGCCGCCGCTACTGGACCGTGTCAAGAGCCTCCATTCGAAGATTCGCCGCGACGCTCCGACCGACGACGACCTGACCCGACGACCTCAACGACGCGCTGCGACCGACTGGTTTCTGCCGAAATTCCGGTATCCGCTGGCAACCACGACGTTACTGCACTGGTGGATACCGGCGCCGATTTTTCTGTAATGAGCAGTCGGTTAGCCACGGCCCTGAGGAAGGTACTGACCCCTTGGTCTGGGCCGCAGATCCGGACAGCTGGTGGCCACGTCGTAACTCCGATCGGTGTCTGCACTTCGCGAATCCAGATCCGCGGAGTTACTTTCCCTGGTTGTTTTTCGGTGACTATATATTCCTGGTAGTCCTTATGCCATTCCTGGCACAGTGGTGCAGTGGTTAAGCGATGCACCACTGCCTTGTGATGGCAGGTGCTTGCATCAGTGGGGCTTGTGAGACCCAGGTTGCTCTTCCTGAGCGACCAATCATTAATTTAACTCATCTGTCATGGTGGGCAGTCTGTTCACAATCTAGTGAGCAGACTTCAATGACGCCGCAAGGTCACATGACCTAGGCTGCTTCTCTGGTGGTTTTTCCTGGATTTTTCGCTTACAGTCAACGATACTGGATTCTCTGCGACATCAGCTCCTTAACACTATGGCATTAAAAAGCACAACACAAAAATCTACCTAACCGAAGCAATGGCCTAGTGGTTGAAGCATCGGCCTCGCATTCAGGAAGAGCTAGGTTTGATCTCCAGTGCTGCCAGGTACCCACCAGTTTTCTAATGGGTACAAGGTTTTGCCCAGTCTGTAGCTGGGCACTTAGGGGGTGAAATGCTAGAAAAAAGGGTCTTTGGCCAAACCCCTCTCCATTGCAGCGGTGGCTTAGTAGTTAGCCCATCTGCCTCGCATGCGGGAGGTGCTGGGCTCAATCCCCAGTGCCGCCAGGTAGATACCAGGTTCGAATAGGTACAAGGTTTCCACCAGCCTGGTGCTCGGCTGTTTCAGGGGTGAAATGCTTCGGGGAAGGGTCTTGCCACCCCGCTTCGAGGGATCGTGGTTGCGCTGAAGCTCTGCCTTCAGCAGTAAAGCCCATTTGTGGCAAATGGTGACACCTACAAATCGCTTTCAAAGCCACACCAAAAAACTCCGCCTTATGAATGTCCCATCTGTTATGTCTTGTTCACAAGTTGCAAACCTCACGATATAATGAACGGCGCGTGAAAGTCAACTTTGTTTGTGAAAGTCAACTCCGCTTGACATACAGTCAAGCGGAGTTGACTGTATGTGTGCAAAAGTGCAGGAGTGGTGAATGGAAGTTTTGAGAGCGCCCTAGAGCAATACCTAATTTCCTCTCTCATGCATACCTTTGTTGAATCTACGGTGCTCGTGTTGTGATGTTCACAAACTACGGATGATATCACACTGTGGGTGACCGGCGGCAGCGACGCCCACATCGAGGGCGCTCTGCAAGCCGCCGTCGACGCGATAGAAGACCACCTGGAAGGCACCGGCTTGAGATGTTCGCCGAGCAAATCGGAGCTCCTCATACTCCCACCTACCAACAATGGCAGATGCAAGACCAGACAACGCGAATGCGAAAAAATCAGAATCGTAACCAAATCCGGCAACGTGATCCCCGAGGTCAGCAAAATCAGGATCCTAGGCATGGTCATCGAAAAGCATGGAAGAAACGGCGAAACCATCGCCCGTCTCACGGCAAAAGCGGCCAACGCTATGCGACTCCTCAAAAGAGTCACTTCCCGGAAGGCTGGCATGAGAGAGGAGAGCCTAATCAGGCTCGTCCAATCCTTCATCATCAGCCACGTCGCGTACGTTGCAGCCTACCATAGATGGCTGCAACACGAACGCAACAAAATTAATGTAATCATCAGGAGAGCGTACAAGGCGGCGCTGGGGCTGTTCAAGTCCACGAGCACGACCCGCCTCTTACAACTCGGGATCCACAACACGCTCGAAGAAATAGCCGAAGCGCAACGGACCTCTCAACTGGAGCGGCTGTCCACGACCAAAGCCGGGAGGAAGATACTGGACGACCTGGGAATAGGACACTCGAACGACGCGGAGACGAAGCTCCCCGTCCCCGAAGAGGTCCGACGCCAGACCAGAATCGACCCCATACCCAAGAACATGAACCCCGAGTATAACAAGGAAAGAAGAGCGGCGAGGGCCAAGGCTCTCATCGCCCTGCACGCCAACGACGAGCACGCGCGGTACGTGGACGCGGCCGAATACCGACGGAACGCCTTCGCAGCGGTCGTCATAGAGGCGTCGACCGGCGCCACGAGGACGGCAGCGAGCGTGAGAGGCGCCGGAGCGGAACAAGCGGAGGAGGTGGCCATCGCCCTGGCCATCGCCGACGCAGACTGCTACACGGTGCTGAGTGACTCGAGACAGGCGGTGCGAAACTTCGCCAAAGGCCAAGTCTGCAGGGAGGCCGAGCGCATACTACGAGCGACTAAACTGCAAGACAGAAGAGTAAGAATCAAGTGGTTTCCGGCGCACGCGGGCGACGCGTCGGAACGCAGCGCGAACCACAATGAGACGGCACACGCAGCGGCGCGAGCGCTAACCAACCGCACCCCGGCAACACACCGTCCGACGTGGTTCGGAGCCAAGGACCGCATGACCGACTACAGCGAAATCACGAAGGCCTACCGCCTGGCTCGCAGGACTCTCCCACCCCCGCACCCGAGGCTGAGTCGAGCGGAGGCGGTACTACTGAGACAGCTCCAGACCGGATCGCTACCGAGCCCGGGACTGATGCATCGCATGTACCCCGAGACCTACACGACCGATATGTGTAGAGTCTGCCGGAGGGAGCCGGCAGACATACGCACATCTTGTGGGACTGCATCAGAAATCCAAAGGAAGCAAGATCAGGAACAATCCCGCCGCGGCTGGAGGCAGCAGCGAAGAGCAACGACCATGGCCAACAGCTATGGGCCGTCCAGCAGGTCCTTGGGGCGCTCGAAAGGCAGGGACCCAGCGAGCCGGCAACGGCGAGCGCAGACCCGCGCCGAGTAACGGCAGCCTCGTAGACGACGTAGGCCTTTGTCGGGGCGCGCGAGCGCCCAACTGCAGGCACAAATAAAGTTTACTCCAATCCAATTGGGACGTTAAACCCCAATAAACTAAACCAAACCAAACCTATGCTGCTTGATAAGTAACAGCAGAATTCACGGGTTGCAATTGTGACCACAGGAACACAGCAAACTGTGAATGATGAGGATTAGTACACTTGCTCACCTGACAAGACTGTTTATTCAAGACTTCCAAGCATATATTTTTTTTTTCTTTTCAGTGTATATTACAAAAGCTTGCAGGTGTGTGTTTCAAACATCACCTCCCATGGCCTTGAACACCTGCCTCCAGTCCAACACCTAAGAGCACTGCTTCTTTCTACAGGCAGTCTAAATTAGGGCAACAGACGACGAAGAGAGATCTTTTTTGTAGTCTGCCCGCGTTGTAGTTATCAATTTTCGCATTTCTTTACTATGAGAAGACGGTAAAGTCCCATAAAATCTGCTGAATGAAGTGCGTGCACATGTCCGCTTGTGCAATTGCAGTTATTTCTATCAAATGCCTGGACAATGCTACGCTGGATGTGACACGACAGACGTCCTACTAGTTACCTAGTTTGCTCTCTTGCTTGGGAGCATCCCTTTCCAACTGTGTTTCAAACCGTGCGGTACAATGATCGTTAAATATCAGTGACCCTATTGCCTTCATGAAGAAATGTACATCACTACTGCCACTAATACTACTTACAAGTCAATGGTATGGTGGGCAACCTAAGGACATTCAATGCAACCTCATGCAACACAAAAGCTTGCAGGGCAACAAATGTTGGCACCGTGCACAAGGCCACCACAGTAATGACCCGCACGGCATTTCGCTCACAGGTAACGTGAGTCCTTGCCACACAAGCACGCTTAGTTCTCGCTGGCTGTGAACAGCCCCAAGCATCCGCATGAGGGGTGATCTCGTGTGTAAGACGCCATTCAGCTGGCCTCAATGCTGCTACGCTCCTCGTCCTGACCCAGGTAGAAGAACTCTTTGTCCTCGGGTAGTGCTCCCGATGCCCGCAGCAGGTCGGCCTTGGCGCGGAAGTACTGACGGAACCAGTCGATGTGCTCGCGCTTGCGCTGCACCGAGATGTGTGGGTTCTTGGACAGGCCCACCAGGACCAGCTCCATGAAGTGGCGGATGGGGCCCCGCTCCGGGAAGTCCGTGATCAGGTCCTCAAGGAACACGTGCTCCGCGAAGCTCACGCGTGCCTCCTCATCCAGGCCTGCAGCGTTCACACGAGTCATCATCATCATCATTAGCCTGACTACGCCCACTGCAGGGCAAAGGCCTCTCCCATGTCTCTCCAATTAACCCTGTTCTTCGCCAGTTGCGGCCACCGTATTCCCGCAAATTTCTTAATCTCATCCGCCCATCTAACCTTCTGCCGCCCCCTGCTAAGCTTGCCTTCTCTTGGAATCCACTCAGTTACCCTTAAGGACAAGTGGTTATATTGCCTTCGCATTACATGCCCTGCCCAACCCCGTTCCTTCCTCTTGATTTCAACTAGGATGTCATTAACCCGCGTTTGTTCTCTCACCCATTCCGCCCGCTTCCGATCTCTTAACGTTACACCTATCATTTTCCTTTCCATAGCTCGCTGCGTTGTTCTTAACTTAATCTGAACCCTCTCTGTTAGCCTCCACGTTTCTGCCCCATAAGTGAGTACCGGTAAGATACAGCTGTTGTATACTTTTCTCTCGGGGTATATTGGTAAACTGCCATTCATGATCTGAGAGGACCTGCCATATGCGCTCCACCCCAGTCCTTATTCTTCTAGTTATTTCCCTCTCATGATCCGGATCAGCGGCCACTACCTGCCCTAAATAGACATATTCTCTTACTACTTCCAGCATCTCTCCACCAACTGTGTGCATGCACTCAACTTTTGTTTTTCTGTTTGCTTTCGTTTTCCACAAAAATGAAAGATTTTGTAACACACATGTAGAAAAGAGCAGAACATGCTCTATGAACAGATACGCTTTGAGCCCAGGTGGTGACAATGCTTGAGAGCCTCGCCTGCTCATGATTTTGAGGATCAACTTTCCGAATGCATGCCGTGTATGTCACAACTTGTTACCATGCGCGTACTCCATCTCACAAGTTGTTCGCAGTGGAGGGCAAGTTATGAGCTCAAGGTGGCTCCAGAGCGTAAGGAAAAAACCACATTTGTGGAATTTGTTGCCTTAAGCTCGCAGCTTGCATCCTACAGCGAACAACTTGTGAGCTGGAGTATATTACACTGCCTTCACTAGCACACCTCAAGCCATCTACGATGCCCACCCAGTGACCTGTGTCAGTCCTAACTTGAAGCTTTTTAAACCATCCCCAACCCCGAACGCTGCCTTAACCCAAACAGCGAACAGGACCAGTTAGGGGTGATAAGTGCTGAATGTGAAATAATAAAAGGGCTGAATTGGCTTACTTTCTAGCTTCCTCGGTGCCGAATATAAAACAAAACAAATGAGTACAGTAGAACCCCGTTAATTTGGTCTTCAAGTAAGTGTAACTAAATGTTCGAGTTATCCAAATGTCCAGTTATTGAATGGCCTCCAAAAACTGCGAAAAACTGTTAAAGTAAAAGTAAAGAAAAATTAATTTGGTGAAAACGAGGACGATGGTGATCTCCTTTTAAGACGATCACTGTGCCACAATGCCAATTTTCCACTGTTCTGTCATAGGCTTCCATTCTTGAAGGATCTGCGATAAGGCAATCATTGTTCTGAATGCTGCGCAGCTATATAGGCACGGCCGGCTGATATGCATGGCCGACAGCTGCCGTCGCTGCGAGTGGCGGCGAAGCTCCGAAAGTGAAACCAAGCGATTGGACTCGCTCTCGGCCTATGAACGGGGTCTGCTGATTGTCAACATGCCTGACTTTAGGTGCATGTCATGTGGGTGATGGGAAACAATTCAATATGTAGTTCAGGCCTGAAGACGAATATTTGGATGGTCGCTTGTCAAGCGGGTTATCTATCGACATGACGCCGCTTCAGAGCCCATCCGAATCAATCGATGCCAGCCCCTGCAGCGTCCGAACAAACAAGCTTCTGACGCCATTGACTTACATGAGTGTTTGGTAGGAATCCGGTGGCAGTCCGAATTATCCAAATTCTCGAATTAACGAGGATAAAATTAATGCAGTTTGATGCGCCTAATTTAGCAATAACGCAGTACAAAACATACAAAATTTAATGTCCAACATCTTGAAGCCGCATGAGTCTGTGTTCACACCAGGAGAAAACACAACACTGCTAAGTCACCGCTGCTGTGTTCAACTGAAAAGAAACCGAAGGGGGCAGGAAACTACAGCAAATGCTGAGCCCCACTGACCTGCCTCGTTGTCGATGGGGAACTTCCAGAGCTTGCCCTGCTCCGTCCAGAGGATCATCTCCTCGTAGGCGTTCTTGGGTGGTGGTGTCACCAGCAGGTCCAGCTCGCGCTTCTGCAGCATTTCCCACGTCTTCAGCTGTGGCACGTCTGCAAGCATCCAAGTGACAGTGACGGCTCTCATCACAGTGTGCTATTGAAGACGTGTAACCAAACTTATGGTAAAGCAATCTGTTCCTCTGTGTGGCCAAAAAAGAGGAAAGAAAAAAAAAGGCCTTAACGGGGGAAGCTGGTCTTAGATAAAAATTTTTGTTAATGAAGTCACAATAATGGAATCTTCAAGAAATATGTGCTTTTGCATGCTGATTCCAAATATGTAATTTAATTTTATGTAAAACAAGTTTTTTTGCACTTATATAATATGTTATGTAACTTTTTGCCAAGAGCCTTCAATAAATTTTGCTGCCGGAAACTTGCTAGGACGCACACCATTGGCTTGTCTTGACATCAGACTATGCAATAAGGGCAAACTTATTATCCTGCCTATCATAGAAGTTGGGCTATAGGGTTTTGGATTTGCCACTTCACAAACGGGAAGAAACTGATGATTTCAAAATCCTATAACTCACCTTCTATAGCAGGCAGGATGATAATTTCATCCTTATTGCATAGCTTGATGTCAAGAGAAACCAATGGCATGCAGTGTAACAAGTTTCCTGCAGTAAAATTTCTTTTAAACTCTCGGCAAAAGTTAACTAACATATTGCATAAGTGCGCAACGACTTGTTGTGCATAAAATTAAATTACATATTTGGAATCGGCACGCAAAAATGCATATTCCCTGAAGATTTCATAGTTGTGACTTCATTAAAAAAAATTTATTTCTAAGACCCCCTTCCCCCATTAAGTGGTTCTGTGCAACGATGAAGTGATTCCAAGAAGCGCAATGCTAACACTGCACAGCCTACAGGAGCAGCTAAGATGCAGGAAGGGCAGCCGTAGTGTTTGAAGCAGACAGGCAATACAACAAGAGCGGGTCAGCAGTTCCCTTTTACCGATGCAAATTTACTTCGGCAACGGTGCTTTCTTAACATATCCACAACTTCGCAGTGAGCCATGGCTTCAGTGGCTGTCTGTTGCACTGCAGACGGAACGTGCATGCCAAGGTGCAATGTACAAAACACAGCAGCTCTGCATTCAGCTGAGCCACGAACATGCAAGCTACCAAGCATGTATACATGCATGCATTCTACCCATTCCCCTCCTGAAAGGAAGCTCCGGTACTTCAGCTAGACGACATTGTTGGTATCCCTAAATCGAGACTTTCAGAAGACTGGCAATGCGACACGAAAAAAGCACACCCCAGTGCTCAGAAACCGAAACCGAAATCACTCAATATAAATATAATGCAGTAATAAATTATTTACCGCACGTGTACGAATTGCACAGCATGCATCACACGACCTGGGGCAATACACAGCGTTTGAAACAAAGAACACGCCAACCAAAAATCTGATGTCTCCGCCCCTTTAAAGGAGCTCACTTGACACTAGTTAGATCTGAGCCTACATTTTAAAGGAGCTCCTTTGGGCAAGTCGAAGATCACTGGACCAACTGCAAGAGTGTGATGCCAGACGTACCTGTGTTCTCTTCGATGTCCTTGGAGAAAATGCCAAGCCGTCTGTCCACGTCAAGGACCAACTTCTCCTCAACACTGCTCACAACAAACACACAAAAAAAAGAGAAGCTACCATGAGATCCAGCAACTTCAACTGGTAAAATTTTGCAACTTTAGCAAAAGCTTTTATCATCTGTAGTTAACCCTAAGCAAGCTTGCATGGGAGAAGTGTTTCATGATTCCAATGACTTCAAATTAACGACATTTTGCTGTATTCCGAAACATCTTCACATTGCACTGTCTGGCAGTGGCAATCACACTGATTTAGTTCACACACCAAAGCCTCTCAGAGCGCTCTGCACTCCCAGAAGCAAGCAGCCCGAAGCGGATGGGCTGGCAGTAGCGAGTTGCCCTGAGCTTGTGGAAAACGTGCTCCTCCTTCACCTCAACACGGCCGACCTTCATCATCATCATGCATCAGGACAGAATCAGCTGGGCAAGAGAACACTGTAGTGAGAGGTAAGCTTCCTCATGGGGAAAGCGGAAGCAGCTACAAGGGCACCACCGAGAGAGCTACCTGGTATTCTGCAGAGACGGTCAGAGTCTCTTCATGATCCAGCCGGCGTTGCGATAGATTGTGGTTGCACCCTCTCAACGCTTCCGCGGCAGGCGCACGAGAAGATCCTGCACCCTGCTGCTAGACATCTGGTTCTATAGACATGAAGTAAGCACAGCAAACATGCGCTCAAGCCACCCATCCCTGCAAATGTCCGGATGTGGCATTGCCCCTGGACTGCGGTGCACACGGGAAGACCCGGCCGCAATTCTCAGCGCGTGCAAGCGTTCACCGCCAATACCACTGAAGTTGCAGCCCCGCCCGGAGCCAGAAGCACCAGAAGTCCGGCAGCACGGCATGGAATCTTCCTGCATGCCTACCATGAAAGGCAATGAGAATGTGCAGTCACAACCGCTCGCGACGCTGACTGGATCCTGAAGAGACTCTCACTGACTTCGCAGAATCCTGCATAGCTGCCTCGGTGGCACTCCCGTAGCTGCTTCCACTTTTCCCACGAGCAAGCTCAGACCTCGCTACAGTGTTCCCCCACCCAGCCAGTGCTGTCCCGAAGCATGATGATGGTGAAGGTCGGCCGCGTTGAGGTGGAGGGGGAACCAGGTTTTCCACAAGCTGAAACTACTGGAGGGATGTGTCCGGAAGCACCAGCCAGAAAATTCATTAACAGGCCTCTGTTTATAAACTGCAGCACACTGCGGTGCCACTGCTTTTCTCTGATCCTGTGCTGCACTGGCTTTGGTGGCACTGCAGTATACAGAACCAGACAAAGACTCACTTGCATTTCAAGCACCCCCTCTCAGCTTTTTATTCAGCAAATTTTAGGCAAATTTCACCGCAAATGGAGACAAAAACTTTGAAGCGAAACTCTCCCTCTGAACAAATGCACCAAGAAGTGCAGGAGGTCACACACAAATACTATATGTACAGACTCTTTCAGAATTTTAGAAGCTCAAGGTGTTTGCTTCTGGGCCATGTTGTGTGGCTTATTACGTAATGCCAGTGTTCCAAATCTCTTGAAGCGAGGTGGACTCTCCACCCTTTGCCTCCAATAGTACAGACTGCCACAGACACCACAAGAGCTCCACTACGTGGTTTAGAAAACTTCTTGAGCTCTTTACTTACGACAAAGGCTGAACAAGTAATGCAAGAACAAGAATGAATGCGTTTTCAACACACATGGCACTGGCAATGCCCGAATAGGATAATCTCACAAAGTGAACCTCAACTAAATTTCTCAGAGCCTCCGTAGCGCAGCTTGTTCTGCCATTAAATGCACACCGTAGAATGCTTCTCTCAGTTACACTGGCGAATTGTTTGAGCTCAAATTTCGCACAGAAATGACATTTGGTTGGAAGTGTTTTATGCTACATTTGATAGGGGCACTTACTCAAATGATAAAAAAATTTCGGATAATTCGTGTTGTCTATGGCGATGAAGGAACAAAACAAGCCGTTATCTCAGCGAATGCACCAGTGGCTCCATCTCGTTTGTCAACCGTGGAGATTTGGCAAAGAATGGAGAGGGGAAAGATGCTTTATCAAGAAACCCTTTAAATTTATTGGAGTTTCAGCGAAACTAAGTCTAGTGCAATTGAAAAAGCGTCTTCAAACCTCCTGCAAAACACCCCTCCCTCCACCCCCCCCCCCCCCCCCCTTCCACCCCTCCTCTTTGCCGAATCTTCATGGACGACAACCGAGATGGCATCATCGGTGCAATCAGTAAGATAACGGCATGTTTTGTTTCGTTGTTGCCACAAAGGAAGTGAATGTTTGACTTCTTTGATCAATTCAGGCAAGTACCCCAATCAAACGTAGCACAAAACAATTCTGTCGACCAAAGTCCATTTCTGTGCGAAATTTGAGCTCGAACAATTCACCAGTTTAGCTGAGAGAAGCATTCTACAGCACTGTGGAACAGTCTGTACAATGATCTCAGCGCTTGAGCTTCACCTGTACACTTCAACAACATGCTGTTGGAAACAAAGCTGCCACCAGAAGATGCGCTATGCCAGCTTGGTTTGGAAAAGCAGAAACAAGACACAACACATAAGCCACTGCAGCACCTTAAGCATATGCACGAAGTCTTATTTCTAACTTCCTGCTGTGTTTGAGAGGCTACTCATGAAAGAGACAAGAGATTTTTATACATGTTCCCACAACTATATTTAAATAGCACCTAAGCGATTCTGTGAATGGGGACACTGGAAACACAGCAGGCAATTCATTTGTGTCGAGACAGACTTGGCTCCAAACTCTCATCACATCTCATGACTCGCCATCAATGGTACAATTCTTCCAAAATTAGCTGTGGTCCCAATCTTTACTACTGTGGTTATGAAGAAACCAAATCATCATCACTAGACTCATGCTAACCAGAAAAAAAAAAATAGTTGATTCTGAGACACACTGAGCGCTTTTCAGACGGAGATGCCACAGCTTGCAATGCCAACACCATTTTTAAAACACTGCCTCTAACAAATTCCTTTCAAAACAATCTGTTCCTGTTTCTATCATGTAAACAAGTAAATATATACATACTACATATACCTAAACCCCTCCAGGGTCTGTAGCACAGTGCTATGAAAAAGAGTGCGTCTGCATAGCTCACACTGTTCAAAACGATCATAGCGATATAATAGCGCAGATTAAGACAGGACACACGAAGACACGAACAACACGTAGCGCTCGTGTTGTTCGTGTCTTCGTGTGTCCTGTCTTAATCTGCGCTATTATATCGCTATGATCATGCACCAACAAGCCCAAAAAGCTACGCTTTTGGACTGTTCAAAAGTCAACTCCTCACTTCAGCAAAATAGAGACGTGAACTTCTTGGCGTGATTGCATCTACACGCACAGAGTGACTAGCAAAGGATGACGAGGATGTCCGTGTGATAAAAACAAGTGCTGTCAGTCAGTGCTCACTCTGTTTCTTTTTTTTTCATCATCCTATTTTGTGAGCCACTCTCTCCAAACCCAGACTACGATGGTTAACAAAAAGGATAGAGGATAGTTGCGGGCTTTCAACGCAAAGCAGGCACCACCCTGTCACTCTGGACCAGTGCCTTGTACTTAATTTATGTATTTATTTATTTCCAAATACTGTTAGCCCTTGCGGGCTGTTACAGAGTGGGAATGGTATAATCGGTCAGTACAGCACAATTCCAGCTCTTGTACAAAAGTTTCAAGTGAACAAGTTTTTGTTGAATACGTGTCGGTCAAGGTTATTCCATTCTATAATTGCTTTAGGCAGAAACGAAAACTTATAGACATCAACTCTCGGCATGTATGACATAAATACGAAGCAATAGTTAGTACACGATGACAGTCTTCCGGGTGGTCGCGAGTACAAGCTGGAATCCAGATTGAACATATTGTGATAAAGCTGATAAAAAAACTTTAGCCTAGAAATTTTTCTGCGCATAGCCAATGTTGGTATCTGTGCTCATAAAAGAAGTTCTGATACGGACTGCATTCATTGGTAAGACGAAAATATAAACCATACTGCCAATCTTTGAACACAGGCTGGAGCCTTAATTTTTAACAATTCGTTTTGCTGGGCAAGTTGAAAGCACAAAACGGACAAGGGACCAAGGAAAGAAGACGACACGGGCGCTGTCTAGCAGCTGAGTAACTAGACAGCGCCCGTGTCGCTTTCTTTTTCCTTGCTCCCTTGTCCGTTTTGCGCTGGTCCACAATATGCCTTAATTTTTATTTTGCTTTCAGTTCCACCATGATATCTGCTATTCTGGGTGACACAGGCTGTTGTGGTGGTCACTCACCGTTGTTGGCTGCCCGCTGCCTGCCACCGAGCAGCGGCCTTTGCGTCCTTGCTGACCTGCTCGGTCAGTGCGTCGATAGTGCCCGGCAGAAACTCACTCTGGGTTATACCGAGGTCGTGGGCTCGATCCCCACGTGTGTACGCGCCATCTCTCCTGCCCTGCTTGGCCTTCTTGCGCTCGATCTTCATGCCAACAAACAGGTCGCTGCGCACGACACACAAGACCAAGTCAAGACACCTTTCAGTGCTGAAATGGCACTCTTGAGAACCATGAGATGCATTATTATAATCGAGGTAAACTGCTGTGAATGTCCACAAGATCTTTTAAGGGCAATGGCTGTCTTTGTTAGAAAAAAAAAAAGGGGGGGGGGGGGGGGGGGGGTCCCGTCAGCAGTATAAGTCTCTGTAGTAAAATGGCAGTTTGGGCGAGTTGGTTATGCATCTTGTAATAAAACAGCGCAAGGACACAGGACAAAAACGGAGAGAAGACACACACGGTGCTGATGTGTGTCTGCTCTCCGTTCTTGTCCTGTGTCCTTGCGCTGTTTTATTACAAGATGTATAAGTCTCGTCAGCAGTATATTTGTATTTCCCATGCTTCCGCATACAGACTTTGTTCATTTTGGACGATATGAATTTTTTAGCAACCCCGCGAGATTCGTATCATCAAGATTCTATTGTACTTGGTCATGCAATCAAGTGTGGAAAGATGAAAAAAAAAACACCATACATAAAGACCATTTCTATCTTAGTTATGGAAGGAGTACCAAATCAATTTGTGATCAATATTCGGAGCTTATTACAATTGCAAACATCGTGCAGGGCTGTCAGCCACACACTCTATGTACCTCCTGGGTAAGTTCCTGGGGAGTTTTGAAGAAAATTTGCTGCGGGAAACTCGCTGAAATAGATGCAATTGGGTTCTCTTGATACCAAGGAATGCAGTAAGGGTAAAATTATCATCCTGGCTATCACAGAACTTCAGCTACAGGGTACTGAAGCTGCCGCTTCAGAAACAGGAATACACATTTTCTGAAGCGACAACTTCAAAACCCTATAACTTAAGTTCTATGATAGGCAGGAAGACAATTTTACCCTTAATGCATTCTTTGGTGTCAAGAGAACCCAATAGCATACATTTCGGCAAGTTTCCCGCAAGAAACTTTTTTCAAAGCTCTTCACAAAATACATGCATAAAAATTATGTAAGTGCTCAAGCAATTGTTTTACATAAAATTAAATGACATATTTAGAATCGGCGTACAAAAATACATATTCCCTGAAGATTTCTTGACTGTGACTTCATTAATAAATTTTTTTTTTCAAGACCAGGCTCCCCCTTAATGGCAGCAAATAGATACGTTCACATCAACACATAACAGTTAATGGCAGCAAAGACCTCCTTACCATTCTTGCAGAAGCAGTAGCGCTTTACACCAACACATTAGGCCATTAAACCTAGCATGAACACACAGAACGCAATCTAATATACTGCTGCGAATTTAATGCAGACAGCTTTGATGTGCTTCGAAGTACATAGCAGCTATCTTCATGAAATATAATATTTTTTTGTTATGAGTCCTGCACTGAAACTGAGGAGCCTGTTTCCAATGATGTGCAAGTTCACAGGCAGTGCCGATGTGTTCCAGCACTCTACCCCTACTACTACATGCTCAAGAACACAGGAGTGACAATGGACACCTTCAATATTTACAAGAGTTTTGAACGGCAACAAGACGGTGGGGTAGCAGACATCGACGGGCTCCTACCTCAGTGTGGCCGCGTTGTTGTCCTTGTCGGGGGTGACGTGCTGGTTACCCTGCCTCTCCTCGGCGTGCATTCTAAGCCTCGCCAGCAGCTCTGACTCTGTGCGCTCCGCGTCATCACCCAGGCCGGCTGCAACGTTCCTGGCGGCCTCCACAACTGCCTTGCCCAGACCACGAGCCCTGCATTGCAGCCAACGCTTAAAGTCAGGGAGGTATTGGCAAGGGATCTGTGAGACCCCCCTCATGCTAGACTGTAGGAACTGCATGAATCCAAAGCGAGCAAGCATTTTTTATTCTTCTGTTCAGTGGTGGCCGGAACATTTCTTCTCTATCGTCTCAAAAAATTCAAGGGGGCACTTTGTTGACCTAAAGTGCGGTGAGGCGAAAGCCTTAAGCGCGGTGTTGCTGCCTGTGTCACTGATGCGTTGTTAAGATGTTAGGCTTCGCCTCTAAGAGTGAAACACGACAGCGTCATGCAACGCTGCCAGGGAGTCCATAGAACGCCATCGCCGGTTCGGTTCTACACCTTGCTTGTCGGTAAATTGGTTTTTGAGGAAAGGAAACGTATCTGTTTCGCATATCTTAAACCTCACTAACATGAAGGGAGGAAGATGGGAGTGAACGAAGACACCTAGACGCGCCTTTGTTCATTCCAAACCATCGAGCTGGCAAGTGGTTAGCATGCTCGTCTCGCACTTCGGTGGCCGGGGTTCGATTCCCCAACTCGACCAATTTCCTACTCGGTTTTATTTATTTATCTGGCCTGGCTAGAAGTGTTAATTAGACTAATTGGGTAATTAAGCAATTAACTAAACTCAGTAACACTTACTTGGAGCATCACTATACGATCCCTTTAATTGGTTGCATGGTTACTAACCAAAGTACAATTGTACCCGTTTGATATTCGTGCACTGTGACGTCACGACCGTTTCGACCAATTGAAAAGCGTGACATTTCTGTCGACAACTCCTGCTAACAACAATGAGGCATTAAAGGCTTCCGCCTTAAAATTTCGTTGTGATTGATCACCATCATCATCAGCCTGACTACTCCCACTGCGGGGCAAGACCTCCCCCATGTCTCTCCAATTAACCCTGTCCTACGCCAGTTGCGGCCACCGTATTCCTGCAAATTTCTTAATCTAATCCGCCCACCTAACTTTCTGCCGCCCCCTGATACATTTGCCTTCTCTTGAATAGTGGGAATCATTAACATGTTTTCTAAAACCAGAGACAGAGAAAAATACAAAGCTGGCCAGAGCTGGCTTCTCAGCTCCAAGACTACACAGAAACACAAACAACAACGAGCACACTGGCATAGCGTGAGGATCACTTGTTCAAGGTCTGTGACATAAACTGAGCAAACAATGACTTTTAAAATAAAAATGACTTCTCATTTTCGTATGAAACAATGAGTAAAAATGGCCGCCAGCTGCTTTCTCTCACTTCCTCTCCACCTGTGCTCGAATCACTGGAGACCCTCCTTCGATGGAGCCAGACTTTAGGCACTGACTGCAGCCAAAATAAAACATAGGCGGTGGTAACCCACTTCGTCGCACTTCACCAAAGCCGTGCTGCACCACATTTCCCACTAGGGTGCTTCAGTGCAGCACCATTTCCCACGGTCTCACCCTACAATCTGGTGACTTCACACATAAGGAGTAAGGAATACTCAAATGCACACATGCATGCAGTATAACCTCGTAATGCACAGTGAATCAAATGATATACAAAGCGTAGAAATGTACTTTTCATTTCTGCTCACGTAACTAAGTGAATTGCTAGCATGCTTGAAGTAAGGGTCTTCTCCAATATACTTATATAAGCAGGGTCAAAGTACAAGCTAGCAAAGATGCAGGAAACCCGATAAAAGATAAATTTCTGCAAAAGCTAAGCCTAATGACAGAAAGCAAAAAATTTCTGTGGTTGTAATGCTGTATTCACAAATTAAGGAGACGTTTCGCATTTTGCATTTGATTTCCTGCTTAAGCCCGTGCGTTTGCACAAGGTTTTATGGCCCTCAGACATTCATGAAGTATCAAAATGAGCTAAATTCATTTAAAGTGGAATCATTTTTTTCCTCATGATTCTGACAGTTTTATACATTGTCTTCAAGAGGCCATCAGTGATGCAATCCTGAAAGTTCACAACTTACCGGACATTTTCAATGCCTGGGCATTACAGGGATATTCATCAGGGCGGGACATACAACCAGTTTTGTAGACTGAGCAAAGAATGATAAGCAGGCAATTAAAGGCAAAACTGGACAACAGATGATAATTTTCAGGTCATGTGCCTCTACTAATCTGCTCAGCAACTCTGTGGTGCTCTACTTTTATGCATGTGTTACCTCTAGAAGTCAGTAACTATGGCGAGGTGTTGCTCAGTTTCCTAACCAATGCCTTGTTAACCCTTTTAGGTGCTTTCTGCACAATTGTGTGCACAAAAGCCACCACGGTGGCTCAGTGGTTATTGCCCTCAGCTGCTGAGCCAAAAGACGGGGGTTTGATTCCAGCTGCAGTGGTCGAATTTTGAAGAAGGCGAAATTCTAGAGGCCCGTGCACTGTGCGATGTCAGTGCACATTAAAGACATATGGCAATTTGTTCTGCAGCTGATGCCATTGTGTGGTGAAGCAAGAGCAACAGTTTATGTGCACAATACAAAACCCAGTGTTCTGCTATAGGAGAAAAAATAACTCACTTTTGAGCCTCTTCTTTTAATGCTGGCTTTTTTGGCAGTCCAGGCTTGGCCAACTTAAAGGAGATGCTGTTGGGATCTGTGCTTGCGATAGACTCAATCTGTGAGAACAAACACCCACGGTCACACACTGCTTTCAAAGACTGACAGTTA
The DNA here is from genome assembly GCF_055824585.1 of Amblyomma mixtum. NCBI lineage: Eukaryota > Metazoa > Arthropoda > Arachnida > Ixodida > Ixodidae > Amblyomma > Amblyomma mixtum. The sequence goes on along the minus strand of NC_143013.1, from coordinate 98,431,942 downwards.
TCGGAGATTCTCAGTTGGTCGAAAGAGCGGTAGACTGGCACTTAAAAATTCAGGGGGGCGCTTTGCTGACCTAAAGTGAGGTGAGACGAAAGCCTTAAGCGCGGTGTTGCTGGTTATGTCACTGATGTGTGGTTAAGATGTTAAGCTTTGCCTCTAAGAGAGGAACGCTACAGCATCCAGGGTGTCCACAGAACGCCATCCCCCATTCAACTTTACGCCTTGCTCGGTTTTTGAGGAAAGGAAATGTATCTGTCTTGCATAGCATATCTCAGTGGACACTTAAACCTCGCTGTAAAGGAAGCGAAGAAGATGGAAGTGGAGGAAGACACCATATTCACTGGACGCGCCTTTGTTCATTCCAAACTATCGAGCTGGCATGGCGGAGTGGTTAGCGTGCTCCTCTCGCATTCCGGAGACCCTGGTTCAATTCGCCAACTCGACTAATTTCCTACTCGGTTGTATTTATTTATTTTACTTGGATCATCACTATACCATCCCTTTAATTGGTTGCATGGTTACTAGCCAAAGTACAATTGGCCCTGCTTGAAATTAGTGCACTGTGACGTCACGACCATTTCGACCAATTGAAAAGCGTGACATTTCTGTCGACAACTCCCGCTTACAACGATGAGGCATTAAAGGCTTCTGCCTTAATTAATTTATTTATTTACATATACTGCAGCCCTTCCGGGGCTATTGCATGAGTAATGGAAAAAACACAACAAAAAATAGCATAATCAACAGTCAACAGCATAATCACAGATTTTCAATGACATTCAAAAAGTGTTCTAACTGCAGTGACAGTGCATCACTAAGCAGAGAATTCCAGTGTTCAACAACATGACAGAAGAAACTAAATTTTAAAACAACATCTGTGTATGCGTGAATAGGTGACACATTCAAAGAATGATAGTACCTTTTAGATAAAGGTTGAGAAAATTGTAGGCACTGCTGCTATCTATGTGCTTAAAGGTGCACTATAGAGTTTTCCGAGATCGTCTTTTTTCCGCGGGAACTCGATCAACACGCTCCAGGCATTCTTAGAAACGTCTAATTATTGTCCTGAGCGGCCGATTTCCCTATTAAATCAAATTAAACGTCCGGGCAAACGCCTTTTTTGTTTTAATTCACCTCCGAAAGTAGGCAGAGCCAGCCAATGCATGGAGTGCTTTTCAGCCAGTCGCGTGGCAGCTTGCCGCTCTGCCATCAGCAGAGTGATATGTAGAGCAAAGAGTCCATGCGTATATTTACTTCCATGGGCCTAATTAGTGGCCATGTTGTCTGCAACTGAAACTATTTATTCACGGAAACATAAAAAACAAAATAAAAGCAAAAGTGAAGCCGCCACGTGACCGGCTGAAAGGCACTCCACACGTTGGCCGACTCCTCCTACTTTTAGAGGAGGGTTAAAAAGAAAACAAAGGCAGGAGCCGGGTTCGTTTAATTTGATTTAATAGGAAAATTAGTCGCATAGAACAATAATTTGAAGTTTCTAAGAACACTCGAAGCATGTAGATTGAGTTCCCATGGAAAAAGAAGAGCTCAGAATTCTCTTTAGTGCACCTTTAAAGGTATATACGAGCATCACCAGCCAGCACCTGCCGTGGAGGGCAAGTGGATACACACACAGCAGACGAACAAATGTGTCTGCTCCTTCACCCATTTTATTTTGGCCACCGCTCTCGGAAGGGGACACAAGAAAACTGGCCGAACAGCGTTTTCTGACTGCTTTCCCTAGCCATCTAATTAAAAAACGACTTTTACATGCGAGCCCGGTGAACACTGTCTGCACGTTCCCTCGCAGCTGGTGCACAACTCAGCGAAAAAAAAAAGTGAAGATGCAGGGTTTGCCAACATTATCTGCCAGAAAAAGCTGCTATTCAAGACGAGTTAACGTTAGTTTTAAATAAGTTTCATAAGACATTGCGCTTAAATGATAAAAATTCAGTGCATTTTTGGTTAATTTAGACTCTTTTATTTATTCCGCGAGCGCGGTGTGCTAACATGACTGGGTTAAGTCCGTGTATTGTGTTTCGTGTCTTTATATAGTGTTTTACTGTGTAGATGCTTTCGAGTGTGCGTGATTATGTTTTTTGTTGCTCTCTTCTACAATGTAATAGGGCACTGTGTACACTTCTCTTATCCTCTTTAATGACTTGTTACGTGTACAATGCGCTTGATGACAGATTTGTTGGTATTTTTGCTTTTTTTTCCCACCACTCCTGTAATGACCCTTCAATAGGGTTAACAGTATCAATAAACAAACAAACAAACAAACAAACAAACAAACAAACAAACAAACAAACAAAACCAGATGGAAACTTTGTTTTCGCTTGCATGTGACTGAGAACAAGGAAACTTTTGGAGTGCAATACGGCTTGCAAGAAAAGCGCGTTGGCATTGCTTTCCTGCCAGTGTGGAAGTTCCACAATAGTTTAATACAAGGGCTGGAATAAGAAATGGTACAATGTTCACAGAGGGATTATCAGAGTGAGAACATGGTCACATAGATGTACAAACAAAACAAGAGTGGCGTAGATTGATTTTTGAAGAACCAGCACACAATGACGAGGTGCAGCCTTTACATTTTCAAATGGAGAAAAGGCAAAGACACGAAGAGAGAAGCTACAGGACGCTCACCGACACTTCACCGACAAGAATCAAGTACCGCCTTACGGGTCTACTTCTGAGTTGGAGGTGAGCAGTGACCAGCATAGGATCTGCGACTGTCATGTAGCTTTTTTTTTCGTGTCTCGCATTTATTATTTCTTTCTTTTTCCAAGATGAATGCATGCCAACCAGCTAGCCGAAGTCGCTACTCTTTCTGACCTTCATGTCGGAGAGCAGAGCCGACAATTTGTCTAGCGCTGCTTTCTTCTGGTCAGCTGGCTGCTCGCTCTTGGCAGGCTGTTCACTCTTGTCTGCCGGCTCGTCGGAGTTCTGGCCGGTCGACGAACAGAAGGGCCTGGCAAAATGCTGTCCCCATCGGCCCGGCCTCGTACCCCGAAGTCGCTGGACGCACCGCACGCCAGCAAGCATGGCTCTGCAACGAGACCACTGATCCGGTTAAGCGCGCAACACCCACGGCACAACAAGACAGAAAGAAATGTGCTGATGTTCTCTCCTTTGCTGCATTAGTAAGAAGAGGGCGAAAAAGCGGTGTCCATCGCCTCTTGGGAAAGATTCGCACCTGTGGCTGAAACCAACACGGGAATAACACATGGACGCCGCCATGATTGGTGTGCTACCGCAGAGCCATTCGCGTCAGGACCAGAAACTACATTTTATCAAAAATTTGCTGTTGCATTATTGAGCACCAAAATTTAACATTTCTGGGTAATTTACTGCATAGAACTAAAAATATTTGCGACTATTTTTAGAGTGATTTATAACACGCAATGAGGAAGGAGGAAGACCAGGGATAACTAGGGTCCCCAGGCGGTCCATGGGAAAACGCTAGCAACACTGGGCTTGCGCGCGCGCGCGTTAATCGCACATGTTGTGTCTGTTGTGTTTATTGTTCTACTTGTCATAAGTGCTTGTAACTGTGAATAAAAACGGCTGGTGCTGTTTCTTGCACTGACTGTAGTGCTTACCGTTCGGTTAAGCCTTCCAGGAAGAGTCGTCGTAATGGCAGAGCTGTTGCCGAATGCTGACATCTCTGGTGAGACGTCGCCGCGATGCGCGCTCGCGCGCGACCCAAACGCGCGCCAGTGATATGAACGGAAACTTGTGCGCTCCGCGTTATACCGTATGCGTGCTTTAGGATTCTTTCAATTCAGCGGGCAGGATCAAAACAAAGCGCTGAACTTATGGCCTTTACTAAGGCGCATCTTTCTGTGGTGCTTGTTAAAGAGAGCTGTACTTCCCATGAGCGCGAAGAGTTGAGTGCTGCGAGATTGAGCTCCTCTTTCTGAAACGTGGTGCAAGCAGGATTGTCTGGCGAGAAGTGCGCGAGACGATATGGACGTGCTGATTTCTACTTTGATTGGTGCTTCGAATCACGTTAAATTGCCTCCATAATAGACCCGTTTCTTCGTCTTATGTTTTATAGCGTTGTACTTCTTCCTGAATAATTTGTGCCACGAATAAGAATGTTCGTACATACTTTTATACGTTCGTCGTACAATGAACCATTTTGTGATGAAGCAGAATGTTAGACTCGCCTCCGCGTACTTTCGCTATAATTGTATGCAAAAGAGCGACGTCCTTTAGAAAAACAAAACAAAAAAAGAATGGGCAGTCTACTGCTTTCAGTTTAGGTCGCAATATACAGTGTGCTTGAGAAATGTGTACACGGCTTTTCTTTATAAAAGAAATAGTGTAATATAGCTGCTGCATGATTCTCTGCTTATTTTATTGAAATTTTTGTGTCATACAAATGTTCCCTATAATTGTTTTTTTTTCTGCCTGTGCAGAGGTGGAAAAGGACCCTGGTTTCCTTGGATTCCTTAGATCCTTACCAGAGGTATCCAATCTACAGTGTTATCAAACTACTTCTTTTAGGCCTTTTTCACAAAGGGCAGTTCATCGGGTCTTGGAAGAGGCGCTGTTGAAATGTAATGCTCAAGTCCATGAGCTTGCACAGCTGAGCTTACTGCACAACAATGTACAACCCTTGCTCAAAACATAGATTGAGCCTAAGGGGTTCACTTCTTAGCACTGTAGTATGGCCCCTGTTAATTCGTGGAAGTTCCATCTTTTGTATGGATGGGGATGGGAGTTTGTGCCACCTTCAAGAGATTTGGAATGCTGGTAATGCGTAAAAACACTTTATGCTTTATATACTTGTTGCAGAAACTGCACACTCAGAAATACCAAAAGCACCAACGAGTGTTCGAAGCTAGTCTTTCACTTTTTCCCTAACTGCGTGTCGTGTAAATGACAGGGTCAGGAGTACAGGTATTCCCGACTTTTCAGCATCCTCTCACATGGCTCCGTTGTTTTTCAAGTGCCTTCTTTTTTGTTACATTTTTACACGTGCCTTTCTTTTTTTGTTGCATGATGGCTATTAAGGTTGCCCATGAGATTTTGTGTGAAGTTCTTATGTAGATTCGTGATGAACCTTTTGGCTGGTGCTAGTCCATTGTGTTTTAGGGAAATCCCCCAAGGTGGAGCAAATTTCTAATAAGGGAGCAATTACTCGATAACATCCACCCAAGCGCAGCTATGCAGCTACGAAGGAAGCTGTACAGTTTTCACAGAAGGTTTGCAGTTCGGAAAAGAATCGTCCTGGTCTAGGGTTCGAACCTAGAACCACCGCCTCACCGGAACAGTCGCTCTACCATTTGAGCTAACCAAGAAGTTTTGCCGGGAATATTTTTTTTCTGGGAAAGGCTACCTGCAAGCTACCACCACTTGGTAGTCGTGAGTAATGGAAAGATTGCCATAAAAGTTGTCTTCTCAGTACTTGCAAGTATACCTCTGGTTTAAAATATTTGTTTATTAACTGACAGCCTATAAAACTTATATAAAAGATGCAGGGCATGGAACAGGCAGTCCTACAGCCTTGGGAGTGGATGGGAATGGAAACTGTGTCACTTAATGTAAGAAAAAAAAAACATGTACCGTAAAATTCCGAGCAAGCGCCCCCTCTCCAGCAAGTCGAAATCACTGGCAAAGTACGGGGGGGGCGCTATCCCGGAACAGCGCCAAAATTCAAGATGGCGGCGACATTTTTTCGCCAGAAAAAAAAAAACGCAGGTTTAAAATTTTATTTAGCTCCAGCAACATGAACTTTATTGAGCGAAAGATTGCTAGGTCAGTTACTCTCGAAACCATCAAAAGAATCCTCCGAGTCAGTCGCAAAAAAAAGTTCACAACATTCCGCTCAAAGCGCACCCCGTTTTCCCGATGGCATTGTACGACAACTTTCTTCGCCACTGAGTACGAATGCATTGGCATCGCGAACTTCACAACGCCAAAGCAAGATGACAAATGGCGCGTGCGAACGACAGAAGTATTCTAGGCACTGTAACATGGGAACGAGCATGGGAATCTAGGCACTATAATGGGAACGAGCATGCGAATGAAAAGCAGGATTGGATTGGACTGGATTCTTGGACTGGAGGGGGTAGACCAGTGTTGCTTGGGTGCGGTGCGTGATAACGGCCGGGGGAGGGGGCGCTTTCCCGGAACGGCGCGGAAATGTGAAATTGACAGTGATTTTAGGGGGGGCCCTTGCATGGGTGGGGGCGCTTGTTCGGAATTTTACGGTATATGCTAGTAGAAAAGATATTGAAACAGAAATCATCAAGTGCATGTCAAGCAGAATGTAGTTGGCAGAAAAATAGGCATAGGCAGCCAATATGGATGCATCCTAATGCAGGGCCATTGGCTGCTCTGAGAGCTCAGTAGTGCACATCAGGTCGGAAAAACAAAAACGGTATTGCGAAAATTGCATTACATGGAAAAGTTTACCCGGTGGGCAGTTACTGATGTCACTGCTGTGCAGTGTTGCTGTGAAAGGCATCCCACAAGCGCTACTTGCAGTGATCTGTTTGGGGAGTTTTTCCTTCTTTTCAGGGAATTTGAAGAGTACGATTTGGTGAATATTTACAGTTTCAGGAAATTTTAAGAACCAGAATTGACTTACTTTTTCCAAATTGTTGGAGGTTCCAAGCTGCTTCAGGGGAAAAGGGTTTCAAGTAGAGATTCCTTGTTCTGATTGAGGGAATTTTTAGTGATGGCATCACTGGCCGCTTGCAACACCGGCAGTTGCCAGGGCAAAGTTCAATGCCTCTCTGCATGCTCTGTTGGCGTAAAGCTGAGCAGCTAGTGATACTGGCTTGCATTGTTTTCGGTGACGGGTGAGAACTAACAGTAGTGAAGATTTTTTGCTGTGTGAGCATGGAGTTTTTTGGAATGCAACTTGCAGGTCTTAACTTTTTTTTTTTTTTTCTGTGTAGCTTGTTCTTGGTCTTTCAACATTTCCCCCCAAAAAGTGTAGGGTGTCATATTCACCCTCAGTATTTATCGGGTGAAAAAAAGAAAAAGAAACAGTGTCAGTAGAAATGTATACCTTATGGCCTTCACTGTTTCTCCATGTCACGGTTTAAATGTGCACATCCATGTTTTTTTTTTTTCAGAAACCTGCAACAACATTCCGCTTCTTTGACAGAAATGTGAGTTCCTGTATATTGCCAAGTGCTGTACATAGTCTTGCCACATAGCGTAAACACGTTAATTTTCGGCAGTGCAAAATTTCATAAGCGCAACATTTTGCAACACAGGCATGGCAGAACCTTATCCCTGAAGCCTGCAAGCTTTCTGACACTGTAGAGACGGGTACATCACTCATGCTACGTGGTACCCCATTCTCGTAGAACAGAAATTAGCAGAATTCTACTGTGGATAAAAAGAAAGCATTCTGGCTTTCACTACCGCCTCATGAGTAACGAAAAAAGACATACCCAGAAACGACGGCACAATCTCTCTGGAGAGAGAACTCTTGTCTGCGGGCTTTAGTTCCCTAATAGGAAATAGTCCGTTGCTATCAAATAGATTTTTCTAATTATAAGTTGACATTTCGCCGAAATTATTTGCAGGACCTATTTTTCACGAGCTGCATGTAATTCGCAAAGATTCGCTGCTCACGAAAATTTAAGTCGCTTACAGCACTCTGTGCTAGAGTGCAAGGTGAGGAAGGCAGACTTGCAAAGGCTGCTCATATACTTTTTGTTGTTTTTTTTTGTTTCCTGTGTGTGTACTGAATTTTTCATCTGGCTGCAATATGTAAGCAACTTCTCTTGAACGACAGATTTACTCTAATGATTTCACCTTTGTTTGTTTTCCACAGGCATCTGTCAAGAGGGGAAATCTTGTGTATAGTTTAGGCTGTAGACACGAGCTGTGCTGGCAGCCAGTCTGAGAAATCTCACATTCCAATGTTCTGGTTCTCACTCTGCACAAACAGTCATTTAGTCATGCTGAAAGTAATCCTAGCTGGCACTGCTACTTGTTTCAAACTAGGCAAAGCCAGTTTAACAAACGCCCCCTAGTCAAAGGCAGTATCCCCTTCACAAGCGCCTTCAAGATGCTTGTAGCTCGGTATCGGTCTCTTTAGGCCTCCATCTTGTTTAAAAGGGCCCACTCAATCAGATGCTGCAGAATTTTATGACTTTTTTGTAGCTGTGTAAATTTGCTGACTGTGCAGCATAGTTTTCAGGCATCCTTAGCTTTTCGTGGACAGAGGTGCAGTACACTGGATAGTAACATCGGAGCATGAAATTAATTTACAGATTGGGGTCTTCTTTCTGTTCTCAATTTAATGCATGCCTTTAAAACTGATGTTTTAAAACCTGAGGTTTTCCCCTCCCTTGTTCATTTTGTGATCGCCAAGGACCATCTACCACACCCTCTCTCTACCATTTAAAACTTGGAGCCATTCTTGAAAAATGGCCTTCTCGAAAACCATATCACGGTAAACTTGCCAGCTTGTTCCAGTAGTGGTTGTGCCGCACCGCTTGATAAAGGTTGTCACAAGAGTTGGATAAAGATGACAAAAGAAGTCCAACGGGAGGTGCGCAATAGGACCAGCTCGTGGTGGGGTGAATGGCGGCCATACCTTGCAATAAACGAGCATTGGCTCTGCATGCCTTTGGAGCCTTTCTCTACACTATCTTCTCCCTCTCACTCCATGGGAACACCCACTTCAAAACCTGCTGTGATCTCATGACCGACCACGTGGGCTGATTGTCGAGAGCGCCTACTCGTCAGCTTAACTGAACTACTTACTCCTCAACTTAATTATTGGCGTAGAAGGTGTAAAAAAAAGTAAAGAAGGTCATAGTGCTACTTAATTTTTCATGGAGAATGCAGTTCCTTTGGGTGGATGGGGTGGGTGGATGCCTACTGCACGCTAAAAGTTGAGGTTTCACTCGGTGTGGGTGCTGTGTCAGGAAAGAAATGTGGTCGCTGATGGTATCAGTAGCTGTGAAGGTGTAGGTGGAAAGTGTTCTGAGGGGAGAACAAAAGCTAGCGCACTGTACGAAAGGATGAAGGGGGAGGAGAAAGGGAGAGAGGAAACAAGGTGTGTAGAGATAAGAGGGCTCTCGCATGACCTCAGCCATGTATTGGTGGAATCAGTACAGTATTTTTTTTTTTTTTTTTTGGTATTAAGGCGAAAGCCTTTAATGGCTCATACTGTCGACCGCAAGTAGAGGGTGTCACACCTTTAGCAGCGTTCAACTCGTGTTAACTTGGGAACTAAAAAAGATAGGAGAAAACAAATGGTTGCTTCAGATAGAGGAGGAAAAAATGAGCCTAGAAGCCACGTTTGATGACTGTAGATTAATTAGTTAATTAATTATAGTCAAAAATGTCAAAATTGCGTCAAAATAACGCCGACGTCGATATAGCCACGGGAACGGTGTGACGTCACATCCACCGGAAGTCGTCACGGCATAGTGAAAATTGTCACAGAATGGTCGGAAAAACGCCGGATTTGTGTCAAATTAGATGGGAAAATGTGTAATTAAGCGTAGTTAGCTCTTAACATCCCCGAAAGATGTATAATTTGGGTATCGATATAGCCACGGGAATGGTGTGACGTCACATCCACCGGAAGTCGTCACGGCATAGTGTCCTCGGCTTTCGCCTCTCAACACTTTAGTTGCCAAAGTGTCCTCTCAATTTTTATTACTGCCATCATTTGCTGATTTAATAATACACGCTGCAGCTTTTGTGTACTGAGAAAAATGTCGTTGAAAAGCAGGAAGTGGAAGCACAGTAAGCTGTGTCTTTGCATCTGTGGATGGCATCGTACTGTACATTCTATTAGGTTAAACATCAGACAGCTTGTACTTAACTAACTTTTACTTGGTGAGTGTAAGCCTCAGTTATGCTTTTCAATCTGTGCTGAGGAAAGACAGACAGAATAGAACTTTAGAATGAGCCTTGTGCTGTTCTTAATTTTGAAGCTTAAATGCTGTTTGCAGTGGTTGCAAATAATTAGCTCTGTAGTGTGTTGAACGGTCCAAAGTGTTTAAATTGATGTGAATGGAGTAGACTTGGCTCTGGCCTGGTGGGCCTCCAAATTTTACACACAAAAAAAAAAGCAGAGTACATGCATCTCAGGTGACGTTTTTATATATGCAGTGTTTTCTCTGATGCAGTTGCTTGAAAGAAAAATAGACAGTAGTTAACCATTTGCTTTAGTCTGAACATGCTCTTGTGGGCCTGTGTTCTAGGAGTACTACACAGTACACGGAGCAGATGCCGAGTATGTCTGCCGGGAGGTGTACCGCAGCATGTCAGCACTCAAGTACCTCGGTTCAGGTAGGCTGTGGCACAAGCTTAACATGCTTGGTAGGTAGACGCTGGTAATTTATTAGTAGACAGCACCAGGAAGTAATGGGTGAGTTGGGGTGATGCAGAGTAAGGGGGGATTTGATTATAAATGTCTCCGTGCTTGCCGAGGAGCTCATTGAAGCATGTCTCTTTGTTTGCATTTGTTGTGCTAGCGAACAGCGCCAATGGCCAATTTATTGTGCCCCTTTTGCATGGATCACTGTGTCAGTGACCTTACTGTAATTGCAGTGTGCTGAAATCACAAGTCTGCCTTGCTAGACGAGACCATGAGCGCTTCGGGCAGGATGCTAATGGTTGGCAGGCCTGTTTATTAAGGCGAAAGCCTTTTGTGCCTCATCGTTGTCGACAGAAGGTTGTCAGCAGAGGTTTCACGCTTTTTGGTTGGTCAAAATGGTTATGACGTCAGAGTGCGCAGATTCGAAGTAATGAGGTCACCCACGGATGCCCGACGCCCCCTTTTGGAGCACCTGACAACTAATAAAATAGTTGTCCACTCCGACAGGGGGCGTAAGGCGTCTGTGGGTGACCACATTACACACCTCATTACTGCGAACAGAGCCATGGATACAACCGAACTCATTGAAGCAGAGAGAGAGAGAGTCGCGCTAAAGAAGCAGCCAAAGTGTGTAGTTGTAGTGTGTAGTTAAAGTGTGTAGTCAAATAAAGCACTGGTACAGCACAAATAGTCTTACAGTCAATGCCGAACAGTGCGCCAGGAATGGCTTTCGCCTTGCAGCACTTTAGAGAGCCTAAGTGCCCCCTGAATTTTTTGTGATGTACACTTAAATTGTTTGGTAAGGTGTGTCCATATTCTAACTTCTAAGCCACATCTTACGTTAGTTTGCATTTTAATGTGAGAGAAAATTTCCGTAGCTAGTTGTGTACTGGCTTGCTTGGCTGTTAAAATGGCGCTAAAGGATACCCCAACTTCGTCAGCAAATGTGACTTGATTGTGTTTTTGCTTCCCATACTATGGGTATACTGGATGGCTTTATGTACAGGTGAGGCTGTGTGTATGCCGCAGGTGATGCGAAGGTGGCGTCCGTGTGTGTGAGCCAGCGCAGCTATGAGAGCCTGCTGTCTGAGTTGCTGCTCATCAAGCGGTACCGGGTGGAAGTGTACCAGAACAAGGCTGCACGTCCCTCCAGTTCCTGGGCACTGGTCACACAGGTGCGTGTTTTCCTGTACGGGGATCCAGCTCTGCCTTAGCGGTCTACGGACTGCTAGTCTGAGCCTTGGTCACAGTAGCCACTCATCATTGAAGTAATTGTAAATTGAAATTGATTGATTAATTCCTGATACAAGTGAGAGGAGGCAGGGACTAAAGGCTACATGAAAGCCTGACAGATGTCCCTACCCCCCCTACACAGATTCAGCACTGCGTAATCTCAAAACATAAACATGTATGAGTAACAGCTTGTAATTACAAACACTATTAGAGGTTTAACGTCCCGAAGCAGCACGTGGGTTATGAGGGACACCACAGTGGAGGGCTGTGGATTGATTTAGACCAGCTGGGTTCTTTAACTTGCACCGACATTGCGAACCGCACGAGCGTTTTTGTATTTTGCCTCCATTGAAAGATGGCTGCTATGGTTGGCATTGAACCCGCAATCTTGGGATCAACAGCCGAACGCCAAAGCCATTGAGCCACCACAGTGTGGGCAACACATCAGTCTGACTGAAGGTACACCTGTTAAGTGAGGCATATTGTTATCAGTGTCACCTCTTTTTTTATTTCTTGCAAAGTATTTTTGGATTATTTATGGAATCCAAACTGCGCCAGTCGAATGTGTATATTAATTAATGAAATTAATTACTTGTCGTGGTGACTCAGTGGTTTGGTGTTGGTGTGCACGTGTTTACAGGTTTGATTCCTGGCCACAGTAGCTATGCTTCCATGGAGGCAAATTGCAGAATGCCTGCATACTCGAATTATGGCGAATTGCTAAGAATCTTAGGTAGTTGAAACAATCCGAGGAGGACTTTCGCTAAGTCTTCCTCATAAACCGGGTGTCATTTTCTTCTCATGAAACTACATCATTTTTGCGTCATATATTGACAATGCTTTACACTACAGTCCGGCCCACTTATAACAATACTGGTTATAACAATATATTGGATATAACAATGGTCAGTCACGGCACCATCAGCTTTGCCATGTGTTCTATGGTAAAATAAACTGCTTATAGCAATGCTGTCAAGGCACATTATTGGTTATAACAATTAAATCTGGTAACTGAGTGTCAACCATTATAGAAAAAAAAACAAGGAAATGCTACAACCACACCAGCAAAACCATGCCTACAACACAAAAGCTCGCGCGTGTGGGGCCGACCAGCGGACTGAGCTGGCGCAGCTATGCCACGAAAGCAAAAGAACCCGTGAATGCGTTCCCCTGAGCAAAAGGCCCATGCAGAGAAAAAAGTAGGGAGCATGGTAGGGAGCCTTGGCGTAGCAGTCCAGTATTAACGTTTCTGAGGGGTGCACCGCTCGCAGAAAAAAAAATGCGCAGACGCGTTTTTATTTGTTTTTACGCTCTGAGCTACGGCTGGCATCGGCAGTGCGTACGTTGTCCCATCTTCCGCTGTTCTTCACTAACTTCCCCACGGTCCCAGGAGCAGGCGTCATCGCGTAAGGCAGGCTGCTGCATTGGCTACGCGTGCCATGCGTACCCCTAATCAGGCGGTGCAGTGCACATGCGTGCCGCCAGCACGATATTTCTCTTGTCAGCTGTCACCGCACCCTTAGTTCTGCATGCTTCTTGAATTTCCCGTAAGAATCACTTCCGGAAAGCCGGCTTGATTCCTGTGACATGGAGGTGCGCGAAGCTCCCGGTGGCGCAGTGATGGCGGTGCTTTGGTCATCGGTGAACAGTGAACATTGTTCCGGTTCCCTGAAGTTCGATTTAACGAGCTTTTACAGGCATTAGAATTATCAAACCCCTCTGGGTATTTACTGTCAATAAATGCTCTGAAGTTTGTCATCCTTTCTTTTTTTTTCGGCACAACCCTGTTATAACAATTATTGGTTATAACAATGGTATTTCCATGGCACTTGAATATTATTATAAGTGGGCTTGACTGTATATGTGCAGAGAAGGGGTAAGAGAGTATGTACCATGTGTGGTCTTTTGCATCTGCATTTCATGGGCAGCAGTCATCATTATGCAAATAAAATAGGTCCCCTTTTGTTGCACATGGTAGATGTAACCTCTTTTGTTCCCTAAATATAACCCTGCTGTACATGAATCCATAGGCATGCATTCTGCTGCCATGCCCTCTACTCTTTTTGGTAACGCGAGCGTCTGGTATAAAGTGATAAATATTTCTTAACGTCTTCACTCTCAACTACAAAACTCTACGTCACCTGTACGGAGGAAGAGAAAGTCGCTTACTGCTCCCTTTGAGCTAGCATACGCAGCTTTTCTCTTTTTGCAGCTCAAATTTACTGTTGTATTAGCTTCATGGCCAAAAGGGGCTGAATGTCCATGTCTGAATCAAATAAAAATGTCGCCAAACAACATCCACTGTATGCCATTGAACTGCCATCTGAACTCCACAGAAATCAAACATGAAATTGTGCTGTAGCCACTAGGCATATTTGGCACCCAGTTGCCCTCTTGTGCTGTGTACACTAAGTACTATCTTTCGCTTCTGTTTTTTGAACCCCATTGGGTGCACCAGTTTTTTTATTTTCTTTCATGTTCTCTTGCTTGCTGACTTTTTCCTCTCTTCTCGTGAAGTTACCATAAGAGTAAGATGTTTAAAATATAAGAGGGAATAAACTATACAGGCATCCCCTGGCAACCTGGCACCACTGGAGGACGTCCTTTTCGGATCGGCGGGTGGGGGCCTTTCAGAATCCAAGGGAGTGCTGGCTGTGTGTCTCCACTCCAACCTGCAGGTGAGTGAGCCATTCCCCGTAGCTGTTGTGCACTGCTCTTTACTCGGGCTTCGCACAAAATTTTGTCACGCTTCACTTATTACCTCCCATGAATGCCAGGTATGCCACGTCGTTCGAGTAGGCTTCTCAGAGAAGCAGTTGGACCCTCACTTTCCAAGGGGTCGCACTGCGCGAATTGTGAACTCTTTGTCTAATTGCTTCACAAAGTCAGAGAGCATGAGTCGCACCATGAAATCAAAGTAGAACGCCTCGGGAGTTCCAACCAGTATGACTCATTTATTTGTGGTAAACCTTGCTGTTGCCTGAAAATTTTACATGTTATTGAATGTCCTTTGTGTGGTTGAAAACTTCACATGTTATTGAATGTCTTTTGTTTGGTTTATATGTACACTCTAGAACTTAGCATGTAAATATAGGTAAAACAGTGCTAGACACGAGACGAAGGAAGAACAACACAGTCTTCGTCCCGTGTCTAGCGCTGTTTTACTTATATATGATGTACCAACTTGCCCAAGTCTCCGCCTTAACACAGTTAGCATGTAAACTGCTCCATGCAAATGGATGGGCGTTTGTTAAACTTTCATGGTTGTGTTCGCATTTAAGTAAGACTAGTTGGTTTCAAGTACCGTATTTACTCGCATAATAGGCGCACTTTTTTTCCAGAAAATCCGGCTCAAAGTTCGGGGTGCGCCTATTACGCGGGGTAAAATTTCTGGAAATTTTTCGACTCGCAAAATTGAACACACCGCGTAAACGCACTCGTGTACGGGCCGCACCCCGTTTTCGCGAAGAAAATGTTAAAAAAAAAAAAGGGTCCGTGTAAGGGCCGCACCGAAACTTTAGGAATGCACGCGCCGAGGCCTCCGCGATCGGCTCCGGCTGCGCGCAACAGGCCACACACGCGGAGGCCACACACGCGCACAGGAGCTTTCAGACGCCGCCCACGGAGGGCACCCAAGGCCAAGCTCATCATCACCATCATTTTCCTCCGCCGCGAGCTTTCGCTATCTATATCGCCATCAGCATCTCCAGCTCTTTTTTTGTTGTTGTTGTTGCTGTCAAGCGCTGGGATTTGCGGTAGCGCGATAGTTATCGTGGTTTATGGCTTTGCCGCGGAGCGTTGATGTTTTAGCTCGACGGGCAAGCACCACACGGCTGGGAGTTTGCTCTCGAACACGGCAAGCGTGCGGCAGGTCGGAAAATACGACGTGGCCGAGAAGTGCAGCAGTTGCGACTGCGGCGTCCCTAAATTTTCGTACGCGACTCCAAGCGTCGAGGTTTTCGCGGGCCTAAGTCGGGAACGTTTCCGGCTGGAGATGAAGCTTTCCAAACCGACGTTTAAAGTGAGCACCCCTGAAAACTGTGTGCGGCTGTTCTACGCGATGTCGTTGTACGTGCTGTGGGTCCGCAGCAGCTGCGACGGCAGCAGCACTAGTAGGGACTAGTAGTCAGTTCAGCAAAAACTTTGTTAAAATAAAGATTGGGAAGCGGGGGGTGGCGAGGCGCGAGGCGTCGGCTTGCAATCGTGTAAATACAGTATTGATCACAGTGCCAAGTTCGGGGTGCGCCTATTATGCGCGGAAATAAAAAAATCTGATTTTTCGCGCCCTAACTAGGGGTGCGCCTATTATGCGAGTGCGCCTATTACGCGAGTAAATACGGTAGTTTTTGTGGGGGCCGGCAAGTCTACGGAGCTGTGAGTGGCCGTTGGTTTTGTTCCACAATCTGAGATAGGCAGCCTGAAATGTAAGCACTCTGCTGAGCAAGGAACTGGGTAGGAATGTCACGAACTCACGATCTCAAAGAGAGTAGAGGCGAAGTATCCCTTTGCACCTTAGCGACGCTGCCCCTTTAAATGGGAGCTGAGGACACATTAGGTAAGGCCAGTCAGCCAGTGTGGTGGGCACTTGTGTCAATGTTGTGAGGCTTAAAATTTCAAGCCACTAAATATCTATTGAGCAGTAATGCAACGACCTGGCGTCACAAGAAACACACTGCACCAGCAAGTCAATGTGAAATTTGAGCAAAGCATTCTGTCTCCGACGAGAAATCGGAATTAGAGAATGATCACAACAACAACATGACTACAAGTAGTTATAAACTGTCTATGACTAATAAAGGAGGCTGCTGAACAAGTACAAACACTGGCTCGCATTTTTCAAGAAAACTGGAGTAAGTTCGAAGTTTATCTCACAGCTGCCGTGAAGTATTATGTGGCAATCCAGTCAGTTGATGCAGGCGAAATGGCTTGGCAATGTGTGCCTGCCTATGCCTCAAGTCATGCCCTACTAGGGAGCTAGGTAACCAGTTGATGCATTCTGCAACACAGCTGTGTTAGCTGCACATTCTTTACAAACTCATTCATGCCTCATGAACCATCTCTCAGAAAGCAGCGATTAAGCTTAGTCGGCAAATGGCAGTGAAGATTGTGTTCGTCAATGTTTGTTGTCACTCACCTACATTGGTGACGGACATTACTGGCAAAGATCGAGAAAGGTGTGTAAACGTGTTCTGCAGATTTTGAAACCAGCTGTACTGGAAATCCAGCTACTGGCAGGGATAAGAACCACTATGGGTTTGCCTGTGATTCTGCTGTAGTTAATCTTGGGTGTTGGAATTTATTCTGTGTGGAAATGGCAACAGAAAGAGGAATGTTTTCTTATGCTGTCCATCATTGTTAGGACCTCTGGTTCCCTGGGAAATGCTGGGTCTCAGTCATCATTTTCATGCTCTATCAATTCATACGTGCATTTGTACCAATGCTCACAGAAGTCTTCAGAACACTAAAACAGTGAAAAAACCTAATTTCCTGTCTGCACTAGCATGCATCCACAAACTGAAAGGCGTGCTTTGCATTTACCTGCATAGTAATGCATCCACAGTACTTGGCCATGCCTCCTGGCAGTACGGAATTCAGCTCTTTTGTGGTGTCTATATTCCGAAAGCTTCTGTGGTCATCTCTAACAACTATCTAAACTTTTTCTAAACTATCTACCGTATTTACTCGCATAATAGGCGCACTTTTTTTCCAGAAAATCCGGCTCAAAGTTCGGGGTGCGCCTATTACGCGGGGTAAAATTTCCGGAAATTTTTCGACTCGCAAAATTGAACACACCGCATAAACGCACTCATGTACGGGCCGCACCCCGTTTTCCCGAAGAAAATATTTTAAAAAAAAACGTAAGGGCCGCACCGAAACTTTCCACGACCCACGCGGGAATAGCCTTTGAAATGCACGCGTCGAGGCCTCCGTGATCAGCTCCGGCTGCGCGCAAAGGAGCTTCCAGACGCCGCCCACGAAGGGTGCCCAAGGTCAAGCTTATCATCATCATCAATGTTTTCTTCCGCCGCGAGCGTTCACTATCTATATCGCCATCAGCATCACCAGCTCCAGGTTTTTTTTTTTTTTTTGCTATCAAGTGCCGGGATCTGCGGTAGCGCGTAGTTCATCGTGGTTTGTGGCTTTGCCGCCGAGCGTTGCTGTTTTAGCTCGATGGGCAAGCACCTTAATAGCTACACGGCTGGGAGTTTGCTCTCGAACACGGCAAGCGTGTGGCAGGTCGGAAACTCGACGTGGCCGAGAAGTGCGGCAGTTGCGTCTGTGGCGTGCCTAAATTTTCGTACGTGACTCCAGGCGCCGAGGTTTTCGCGGGCCTAAGACGGGAACGTTTCCGGCTGGAGATGAAACTTTCCAAACAGACGTTTAAAGTGAGCATCCCTGAAAACTGAGTGCGGCTGTTCTATGCGATGTTGTTGTACGTGCTGTGGGTCCGCAGCAGCTGCGGCGGCAGCAGCACTAGTGTGGACCAGTAGTCAGTTCAGCAAAAACTTTGTTAAAATAAAGATTGGGGGTGGGGGGCGGCGAGGTGTCGGCTTGCAATCGTGTAAATACAGTATTGATCACAGTGCCAAGTTCGGGGTGCGCCTATTATGCGCGGAAATAAAAAAATCTGACTTTTCGCGACCAAACTAGGGGTGCGCCTATTATGCGAGTGCGCCTATTATGCGAGTAAATACGGTAATTCTTTTTGATTGATTGCAGTAGTAGTGGTGGCTCTACAATCTTGGCCATGGTTGAATATTTTTCACTTGCTTTTGTCCTTTCACTTTCATTTTGAATAACTTGAAAACCCACTGAATTTGAATATTTTTCGTGGTTGTCTGGCTGAGTTTGAATTAATGAAATTCTGCTGTTTCTAGAGCATGCGTTTTTGTATGCAGGTGAGAATTCTTGTCATGAATAGCACTGTTGATTCTTAAATTTTCGTAGCAGTATGTAACACGGCTTTCTGAGGATGACCATTGTTGATGTGGCATGTGCGTTCTCTCCCATTGTGCGGCACAGACCTTGGGTGTTGCCTACGGAGACTCAGTTTTGCAGCAGCTGACAGTGGCCGAGTTTGTCAACGATGAGCACTTCTCAAACCTCAGCGTGAGTCAATGCACCTGTATTTTGTGGGCATGCAAATGCATGAATAGGCATTGGTCTAGCTCAGTTGGACGGCTCACTCAGGGTGTGGCTTTCGCATGCTTAATTCTTTCATCTGCAGCTTGTGGTATCTGCCTTGATACGTAGTATCTGCACGGTGGAACCTAAACCACCACTTAGTCGATTCTGCTGTCACATTGCCAGGGCAGTCTCGTGACTTTGTTAGGAATTCCTTGAGTGAAAAGAAATTTATTTATTTATTTTTTTGTTTATTCAAATACATGGGGGGGGGGGGACAAATCAGAGCACAATTTTCAAAGACAAAAAACCACTTGAGGTGGTTAATACGGCAAGTTGAGAAAGGACATAACAACATAAAAACTTTCAAAAAATGCTCAAAGAACAAAGATAGAGAACGTACTGGTGTGCAAGTAAGTGATGTAAAAAGCAAATCTGGTTACTGAATGCGCTGGGATTCCTGATAAGTTAGCAATTCGGACTGAAATAAGGAAAACTGGGTTATAGTAGCGATACTGGAGGGCAACTCATCCCGTTCTTTTATTGACAAGATACATGTGTTGACACTTATGAGAGGGTAGTATATTTTTCCAGACAAGCCAAACTCTTCATTGAGGTTAAATTAACAACTTTTAAAATAACCTTAGCTGTTTTATGCAAAGGTGAAATTATGAACAGCAAAAGGAGAATGTGCGTTGTTATCAGGAATGTGGCATCACAGTATAAAAAGAACTAAGGCTTAGCCCTTGCTGTTACAATACAAGAAATCTTTGCGTACCTTAGAGAACGAGGAACCGAAATAAATGTATTTTCTTCGCTCGAAGGGAAATGCTTTGCACTTTGTGTTAGGGATGGCATCAAGTAACCTGCATGTTGCAGTGTACTGCCCCTTCATCGTTGCCTGCTGTGGCCACCTCGTTCTGTGGGATTGTGGTTGAGCGGCTGGGGTTTGTCGAACGTGCAGGCTGTGCTGGCACAGCTGAGTCCCCAGGAGTGCCTCCTGTCTGCCACTGACGCTCGCCGCTGCCCTGAACTGAAGGCCCTCCTGGAGCGCTCGGGGGCGCTGGTCACTGAGGCCAAGCCAGGTGGGGCAACGTTTCGGCCTCTCGCCCATCAGCCGCACTTCATTGTAGCTCACCAGCTTTCAATGCTGGTGCTGACCTCAAGTGCAAGAAGTCTTGGTGAACCCACTTTTGCACCCTGGTTGCTTCAGTGAAATCTGCTAGGCGTGTACTATATGTAAAACTTTTTATTTTTTATTTATTTATTTCACAATACTGTGAGCCTTTCTCTGGCTCTGACAGGAGTGGAACAATGTAATAAAGAACAGGCGTGGTGTTCCGAAGCATTAAAACAAGAAATACAGGGCTCTTAAATCACGTCCTCAGAAGAGTGCAGAGCTGTGGATTCAAACAATAAATGACTCGTGATGAAAAATAATTGGTTAACAACAAAATTACAACATTCACTTTTTTTTCAAACAAAGATTCAACACCAGCAACAAAATCATCAAGAGACAAATCATTCATATATTGGCAGGGCAGGTTATTTCACACTTCTATGGCTTGAGGGAAAAATGAAAATTTGAACAGATCACATCTTGCAGCAAACGGCCCTAAGCACGTGTGGTTGAACGTCAAGGAAAGCTTGCATTACTGGATTCTGTGGAATGGGGGTAGATAGGTGTGGTAAAAATGGGAGTTTGTCCTTGTGAGAGAGAGAAAGTGCATGCAAGGAGCAGTGCTGTACTAAATAAAAAAAAAATGGCGTCCATCAACTGTGGGAGTGGGGGAGGCAGCGCCACTCTCTGTCATTGGATAGACGTGGTGGGATACTTGAGAAGAGCCATCTTTCACCTGCAGTTTTCTCATTGAAAACGATAACAGTAAAACCTCGTTAATTAACATGGCAGTGAGCTGAAAAAAAAAGAAATCTCAGTTATTCCAATTCCAAGTTATTTAATGGCCCCCGAAAAAACTGGCAGAAACTGTTCACATCGTAGTAAATTTGTTTGGTGAGAAGCTGGTCACTGGGCGTTTGTTTTGGAGGTGAAAACTGTGCAGCAGCGATTTTTTTTTTTTTTTTGTCAGTTCCGTCAAATCCATTACTATGTGCACACTGTCAGAAATGCCGAAACAAAATTGCTTTGAAACAGTAAGGGCCTCGGTGGTTACTTTTGCATTGCCATGTGGTAGCAGGGGAGCCTGCTCACAGCAGTGTCATCACATGTGAGGAGGTTTCACTGCATGAACAGTGCACTGCACGCAACGAGCACGCACTGTTGGTGTGCTGGAAGAATGGAGAAATCATGCGGGCAAAGGTGATGGAAATGTGCCTGAGTGCTGCAAAGGGAACATACCTTCCAAACAGAAATGGCAAAAGACCAGTAATGTGCCAGTCAGCATTTGAAACGGTGCTCAACAGGCCTTGGACGACCAGCTGATGTAGCCAACATTGTGGAAGCTGAACTATTTTTGGCCGTGTGACGGGGAGCCCTGCAATAGTTGTGGCATTTGCCATTGTGGACACGTTAGGGTTGCATGGGAAACAATACACCATGCATATCTGGCTTGAGGAGGGGTACGCATTTGAACGATCGCTTGCCATGCCAGTCATACCTCGACACAGGCCTTCTTTGAGAGCCTGTACAATTTAACCAGTGTTGGCCCACAGGCACTGGATTAAAGACCGCCTGAAGCCATAGGCCTGCGTGCACATTGTCCAGGACTGTGTTGACAGTTCAAATTAACTAGGATCTTAACGGGGTTCAAGTGAACAAAGTTTTTCTGCAATAAAGGCAGCACTTCGCAATCTTTAGGGCAAGCTGCTCAGCTCTCGTGTTCGTGCTGCAAAGTAGATGACATTCAGTGCACACAAAGGTGTGTACTAACTGTTTTTCTGTCTGCACCACACTGATGGAGATGTGTTTGCGCTCAGAAAAATCGGTCAGGATTCATTACTTGAGCGTCGCGTAGTTTAATATTTCAGTCATAGACACATTCAAAACAGCAGCAACTGTTTTTAAAGGAAGTCATTTTACTTTGAGCTCAGAGAGATTCAGACTTTGCACCTTGCCCTCTGATGGAGCTTGTGAAAAATTCTCAACTTGGAATCAATGGTAGTTTAATTTGTCCTCTCAAACAGTTTGGCCAGTTTTTTACTTTCAGAAGGTTTCAAGTGTATTCTAAGCCTGGCATGTAAAGAAGGCTCCAGAATATCTCACATCTTGTTCTCATATCCCTGATAAACCTGTGAGAGAGTGATTGCTGGCAGTGAACCAGCATTGAAAAGTGTCGTGGCTTGTTAGTCCTGGCAAGAGAACCCACTGACCTACTCAAGATTGTCATGGTGATCCCTTTAAAAATATTTGTGCGCTTTAAAATATTTGTTAGCAGGAATAGTCTTAATGGCAGGCAGCAACTTGTTGAAGGGGCACATAGTAAGTGAGGGAGGTCCCCCCCCCCCCCCCCCCCCTACAACTGCCTTGTCCAAGCACTGCCTATAAATCTGCTCTTGACTTGTGAGCTACTTCAGCTACTTCCGACTGTTTATTCTTTCGTTGTGTGCAGTGTTGTGCATTCTCCTCTGCTCATTTTTGGTGTTCATCCCACCTGCAACACTGCCACAGTGCTCACAGCTGTAAAGGCACAGCACTTTGGCTTGGGCTTCTGTCATTGGTCTGTCCTGTGGGCTGGTAAAGCGAACTGTGACTTGCGTGTCTTACGTTTACCTTGGCATGGTGCCGTTTTCCACTGCAATCGTGGGCCAAGAAACTGCCCTTGTCCCATGCAGGCGACTTCAACTCGAAGGAAATCGCCCAGGACCTGAGCTGCCTGCTACAGCCATCGCAGCTGCCGCAGGGTCAGGCGTCCATGCTGGGTGAGCATGGTCATCCTCCTCTTGCTCGGTGGGATCAGTGCAGCCTCTACGAAATGACCAAAAACATGCTCATCTGGGAAGTGTTTAAGGGGGCACGTGGCTTTCAACCCCAACTTTCTTATATTTTGATGGATTTTGATTGATATTTTTCTACACATTAGTAATGCTGTGAAACTTAATTGCACAAAATTTTCAACATCATATCTAGAGAAGTTCTCTTTATACTAAATTAGTATTTTTTCTCTCTCACGCTTTGTGAAACACCTGCAGAGTAGACAAAAAAATTCAGGGGGCGCTTTGGCTCTCTAAAGTGCTGCAAGGTGAAAGCCCTTCCTGGCGAACTGTTTGACGTTGACTGCGAGACTGTCTGTGCTGTACTAGTGCTTTATTTGACTGCACACTTTGACTGCTTCCTTAGCATGACTCTCTCTCTGCTTCGATGAGTTCGGTTGTATCCATTGCTCTGTTCGCAGTTGTGAGGTATGTAATGTGGTCACCCACGGACGCCTTACGCCCCCTGTCAGAGCGGACAACTATTATATTATTTGTCGTGTGCTCCAGAAAGGGGCGTTAGGCATCCGTGGGTGACCACATTGCTTAGAATCCACGCACTCTGATGCCATAACCATTTCGACCAACCGAAAAGCGTGACACCTCTGCTGACAACCTTCTGTCAACAACGATGAGGCATTAAAGGTGTTGAGGTATTAGCGGGGTCGCAGCGGAGCACCCGACAGAGACGACCAGCGTGGCAGGCTTCTAGTTCCGGACTGCCCGTGCCGGGCGTGCGCCACGAGCACGCGCTGTCCGTCTTTATTTTCCTCTAGCGCGCGCTGTAACGCCGATCTCAGCGCCGGCGCTTTATAGCGACGCCGGGCGCTATAGGGCCCCCCACCTAGACGGAACGGCGAAATGTACGCGCCGACGGGGCAGAGATGGATTAGCCACAGCGGCTAGCAGGTCTGCAGGTGGGCCGGCAATATCTGAGGGGAGCTCCTGGGGAGGTGTCTCGAGGTACGCTGGTTTGAGTCGGTCGAGGGAGACGACCTCTTGACGACCATCGAGCAGGATTGTCGCTGACTTTGTCGTCCGGATGAGGACGCGGTACGGGCCATCGTATGAAGGGGTAAGAGGCGCCTTTACAGCGTCTCGCCTGAGAAAAACGTGCGTCGAGGAAGCAAGGTCCGGGTGCACAAAGACTTGATGGGCAGTTGAGCGAGGCGGCACTGGGCGCAGGTGCTGGAGACAGTCGTGTAGGCGGTGAAGGTATTGCAGGGGTTGGGACGAGGGAGCCGAAGGTACGAACAAGTCTCCGGGAAGCCGCAGGGAGGTACCGAAGACGAGTTCGGCCGCCGAACAGCCAAGGTCACGACGCAGGACGGCGCGTAGGCCTAGGAGCACCATAGGGAGGTGGTCTACCCAGTGCTCGCGATCCAGGCGCGCAGTAAGGGCAGCCTTGAGCTGGCGATGGAACCGCTCGACCATGCCGTTGGCACAGGGATGATGCGCGTGTGAGCGTGGTCGGCTGTAGGTGGCTGCAAAAAGGTTGTTGCAGTGACAGGCCGTGCAGCTGAGACTGCGACATCAGATGGCTGGCTGGCAGCAACAGGCACAGCTGGTGGTTGGACAGTTGCTGCACTACTCAGAGCTTGGGGTGCGGCGTCTTGGGCAGGCGGTGTGGCCGCCGGGGTAGTGGGGCTGGTATGTGGCATATGCTGCGGTGGCGGCAAACTCACCGCAGAGGCCTGCAGAGCTGTTGGCGGTACTGACGAGGTAGAGGGAGATGCCGGAAACCTCGGCACGGCTGCGGCCGCAGAGTCGTCCTTGGCTGCAGGAGGCTCTGGTGACAACGCCACTGAAGCGCAAGGAGGCAGGGCCAGAGACGCGGGTAGGATAGTAGTGGGACCAGGGCGCGAGGCGGAGCTCGTGCGGATCCCACCTGGTGTGGCGTCGAGAGAGAGAGCCGGGCTGGAGACGCTGGACGGGAGTGGCGGCGATGCGGCGAGGGGCTGCTGAGGCGGGCCGGGTTCTGATGAAGGCTGCGTGGGCGCGAGCGAGGCCGGTGCACGGCCAGAGGCTGGCGGCGGCGAAAACGGGTCCGCTGCGTCGTAGAGCGGCGGCGGAACGTAGTAGGCGCCGAAGTACACCAAGACGGCCGCACGCAGCTCATCGTATGGCCGGCCGCCGAAAGCAGAGTAGGTGAGCCGACGCAGGAGGTCGGGCGGGAGGATGTCGCAAAGTACTTCGTGTTTGAACGGCTGGATGGTGATGCCGTTCAGGTACATCGCAGCCTCCAGTTGAGCGAACCACCCGCCGACGCCTGCAGGCCGGAACGCCGGGAGCGGCGGGTCGAAACTTGGGTGCTGCCAGTACGCCATGCTGGAACGCCGCTGAGATAGAAGGCACGGTTCGCCAGGTCACCACTGTTGAGGTATTAGCGGGGTCGCAGCGGAGCACCCGACAGAGACGACCAGCGTGGCAGGCTTCTAGTTCCGGACTGCCCGTGCCGGGCGTGCGCCACGAGCACGCGCTGTCCGTCTTTATTTTCCTCTAGCGCGCGCTGTAACGCCGATCTCAGCGCCGGCGCTTTATAGCGACGCCGGGCGCTATAAAGGCTTTCGCCTTGAAATGTGAGAGAAGACTCATTCTATCTATGTTATCGATGCTATATATTAGGGGTGTGCGAATAGTGGTTTTTTGATTCGAAGCGAATTCGAAGCGAATAGCAATTTTCTTCGAATAATTTCGAAGCGAATAGTTCGAATAGTACTTCTGGCACTAAAAAGAGGCTGAGTGACAGTAGGCATTTCCAAAACCATTTATTTTCCCAACACACGATGCCATTACACACTGCACTGAGGTTTTATTTAAAACCACACTTCAAAATTTTAAAACCTAGAGTGAAGAACAATTTTTACTGGCAATTTATACTGGAAGAACAACTTTTACATTCCCAGACTTGCATTCCCTCGAGCAAGAATAGAAACGGCTGTACAAAACTCGCGGCGCAAGCGAAACGTCATTCGCACCGCTCGCGCGTCCTGGCAAAATTGTCCCCGGTAGTACTTCCGAGCAGCACTCAGCATCGCGCTCCATCAAGAATGCTCTCAGCCTCCAACGTATGGGAGTGCCCGAGTTGCGGCGACGGAGTTCGGCACACCACCGAAGATGGCTCAATGCCCTGATTACGGTGGCGTTCCGTTCCCATCAACGCGCAAGCAGTCAGAATAGCAAGAAAAGACGCCAGTCGCAGATGCCGAGTGTTAACGGCAGTAATCCTCCACGGGTGCACAATAAGCTTAGCGTTATCACACGCTAAAGGCACCCTTCCCATTGACGTAAGTATACACTTCGGCGACATCGAGTCCCCGCGCTGCCGCTGAATTTTTCGCGCCTCCGCCGGTAATATGATTGCTTGCTTGAAAGCTGCCGAGAACGGTGTACGCATGATTCGTCACCTGATTGGGTGAAGCGATAGCGCGGTAGGGCTGCGTGTTTATCTTCGCATCTGTCCTATCTGGTAATCTTTTCCGCAACTCTAACGGGAAAAAAAATCGAGAGGCGGTGGAGCGGGCGCGGCTTCGGTGCTTATCTGATCTTCCAGCCAGCGACCGCCGCGGCGGACGCGGTTGTTGCGTTGTGTGACGCGCGTCTTTTTTCGTTTTTCTTTCTTTCCTCTTATCTTTGAACTCTCCTCTATCTGCATGTGACAGCGGTGGTGGCTGGGCTAGAGCCAGTCGGCAGGCCCGTACACTTTCCTTTTCATCCTTCGCTCAGTCGCAACAACAACAGTAAACTGAGGTTTCTTGTTTTGAAGCTTAGCCGACTGATGGCTGTGCTCTTCCTTCTTTGCGTCTGCCTCGACACGGTGGCAGCGACGCGGCTTATGGCAGCCTTAGTGCAGAGGCTCGGAGACGGCCAGAACACAGGATCTTCCGCAAGAGAGCATCGCCCTCACCTTTATTTCGTTTGTAGCTGGGTTCGCACCCCGACCTGGTTGTGATTCGTGTATTGACTGACCCCCCGAGCGTTGAAAGCGCGATAAAAATAAGCCATCTATGCGGCAATACTCGGAACTGAAACCACATAAAGCAAGCGGGCAAGCGCCCCAGAAACACTATTCGCGCGAGGCGAATACTTCGAAATTTCGAATACCGAGAATTCGGTTCGAAGCGAATATCGAATACCGTGCTATTCGATCGAATATTCGAAATTATCGAATATTCGCACACCCCTACTATATATGGTTATGCATTTCTGAATGCATGCTACATGTGCTGACATTTTTGGATTTTTTCTCTGTGACATGCTTTTGATTTTGTAATCGTTTACAAAGCAGTTGGCACAGACCTGTCTAAACTAAGCAAGATGTCAGACAAAAAATCTATAATTCATCAAAATAAAAAAGCAAAATTGTCATCGCATAGAGGGGAGTTCTGTGAATGCAACAAAACGAATGGAGGGTACAGAATAGACAAAACAGTCGGGAAGAAATATGCTGCATAAGGTGAGCAGCTAGTTGCATAACTGGAGTGGAGAAAAACGACGATTTTCTTAGCATTTCCCTGAATGCAGTGCCTTTGTATTTCACGAAACAATTTCTTACAGTTCTTCGTGATTTCAGAAATGAAAGTTTGTTGGGAGAGCATAGAAAACTAGGCATACAAAGCAGATACAATGATTTTCAAAAACCGATGTTTTGACCATTTTTTGGGATTTGAAAGCTATGTCTCCCCTAAGATTCCTCGTGGTTTCTACACACTAATGCAAAAAAAAAAAGAAATTGTAGCAGTGAGAGCATGCAAACGAAAGTTATTCAACTTGCAGAATTCAATATAGAAAGATCGGATGAAATCTCATTTCACTCGCCCCGAGCCAAGGTTGGGTGCCACCAGTCTCAACTGTTCTTTTCACACGGGCAGCAGAAGCTTGCGTACCACTGTTGCCTGGTGAGGGCAGCTTGTAGCCGTGCAATTTGATGGTACCGGATCTCTGCTTACACTTGCAAGTGACAGGGCAGGTGTGAGTGAAGGGAGGGACCACAGCAGGGCTCCCAGATGCCAGCGTGCAATCCGTTCAGAGTTGGCTTTGAAAAGCTTAAAGGTGCACTGAAGAGGAATCTGAACTTGTCTTTTTGCCGCGGGAACTCGATCTACACGTTCCTAGCATTCTTAGAAACTGCGACTTATTGCCCTGTATGGCCGATTTCTCTAATTAAATCGAATTAACGGCCGGCTCCCGCCCTTTTTTTTTAATTCTGCCTCGTACGGTGGGCGGAGTCGACCAACGCGTGGAGTGCCTTTCACCCAGTCCCGTGGCGGCTTGCCGCTCTGCCATCGGCGGAGTAATACGTAGTAGTCCGTAGTAGCAAATAGTCTGCGCGTATTTTTATTTCTGCGGGCTTATTTTGCGGCTATATTATCTGCGAATGAAACTATTTATTCACGGAAACCTAAAAAACAAAATAAAGCCAAAGCAAAGCCTCCACGGAGCTGGCTGAAAGGAACTTCACGCGTTGGTCGACTCCGCCCATCGTACGAGGCAGAATTAAAAAAAAAAGGGCGGGAGCCGCACGTTAATTCGATTTAATTAGGGAAATCGGCCATACAGGGCAATAAGTTGCAGTTTCTAAGAATGCTCGGAACGTGTAGATCGAGTTCCCGCGGCAAAAAGACGAGTTCAGAATCCTCTTCAGTGCACCTTTAACCCTGTCCCCACCTACCCCTCTCCCCAGTCCCACCCCGCTCTCCATCTCCTGTTCTTTTCTTTCCACATTCTTGCCCATGGTCTCTGTTGACCTTTTATTTTTTAATCCCCCCCCCACCGCCACCACCACCACTGTTCTCTTGGTGTCGGCAGTTTGAACAGCAGTGCTCTCTTCAAAATGGAAAATGTTGTTCTGATTTGTTTTCATTTGCTTGTGGTATTCTTTTCAATTTGTTTCCTAAGTGGAAAAGCTTACAGTACTCAGACACAATGTATTTTCCATTCTTTCAAGGAATTAAGTGTAATACTGGATGCCCAATTAATTAGAAAGGCAGTGCTCAATTTGCTTGGCACCTCACTTCGGCTGCCAAGAATTGCTTCTACGTTTCGCCACCATTGGCCTGGAGTGGGTGTTTCCAGTGTAGAATTGAGCATTAAGTGCTACGATTTTGTCAGTTTGTAGGGCATTGAGGCACCAAAGCAAAGTCAAGAGAGAGAAGAAGTGGGGAAAATTGAGGGACGTCATGGCTCTTGCTGAATGTTTTAACTAAACTGTAGCCTACTTTAGCCGGTCTTTATTTGTTTTCAGTCGCATCTAAGCAAAAACAAAGTCAACAGCTGGTTTACAATCTAGACACACTGTCTTGTATGGCTTTATAGCCATATGGCTGCTTTGGGTAGATTCCATTGAGCAAACACTCCCTTATTACTGTCTTATGAAATGATTCTCTGTATAATGTTAACTCTGTTTACATTTTTTTATGGTTGATGTCGCCTCTGCTTAGCGGTATTGGCAGCAGCAGCAGGTGTTCTCTCCCTCTGGCTGTCTTCCCAAAGTGCCGTTTCAGGCACTGGTATTGATGAGTTGTCGTTTCTCGCTTCCCTTGCAGCTGAGCTGGACCTGAAGGTTGCCATGGATGCCCTTGCAGCAGTCATCAAATTTCTCAATGTGAGGACTCCTGTTTTCTTTTGCTTGCATTGTTTTGGAAGAATATACGTGCAGCTTGCCGTTAGTAAGGTAATGGTAAGGGCATTGCAGAGTGCATTGTTTTGGTTGCAACTCCGGTGCAGCTGACGTCAAGCCCCGAGCACCTGGGATGTCTTCGGCTGTGCACGTTCGACTTTGACCAGTTTGTGCGCCTCAACACAGCTGCCATCAAGGCTCTGGGTGTGCTGCCAGCTGACGGAGATGGTAAGCCACGTTGCTTTCTGCATTTTTAAAGTCTGAGAGAAAATTTCTTGGAAATGCTGCTAAGGTTGCAGAGCTAAAACATGTCATCTCCCTCCACAGCTGAATGTAGTTGCCAGTTGAAATGAATAGTTTCTTCTGAGAAAATATTACTCATAATACAGATAAACCTGGATATAATGGAATGAAGTCAAGTCCACAGTTTTTCGCAAGCCTCGAAGTGACAGTGCAGAACGGAAGCCAAAATGAAAGATGAATGGAGGTGAGATGACCTGGCACACTTTCACAGTAAACTTCCATTACTCTAAGTCGTAAACATGGAGAAACAATTCACGATCTCATTGGTAATGCGACAGCAGCAGCAGCAGCTGCCACCATCTCTGCTGCGGCTCGTACGATGCCGCTATGTGTGGGGGTGGGGAAAGTCCTAGTGGTGGGATAGTCAGAAGCTCCCACCCATTCCCGCGTGTCCCCTCTCTCCCTCTGCTCGGCAGCCGTTGCCCCGGAAAACAGACTCTGCTTCTGTCGTGCATCTGTTATCTGTAACTGTGTGTGGCACATGCAGCGTGCACATGTCAGATCTCTACGCCGAGCACATGCGAGTAAAAAGGCGCCCTCCCTGCCTTTCCCACCAGCAAGAAAGCTTCACCTCGAGAAAGCGCGCTCCCGTTAGCCAGTTTCCCTGACTTTTTCTCTAAGGTGAACGAAGCAATCTTGAGGGGGGGGGGGGGAGCTTTTTTGCGTTGAAGTGTTGTAGTTTTTCTATCCTCAACATAGCTGCGCGGTTGCCCTGATACTGTACTGTTTTCTATGGTCGATGTGGTTTGTGGCCGCTGCAAAAATTCTTTTTAACAGACGTATACGTACATGCGAAGCAGTTAGTCTTGAGCAGATTTTTTTTTACATTGGATATCATTGGAAACCAACCCAGTGGTCTCGTACTGTTCATCCTATCTGAGTTTGTCGTTAGGGTGGAGTACTGTGTCTGAAAAACTGAATACCAGCAATTCAATTTGTGTATCAAACTACTCAAGAACTTACTATAGTTGGTTGCTGTCATGTGTATTCATAGTGCATATTTGTGCACCCCAAGATCAGAGGTAACAGATGCATAGCCTATGTATACAGTGGATGCTTGTTTAGCGTCAACAGAAGAAAAAATTAAAAATCATAATCGACGTTCAAAAGGCACATTCCACTTTTTTAAAACGGCATTGCAGTGATGTACTGAGCGCAGCACTGTTGGCTTGTGGCACGCAGGTAGCAAGAGTGCCTCCGAGCCAAGCCTGCTGCGTCTGCTGAACCGCTGCCGCACCGTAGGTGGCCAGCGGATGCTGAGCCAGTGGCTGCGGCAGCCACTCTGCGACCTCAACCGCATTGGTGAGCCACTCTTTCTTCTCTATATTGGATATAGTACATCTGATGAAGTGCTGGTCACCCCTTTCTACCGCAGAAACATGGTGTTGTTTATTCGCGGCTCATAACAGATAGCTCATTGTCTAGTTTAAAGCAGACAACAACATTGAGGTTGTCATTCTCACACTGTGTAAATGTGCTGCAATCCTGAAGGACCTGTAAACTAGGTAATCACTTGCGGGACATTGAAGAATACAGAGTCCTCAAGCATGACAGGCTTTCTTAAAACCACAAAGCAACTGGGTGACCTCTGTAAACAGGTTCCAAACACCACTTAAAGGGGAGGAGACACCAAATATTTTGTAGGCAACAACTGTATAGTCACTGTAAAGAGTGTGCAGCAAATCGGTCCAGTCACACGACATTCCAAGGTTCGATGTGCAATTCGTGAGGGACACTGTCATACGCCTTGGCAATGTCTAGGAAGCGGCCCACCAAGTCCTCGGATTCCTTGTGGGCAACCTTTTTTATAATATATGGTGCCATCTGTCGCTGCGCCTGTCACTAAAATTAGCTGTGGATACGCAGTAGAAGCTGGCAGTTTGTTTTCAACCAGTGCAGCTTGAGGACGAGAGGGGCGCATGTGAAGTGGGCGGATTCATCACCATCAGTAATTTTCCAAGTCTCGGTAGACATCTATGAGGTGTCTACCAGCACTTGTATTTTCTAGGAGGTGAGAATGAGAAGGTTTTTGTACAGAGAAAGATGGGGGAGTTGGCATAAGCTGTACCACACTGTCTTGCTACTCTTCACTGGGGGAGGGGAAAAGAGGAGGAAAGGGGCGAAGCAGAGTAGCAGTGAAGGCAGAAAAGAGGTGCAAAGATATGCAAGCATACAATGATGATACCTGATCACAGGTGTGTGTTGAGACTTGCACTGCTGAGAAAGCAAAGCAACGTCCAAACTGCTTGAATTTTTTAGATATCATCTTTTAACGTCTCCCTGAAATCTGTGAGGTACCCATGAACTGTTGTTCAGAGCCTGCATTTTTCTGGCCACAGTTAAGGCATGGAGGGTGTGTGTGCAGGGCGCCATTAGCACAAGTTTCTTGACCATGCCACAAGTCTTTACATTATGAGGAATGACTGGAATTCCCTTGTGTTTCACTGCATCTCCTTGCAACTATTACAGTTTTGTTTGGGTCCGAAGGTTATGGCAGATGTTGTAGCAAGATGCAGTTTTAAAGATGCATAGTGCATGCCCCAGTGAACACAGCAACATCTCTTAGACATCTACAAATTGTCTAGGTAAGACATGGAAGATGTCTATATGACAGCTAGCCAGATATTTTAATAGTCTATTGAACATCTATGAGAAGTGTTTGCAAGTCACTCAAGACATCTAGAGTTCATCTTGGGAAGATGTTTCAAGACTTATCAAGCTGGTCAGTAGCAGTCTCATAGCTGGGATAACGCACCATACATTTTGGGTTACAAGACGTCTTGGAAGACGATCGTGTACACATCTGTTGTGTCCCCTTATTGCTTTTGTGTGTGTGCGCCCCCGCATCCTCCTCCTAACGACCACTCGCATCCTCCTCCTAACGACCACTCGCATCCTCCTCCTAACGACCACTTGCCCCTCGTCGCACGCTGTCGCCAGATGCCCCCCCATGGTGCGCCCCCGCATCCTCCTCCTGTTTTGGGAAGCCACTCCCTCCCGTGGACGCTTCTCCGCTCCCTCCTTTCTTCGGGCGGCCAGTTCGGCTCCTGCCTCGGTCGACGCTGGTCGCACCCTCATCGGCTTTAAATAAACGAAGTCTTAAAGTACCGTGTGCGTCTTTCGCTGCATTCAACACAGCGACCGGACACGACAGTGGCGACGAGAAAGTGGATTCGACCCGCGCTACGCAACGCTATTGACAAGCCATGGCTACGCGAGGGTTTCCCAATCAGATACCAGAATTCAACGGCTCATCGTGGTCATCGTGGGTTGGGCGCCTTCAGTTCTACTTTGAAGCTAACAACATCACAGACCCAGCCTTGAAGAGGGCCAACCTGCTGACGCTGTGCAGGGAGCAGACCTACGATACTGTCTGCGCCCTTATTCAGCCAAGCACACCAGCGGCAGTGTCTTACGACGACATCGTAAAAGCGCTGCAAAAGCACTACGACCCAAGGCCATCCGAGGTCTACAGCCGGGCTCGCTTCCAACGACGAGATCAACTGGGAGGAGAAACTGTGAGCGCCTACGTAGCCGCGCTCAAGAAGCTTGCTGCCGACTGCAAATTTGGAACGCTGTCGACAACAGCTACCGGGCAGGAGGGAGACGCAGCTTCTTCTGCTAACACCACCATGCTTCCCTTGGACGTGATGTTACGCGACAGATTTGTGTGCGGACTGAGTGACGAGTCACTGCAGCAGCGCCTGTTCGCTGAGAAGGACCTCACATTCAGCAAAGCTTACGACATCGCCGTTCGAGCGGAGAGCGCCGGTCACCAGCAGAGAGGGATTCGCCGGAACACCGAGCCGGTACACCAGACAAGCAACCAGGTGCGCAAGCCTTCTGTTGTTGTAAAATCGGTCAAAAAGGCACAACGCTGCTGGCGGTGTGACGACCAACACAACCCCCAGGGATGTCGATTCCAGTCAGCCACGTGTAATTTTTGCCACAAGCGAGGGCATATCGAAAGAGCATGCATTACGAAACGGAGACTTGCCAAGATAAAGTCACCTTCCCAGCCTAATCACAGCGTCAACGCCTCAGAGAATACGCCGCTATCTGATCTCCATGGAACAACATCAGCAACACCATCTGTGTTGTACGACCTGAACACCATGAATCTCGGCACGCGACCGAAGATTTTTACAGAAGTAAGCGTACATCACCAGCTGATTAAGTTCGAGGTGGACTCCGGCGCAGCCTGTACTCTGATCAGTGAGGACACGTTCCGAACTTCATGGCCATCTGACGCACCCGCCCTGCAACAAGACGACACGCACCTGCGAACGTGGTCAGGACAGAATCTGCCACTATTGGGCTCTGCCAACGTGCAGGTTAACTACAACGGCCAGACCCATACGCTACCTCTGCTTGTTGTGAAGGGCACAGGATCAAGCCTTCTAGGGAGAAACTGGTTTTCTCCACTAGGCGTGATGATATGCGGCATACACCAGACGCCGAGCCAGAACATGGTTGAGCAACTGCAAGAGAAATACGAAAGAGTATTCTCGGAAGAGATTCCAGGAAACGAAGGGCCCCCGGTCACACTGGAGTTGTTGGACAACGCGCAACCCAAATTTCTGAAGGCCAGGCCGGTGCCGTTTGCTCTCTGAGATTCAGTTGAAAAAGAGTTGGACAAACTGGAGCAGCAAGGTGTCATCGAGCCGACGCAGCATTCAGAATGGGCCACACCACTTGTCGTAGTTCGCAAGAAGAACGGAACCATACGCCTCTGCGGAGACTACCGGAGCACCGTCAATCTTGCGACTAAAGCGTCCTCTTACCCGCTACCGACACCTGAAGAAGTATTCAGTGTACTGCGTGGCGCAAGAGTCTTCAGCACATTGGACCTCACCCAGGCGTATCAGCAGCTGAAGGTGAGCGAGTCAACTGCTGAATTATTGGCAATTAACACACTGAAAGGCTTGTACAAAGTCAAGCGACTGCCTTTTGGCGTAGCTGCAGCCCCGGCCATATTTCAAAAATTCATGGAGACAGTGCTTCAGGGCATCCCAGGAGTTTGTGTCTACCTTGACGATGTCATCATCAGTGGCACTTCCACTGAAGAGCATGCAGTGCGCCTAGAGCTCGTTCTCGAAAGGCTAGCAAACGCTAATTTGTGCATAAGCAAATCGAAGTGCTGTTTTGCGGTGCCAGAGGTGCAATTTCTGGGACACCGAATTGATGCGGAAGGCATTCACCCTACCGAGGACAAAGTGCGAGCGATCACAGAAGCACGAGCTCCAACAAACAAGCAGGAGCTACAGGCTTTTCTCGGACTCTTGACGTTCTACGACCGGTTCTTGGAACAAAGAGCTACCGTGGCCAACGACTTATACCAACTCCTTCGGAAAGATGTGACATGGACATGGTCGCCACGCCATCAGCAGTCATTCGATGCCCTAAAAGACCTGATTCGAAGATGTACAGTCCTCCGCCACTACGACGAAAGGAAGCCTCTGCTTTTGGCTTGCGACGCATCACCGTACGGAGTCGGCGCGGTTCTATCGCAAACTGACGAGCAAGGAAGGGAAGCTCCCATCGCCTTCGCCTCACGTACGTTGTCGCAAGCAGAACGCAACTACGCGCAACTTGACAAAGAAGGGCTAGCCATCGTCTACGCGGCGACACATTTTCACCAGTACATTGCCGGCCGGAAGGTGACCTTTATAACCGATCACCGACCGCTATTGGGCATTCTGGGACCACAAAGGCCTATGCCACCAACTTTGTCTCCGCGAATGACACGTTGGTGCATCAAACTCTCAGCGTACGACTACGCTCTGGTCTACCGCAATGGGAGTAAACATCAAAACGCCGATGCGCTAAGCCGTCTGCCACTAGACGCAACTGTTGACGAACCATTTCCACCAGGAGACGTTCTGATGTTCGAAGCACTGCCAGAACCTCCGCTTACAGCAGGCACAGTTGCAGCATCTACGCAGAAGTGCGCAGCTCTCCGGCTAGTTTACACAGCTGTTCAACAAGGCAACGTGCATAAACTCAAAGGGGACAACTTCGACGCTTACCGCAGGCGAGCTACAGAGTTGAGCACCCATCGCGGCTGCATCATATTTGGGTCCCGAGTTGTGATGCCGAGAGAACTACGCGCACAAGCTATGTCTCTCATCCACGCCGGACATCGGGGCATCGTTGCAATGAAAAAGTGTGCCAGAAGCTACATGTGGTGGCCTGGCATTGACAACGACATCGAAACAGTGGTGCGAGAATGCAAGCCTTGCCAGAGCAGCCGGAGCGCCCCGCCGAAAGCTCCTGTCCCAGAATGGGAAAAGCCAGACACACCATGGCACACACTGCACATTGATTTTGCAGGACCAATTGAG
The DNA here is from genome assembly GCF_055824585.1 of Amblyomma mixtum. Lineage (NCBI taxonomy): Eukaryota > Metazoa > Arthropoda > Arachnida > Ixodida > Ixodidae > Amblyomma > Amblyomma mixtum. Next base: position 98,396,082 of record NC_143013.1, on the reverse strand, counting down.
GGCTGCACTTTCCTTGTGGTAGTAGATGCCTACACAAAGTGGCTTGAGATAAGGCAAATGGGACAGACGACTTCGGCAGCAGTCATTGACAACCTCCGATCACTATTTGCAACGTTCGGCCTGCCGCGCAAGGTAGTGTCGGACAACGGAACACCGTTTGTGTCTGCGGAGATCCTCAAGTTTTATCGCGACAACGGGATCTCATCAGTTACATCGGCCCCCTACCACCCAGCGACAAACGGACAAGCCGAGCGCTACGTAGCCGAGCTAAAGCGCGCCCTTGAAAGAGATCAGACAGGCTCGCTGCAGCGCCGCCTTGCGCGCTTTCTCTTCAAGCAGCACACGACGGTTCAGAGCACAACAGGCGAGACCCCCTCGAAAATGATGTTCGAGCGTGAAATGCGAACCCAGCTCACAGCCATCCTCCCCGAGCCAAAGGCAGAGACGTTCCGGGAAGAAAAAGCAATTCCGCGCTGCGGCACGCTTAATGAGGGGCAGCGCGTCCTCGCCCGACAGTTTCTGAAAAAGCCACGCTGGGAGGAAGCTACAATTGTCAGACGCATAGGCCTGCGCTCTTGGCTCGTCAACATACATGGCACAGTAGCACGCCGACATCTCAACCAGCTGCGTAGATTTACGACGCCGTCTGAGAGCTGTCCGCCAGCGGAGAGAACACGTGCACCATCTTCCCACATAGCCTGGCACCTCTTCCCGGAAGAAGAGACTTCGCCCAGGACAGACCTAGGAGACACAGCGAACAACAGCCAGCCTACAAGTGTTTCTCCCCCGAGCGCACAAAGCCAGCGCGCCTCCACGCGTGAGCGCCGACCCCCTGCACGATACCAGGCAACTTTCTAAGGGGGAAGGAAGTGTTGTGTCCCCTTATTGCTTTTGTGTGTGTGCGCCCCCGCATCCTCCTCCTAACGACCACTCGCATCCTCCTCCTAACGACCACTCGCATCCTCCTCCTAACGACCACTTGCCCCTCGTCGCACGCTGTCGCCAGATGCCCCCCCATGGTGCGCCCCCGCATCCTCCTCCTGTTTTGGGAAGCCACTCCCTCCCGTGGACGCTTCTCCGCTCCCTCCTTTCTTCGGGCGGCCAGTTCGGCTCCTGCCTCGGTCGACGCTGGTCGCACCCTCATCGGCTTTAAATAAACGAAGTCTTAAAGTACCGTGTGCGTCTTTCGCTGCATTCAACACAGCGACCGGACACGACAACATCTTAAGGACACCTACTGCATGTCTATGAAAGAAATTTGGCACGTCTTAGAGATGTATATTTCTGTGCTAATGTGCCTTTATTTTCTCCTTAAAAGGCTAAAAATATCTTGCATAGACGCACTCAAAATACGATTTGACAGACTGAAGTTATAACCACTAACTGTTCTTATATGTAAGAGGCTTATTAGCACTGTTGATCTGCAGCAAATCTTAATTGCTAACATCAAAGCCTCTTGCATGTAAGAACAGTTAACGGCTAGCCTGCACCCGCCACATTTATAAACTTGGCAATTTACAGAAAAGTCAGCCAGTTGCACGCAGTTCTAGCATGCAAATAGCTTTAAAAAATAACGACTCAGTGTTGTGCAAGCTTTCACTTTAATAGTAATCAAATACGAAATGAAATACTTTTTATTTACACCCTGCTCAAGGGCCAAAGAGGGCATTACACACAGGATTCAGAAAAACCAATCTACTGTGGCAGTTGATTAAACAGTAGGTAAAGGCCATAACAAAGCAGCAGTCTGAAAAAAAAAAGCTAGAGAAGCAAAACAGAATGAAATATAAACATGATAATGTGAGGCGCACTGAAAAATAAAAATGCATAGAAAACGAACATGACAGACTTATGCACTGAGAAATATGGCTTGTCACAGCAACACCCTACACAAAACTGAAAAATAAGCATGAAAAGTAAGATTTGCTGGAAAACACAAGTACTTGGTGTTGTGAGTAAGCAAATAAAAGCCTTAAAAGAAAGAACATGACAAGGACTTATGCGCTTAGGAGCATGGTTTGCCGACAGCAACGACAAACAGAACTGAAAAATAAGCATAAAATGAAAGATACAATTTGGCGTGGCAAGTAAATAAATAAATATAAAAACATGACTAGATTTATGCACCTGAAAAAATCGTCCAGGAATTATCTAAAGAGAAAAGCATGAAATTCAAGATATACTTGTCCCTGCAAGTAAATAATTATCTGAAAAAAAAAAAAAAAATGACTAGACTTATGTGCTCAGAAACACTGTCTACAGCAATGTAATGACCTGAAGAGAACTGAAAAGTAAGCAAGAAATGTAAGATATACTGTAAAACACAAGTATGGCAGTTGGCACTGTGAGTAAAATAAAAAAAAACATGACAAGGACTTATGCACAACTACACAACAGCAGCGATGTAAACAAAACTGAAAAATAAGTATGAAATGCAAGATATGCTAAGTGCAGTAAATAAAAGAACACATGACAAAGAATTCGCGCAACACAACAGCGACAATGTAAACAGAACTAAAAAATAAGCATGAAAACAAGTATGCCGCTTGGCGTCATGAGCAAATAAATAAAAATCTTAAAAAAACATATGGCATGGACTTGTGTGCCCATAAACTTAGTTTCCCTGGAATAACTAAATGTTCGCAGCTTCCACAAATGCTGAGACTGGCTGGCAGGTGGAGGTGAGGTGATCAGGAGTCCCCTTAGACATCCTGCAATGAGAAAATTATAGGTAACATACTTCAGTATGCTTTTATGAAGTTATGAAATAAGTGCCTTATGTTTTGTTTCCACATTAAAAATGGGACCTACATAAAAATTTTGCTTTGTTGTCCGCGGTCACACTGTCATACTGAAAAAAGCTGTATCATGCAAGGCAAAATGAATTGTCTGCAAAGAATGCCTTGTTAGCAACTATAGTGGTGCGAGAATAGTATTCTGAAACTAAACTGAATAATATAGTTTTGCTGGCAAAGTATATATAGAGAGCAGAAAAAATCAAACTGAATAGTGAGAACCAAATCAAACATCCACGCGATTATTCCCTGTGTTTGTGGATATTGACACAAACCAAACATTCATCCAGGAATGCTGTAACTAACGACTGAACACAGTCAGATTTTGCCCGATGATATTCATATTCACATAATGAAATTGCTTGTTCTTTCTGACGGTGATGGAAACAAGTGCTACACTTTGGCTGACATGAGGACAAGAGCAGTGCGCCACGACCTCCAATATCCGGCAAGGTGATAGGACATGTTTACTGAACCTGGCTGAACCTTGTTGATTCTAAACCATCGTCCATAAATTGGATTAATTTGCAGTCCTAATGGCACTGACTGCTCCTTGCACAAGCTGGCCATGCTGTGCATTGTCAGAGTAGGCTCTGTTTTAAAATAAGTCATCAGAAAAAAAAAACACGCCCTATTCAAATTTGGTGCCTATGATCCAAATGCCTCACTTTATTCTGTTAGCTGCAAATTATTTGAAATGTGCACCTTTTCACTTGTTGAGTGAATCGAAACGGACATTTAATGTGTTATGAGAAAATACTGAATATTTGCACACCTGTTTAGTTAACTCAGCCTCTTGTAACATTAACAAGCTTTTTCTTTTAGGTAAGCTGCAGCCAAACAGTGGCCATGAGGCATCGCAGCTGTGTTTCAACAGCACAAAATTTCAGCATGCAAAAATGTATCACTGCACAGTTAGCTTCTTTTCCAATCCATCCCTGTGTGGTGTTCCACTACACATTTCACATCTTTTAGTCACATATATACAAAACATACGTAACATGCATTACTTCAAACAGCAGACCTGCTCTCTACCCCTGCAAATGTTACAAGAATCAAAAGCGAAATGCTGACTAAAAAAGTGAGGACAGGAAAAGAAAAAACTAAACACCAAAATCATTTTTTTAAATAGCCCCCTAGGACTTCTGCAGTATCCTTGATTAAACAGCTGTTGCAATAACAATTGTTAAAAGGGATTACATGACTCTATAGTCACTGTTAATTGGATAGCCAAGTCAATGTAATATCTAGTACGGTATTGCAGTAGATAGCACCCACTATATAAGAATATAAGAACTTTTAACACAACGGTAATTTCATATTTGTTCACTTTGCAAACAGTGAACAAAAAAAAAAACCCCGCAATACTTTACGAAGCTGCACAATATTTCATTTTTGCCGTCAGTCTTTTATCCATATGATTTCTTCACAAGTGCATTCAAATTGCTAAGGCACACCTCTGATGTCCAGGCTACTGGTAGTTTACACCTTCATTGTTAACAAGTGCAAAAAAGATGACAGAAGATAGAGAAGCCAACACAAGTGCCTATTCCTATAACTGGGCTTAGACCTAGTGACAGGGATGGGCTAATTACAAGCAAGGAGCTCAACCCATTAAACTAGTGAAATAGCCTGCCTCCACTTTCAAACAGTAGGGGGAAAAAGACAAGCCCACATGAGTACAAAGGTGACTTTTTTTTTCAAATTCTCAGTACATGTGGATAAGTGTATAAATCGCATCAGCACAATCCAAGTACCTCTTCTTGGCATTCTTCAGCCGTGCAGAGCAGTTCTTGAGCCACCCTTTAACTCCTGTTTGGATATCCTGCAGTGATGCCAGCGAGAGTCCATTCATAAGCCGTACTGCTTCTGTAAGAGGCAAAAAAAAAAAAAAATGACGGCATAAAAAACACTAAAACACAATCACGAGCACAACAGTTTCAAGGATCATGCTCTAGAGTATTATATGATCACGGTACATCATGATCGTTCTACAACACAAGACAGTGCAATGTTAGTTTAGTGCATTTTTGAATCAGCAGAATATGCTGAGCAAAACGAGATGCTACACCATCTGTCAGTAATCTGAAATGCACGTTGGCTGTTTTTGTTGCGTCTACCCGCTGGTCTTGCTACACAACGCAATGCACACGTTTTGGCAATGTACAAAGTGTGTTTTATTCATTAACCACACATTTACGTTCAAGTAGGCCCTAAGCTGGCTAAAGAAGGACCTTGCTGTGTCGCTTGCGGCTCGAAAACTATGACTTCAAGTAAAGGTCAAACTGAAACCGAAACTGAGGCCAGATATGCCAGAACTAAAGCACTGCTCCGCAGCCTTGGTTGCATAGCCACAAAAAGTTGCCCGGGAGTAAAGGTTTTTTGCCAGGCGAAGTAAGAGAGGGCTTCAGCTGAGTAGGATACAACATGAAAACAGCAGCTATCCTACTAAAACAGCAGAACTATGGGCAATGGTACGTATGCAGCATGTGTATTACTGAAAAGTAAAGCGATCAGTTTTAATTTTTGACAGTAACAAACAAGTTAGAGACCTAGAAATTCTTGTGCCGATATGATGCTTTAACCACGAACTACTATATCAATGAAAAATTATGTATGTTGTTTGTATCCAGCTATGATATGACCATATATCTTACAAGCGCTGTTTAGCGGTTTGCAAAAATTTCAGCACTCAAGAATCTAATGCCAGAACTGCCTTGAGTAGTCATATGTGACATGGGAGTATACTCACTCTGGATCACATTGAATAGTTCCAAGTTAGCAAACACCTTCTTGCCTTTCTGGCCATACAAGCTATAATGTTGGCCCAAAGAGTCATCAATCAACTTTGATAATATCCTTGTCGTCGCAGCTTGGGCAGTGGTTCCACCTATACCAGCAAGCTGGCGAACCTGTAAAACCAGTAGGGGTTATGTAATACATGTTTTTGGCAGGAAATCTGTCCAGCAGCATTGCTAATGTAATGCCCACATTGCACTTGCTTTTACTTTACATATCCATGGCCACATCCTTCTTTAATTTCCTGCCACACTAATTATGTGCTCCCAATGAACCATATATGCACACTACGAGCAACTTGTGCACTCTGCTTTATGCCTTGCATCCTTCTCTGAGTACCCTGTCAGGTACATGAACTGGCAACTATGTTTATTCACCAAAAGCAAATGAACCACACCAGCACACTTGTAAAATGAAACATACCAGTCGTGCATGAAACTCTTGACATTTCAGCTTTTTTTCAATTTCTTGGATATCCTCCTCTGTTTTCAATGGTAAAATGACAGATTCTCCAGACCCTCCACTATCACCGCACTGTCCTTTTTCCAACAGCCCTTTTATCGCTCTAAGCTCTTTCTTCACAAAGCAAACTTCTCGCAGAATCCGAAGTGCATTATCTGAAAAGAGTAACCAAGAAACAGAAGTAAATGCATTAAGCCATAAAGTAGAAGCACACGTCATGCCTGTTGTTCTGATGGAGCAAGTATGTGGCATGCTGTATACAGATTGAAAGGACTGGATATTACATGGTGCTGCCCACAAAAGCAAATTGTGCTGCAGTACCAAGCCCAAAGAGCCAGCACAACTCTACAGCTTGATTTTGACAGAAATCTGATTCAACTGGCTGAGTAAAGCAGTTCATACTTGAATAAATTTACTTTACTGTTGACACAGTTCTTATTGCACATGAAACAAACTTTCCTACTCTCTATATTTACTGAGACAGATCCATTGTGCAATTATTTCCTGCATGGTGCTCAAGTATTTTGTTTTCTATTTGCAAGAATTTTTATTTACCAGAGCTGATGCTTCCTGCTTCTGATGCTGCCCGGTCTTTCACATGTGAGCATCCAAGGCAGGCTGCATATAAAGCAAAAATGTTAATACAATGAATGATGAACCTCTTCCATATTATACACCAGTGTTTTTAACGTTCATCAATATGTAATGTTTTTTGCTACTATGCTGAAGTTAAAGTACCCGACGAACCAAAATTTGAGAGGTCTTTCGGACCACAACTGCCCCAAATAGATCGAACAAAGTAAGTGTTCACTTAATAGCAAAAAGTACTGCAAGACGATAGAAATAGACTCTCATAAATTGATTACAACTCAAAATTTCAATTGAAACAGTTACTTCTAGCTTCAAATGACTGAACATGAAGTCAGATATATGTGCATTCATACTGAATAATTTATGCTCAAGCCCAACAATCGGTGTCACAGTATGCTCAAAGAAGTAACTAGACACTGCTTCCTGGTGGCGACTGACTGTGCCCAACATAACATAAGGTAGCATTTGTATACCTCAAGGATTTGGTGGCAAAAATCCCATGGAAGTGTGTGATGCTTCAGAGCTCTGTTTTACTGCAAGCAAAAATAACTACACATAGTTGGATATAGTTACATAAATGCTGCGTCCATTATGCTGCACACATTACTATACAGTTAGACCCGAAAAGCAGTCATACGATGCTCAGACTGGCAATGGAAACCTATGCAGCTTGATGGCACCTAATTGCACTTAACATATAATAAGGCAGGTGTGCGTACCTGAACTTGGTGACATAACGCCTGTGGAAGTGTGGGCTGCTCCGAATTCGAAGTGCCTTTTCTCTGTGGGCAAGGATGATGCGTGTAGCTTATAATAACATATATACATACATATGCAGATACAAAGACATGCGCAGGGTTCTGCATTAGGGGGATGCAAGTTTCACCGCAATGCAAGCATACCTTGAGTACTTGGTGGCAGAACACTTGTCGAGGTGTGAGATGTTTCAGAATTTCGCCCCTCTGCCGGTAGAAATGATTGCATATAGCTGGATGCATTTACACTAAGACTGTATCGATCACACTCTACACATATACTATAATGCAAGCAAATTATAAACTGAAATACTCCAAGCCAAAGAACTTCAGCAACACTGATTAAAAGCTCTTAAACTCAAATGAAATTAGCTGCTCCTAGCATTTAACAGTACCTGAACGACTTGTTGCCAAAATACCAGCAGAAGTGGGTGATGATTCAAAACTTCTTTCCCCTGCAGACAATGGAGACTGCATATAGCTGGATATATTTACATGAATGTTGCATGCATTTCCCTAAGCAGACTTGCTTAAGTAAAAGCCTGAAACACCTACACCAGCAAATAAGCACTGTGCAACTCAGTGCTGCTTAACAGTACCGAACATATGGTAACGCTAGTGACCTCACCTGAAGGACATGGTGACAAAATGCCTGTGGACGTGTGCAATGCTGCAGAACTGTTCTCTCCATGCAAAGTTGAACCACTGCAATTAGAAGCAACAACACAAAATTAACCAAACAAGAAAAATTATAACCTCCATGAATATGGTGTTTCTTTGTCATGAAAAGAGTACTTTTGAAATTCAGCTCCTAAATTAGAACAAGCTCTTTGAAAGAATCAGTTATTTTCTTATCACCCAGAAATTTTCTTGAGAAAGGGAACGTTCCATGCCTTTGAGACCTGAAAGGTGAGGGTGGAATACCACGGAGTCCAAAATCTTTGTTTCCATCTTCAAAATCAGAGATATCAGAGCTGCTCAAACTTGCCGATACCTTCTTTCGCTTCCCACGACCCTTCTCTGAAAATGAAATGTGAATTTGCAGCAAAAAAGTTCAAGGCGACGTCTATACTGGGTACCGATTCTAAATATCAACAGTTTGTGAATGCCACTAGCACGAAGGTGAGAAATTCACCACATAAATAGCCACCCCACTCAGAACTCCATAGATAAGACTGCTAGAAGTGAATTTACAATTTTTTTTAATTACTATAGATCTGCATTTTAAAAATTATGATGAGTACCCTGGTGTAGCCTTTGCAGATTGGTTATACAGCGAGGCAGGTATTCTGGTTGCTACAGAGCTAAACAATTTAATTAGCTAAAATCAAGTAATGAACTTCATTTTTGATTTCAAGGGCAATACTCTATAATTTGATGGCCATCAAAAAAGATGATTCTCCTTTCTAAATTTTCTTAATTGGTCTTATGCCTCAAAATTTCAAACGCCAGATATAGTATCTGGAAGGTAGTTGAGCTTGCTTTCACACATTGCACATTTATAAAATAGCTTTGCTAGGTGCAGTACTGTCACCAAAAATCATATTATATTCTTTCACATAAATATGCAAACAGTATTCAATATTACTACTCAAAAATATAAGCAGTACCATTTTTAAATGTGCAATGGGTGAATTGCCAACTCGAGAAGATTCCAGATGCATAATTTTGGCTTCTAGAGATGCTGTGGCGAAAGTGAAGTGAAATTGTGAAAAAAAAAAAAAAAAGGCACTGACTTTTACTGACAACATACTCTAGCGAGGCCGCTGTCATGCAATCCACACAGACTACATTGGTCCCAAACAAGCACCTGTGCTATGATTTAATTTTCTGCTCAGCACACCGCTCCAGAGCTCTAGATAAATGATCGAATCGAAATGCACAGATAGCACTGAGGTGTCTCTCATAGTTTGTTTAAAGACATCTGTACACAGGGTAACAAAGGAGAAAGGAGATGGCTACACAGTATGAAAGAGCACTGAACAAGGGTTGAGGGGGCCCGAGCCTGCAAGCCAAGCCAACATTTTAACAAGGGATCTTGTCTTCATCTGAGATAAGCCCCTTTGTTGAAATGTTGGCTCGCCTTGCAAACCAAGGTACCCCAACCCTTGTTCAGTGCTTTTCCATATATCTGTGCATAGAGACATCACTCGCTATAACTCACTTATCAAAACATGACTCTCACCACTTCAGCTATATCGTTTCAACACCTTAAAATTTAGCTGCTAACAGCAAATATGCAAAGTAAGCATGTGTTGCCAGCTATGAAATGGGAAAATGTCATTTCAGATAAAGAGCAAGCCAGTTCTCATGCCAAGTAAAGTACAGCCAGCCGTCACAGTTTCAAAGAACCTCTTCACTACTATACTTACAGCTGATCATTGTTTAAACAAGTTTATTTACATCATCCCTTCTTATAATGTACACTAACAGCAAAGTCCAGTGCAAAACATTTTTTCACATGACAGATGATGAAGCAGGTGGCCTACTCACTCCGAAATTCTACCACTGATAGGACACAGAAAGATGCGCCAAAGCCTCTCTTGGGCATGTGATCAATCAGATCAGTAAGATTCACTGAGTATTGCATATCCAAATGGCAACTATTCAAAGCATAGCATCATGCAAAGATAGTATCCAGCTTAGCAAGTATTGAGCAAATTAGGCTACTTTGTTTGCATAAATGATAAATGGTTAAGCCATAAAGCTGTGCAGTAACTAGTTCTTAATTCACAGTATTTTTTTGTTCACAACTTTCAAAGCCAGAGTACACCTTTTCAAAGCTCTAGTGGCAGTACTTCTGAAATATTTAATACTTGGAATTGAGGGCTACATACCTTGATCTGTTGAAGTTGCGATGTCATCTGTATCCTCAGCTTTTCTTAATTTTGATCTTGCCCTTTGGTATGTGTCTAAAATAAAACGAAATTGGACGTTCAGCATTCATTTTAGCCCAATTTAAAGCCTCCAACAGTGAATGTCAAAAACAATTGTTTAAAAATCTAATGTGAAATGTTTCCTTATGACTTCAGTAAAAATAACACTACTGAACATACTGTCAAAGGCAGACCGCAATGAAGAAAGAATTTTGGAGGTTTGTCCTGGTTAGACCACATTATATGAGTAACCTCTGTCAATCATGGCAGTATATTTGTATGGCTTAATAACCTTTCCTTCATTCCAGCAAGCTATATTGGCAAGATGATCCGACTCAGTGCCTGCACCATAGAGTTGACATATTCAAAGCAGCGCGTGCCTTATTTGCGGCAAGACTGAAGGGCCATGCACCAGCAAATCAGCTGTTCTACCCTGGCCTAGTCACTTGGTACACAGCAGCATCTCTCCCCAGCAAATCATGCATGTTACTTCATATGGGAACACCTCCAGCAGAGGAAGGTCGAAACCGTGCCTAATTTGATCATGAGAGTTGCAGTATGAAAAGTAGAGCTTATACTCTAAAATTTCCACTCCAAAAATACTGATAAATTTTATAATCAGTTTTAACAAATGAAACGTCAACAGGACAAATGAAACACGACCACTCTGCTTCCAAAGCTAAGAATTATGGTGATCTATATTGTGGAAATCCAATTTTCACTTTGTATAAAAGTAAAACTCAACTGTGCTGGTGTTAACTATGAAGTGACTACTATCTTGTTTCACTGTTTGTGCTTCATCGCATCCATGTTGCATTAAATGCAGACAGTTCATGCTGTATTAAATATTCCTTTAATTAACCAGCAGAATTCAACATATATCCTCTTTTCTTAATCCCATAAGATTAAGAAAAGATAACAGGGAAAACACACTGGTTTTCTTACCTTCAAAACTCAGAACGTGAACAGTGTGCTTCTTGAAAGAAGCATCTGGCACTTCTCGGTGTTTCACCGCCTTGACGGTACGAGTTGCACGGAACGCTGTTGGCCACAGACACTCGTCTCCTTTTAGCCAATTTGTTGGCACCACATCGACTGAGTCATCGGATAAAAAACGAACTATAGCAAACATTGCCTGAAAAAGTGAAAACTATTAGGCTGCAGACAGTAAAAGCATTGAAGTGTTGGTAAAAAGTAGACAATTAAAGATACAACAACACATACATCTGATGATGAGGCAAAATTACATAGTATGAAGCAATGGAAAAGCTAAATACTCAATATTGGAACCTAAATAAGGAAGCAGCATACATTTTGACTGGACACGCGATACCGGCCACACCTTGCAAGATGACAGATGAGATACAACAAAAATGCCCACGTCACTGGAGCGGCAAGGTACAGTGTAGAAATCTCTCACCTCTGTGAACTGTCTGCCCACAATCACTTTTGAACCTGCTTCATCAAAGCAAAAATCGGAGACTAGGATTACGCAACAGTTGGAGAGAATGCAGCCATTGTCTCCAATAGCCGATTTAAGGACAAACTTTGGAAAGACGGCAGTGTGAAACTGTGGCCCCCTGCAGTCATTCGGTAGCTGTCCTCCCATATGCATCTTCTTGAAAACAATGGAAGGTTCTGGACCATTCTGGAAGGCATTGAGGTTGCCACTCTCTTTGAGCTCAATTAATCTGTTGTGCAACTGCTCAAGCGGGCGAGTTGAACTGCGAAGCAGCTGTTTCAGACGAAACATAAAGCTTTCAGCCGGGAAGGCACTGAAATTGTCTAATGCTCCATAGTTTGCTACATCATCAGCAAGATGCACTAGCCCATGGACATTATATGAAACTTTCCCGCGACCATACAATGACTTGAAACTGCGAACAAAAAAACAAAGAGGTCCTTGGCATAATTATTGTATGTCATGCACATGGATGGGCTAGCAAGTATGATAATAGCAACATGCAGTACGAGGAAATGTTCATACCTCTCTTGCCCTAGGACACCTTTCAACACTACTGGACCAAAGTATAAAACAAAGGAACGGAATTCAGTTGCCTTCCAAAAGCCAAGATCCTTCAAAGACCGTGGTAGTCGTGCCAGTTCACCGCAGCAAAATTGTTTCAAGTCAACCAAACGCTGAGATATTTCATTTACAGACAGTGATGGCAGGCGGTAAGATTTACTGCCCTTAATCCACAGAAGCAGCAGCTTCTTCACAACACCAATGCAGACCAAATGCATATAATCTAAAGGAAACTGTGTGACTAGGCCTACAGGCAAGGACTGAAGGGGCGTGTCTTTTACATGGTGTTCTTCTTGTGCTTTTTGAGCAAATTACTGATCTGTTCGCAGCTGTGCGTCAGATTCAAGAAAAACGACCGTTCCATCTACAAACTCGCCCTCTTGTGTGCACTTTCCGCAGCCAAAGTAGCCGGAGTGCGACTTGGTGCCTAACAAGAATGCTTTAGCCGGTGCGTCACAAACAAATCCCCTTACATAAACAGAGAATATTTGTCCACAGAAATGGAATCCATTTGCCAAGAGGTCTTGAAGCTCAGCAAGGAAATCCGAAAGGTACTCCTCAACGGAATTTGGCTTTGCATGGCCATGATAACAGCCAATCAAGAATACTCCACTATGAGCTACGTCCTGAGTTTTACCAAGAACTGGCCAAAACTGACTGTGAGTGCTTTTGGTTAGTGGCAGCCCATCAACATAAAACATTATACCAATTTGGGGTGGTATGGTCGAAAGGTCACTGACTTGTACAAGTAGGCTTTTCATACTCTCTGCAATGCCGAAGTGAAAATAGGAACCCGGTGGCACATCTCTAGTTACTGCGCATGCCCTGCGAGGTGTAGACAGCAAAGTTCTTGGGTCGCGCGGCAAGCCTGAGAAGATGGGGTAACGCCTCAACTCATTCATAAGTGAGGAAAGGGCTCCATGAGTGATCTTATGATCACCAGACCATTCAGTCAGGAAGTGTTTCATGCGACACACTGAATCACTATTTGCCATGGCACTATTTGTCTGTTTTTCACTGATGCTGCTCAAAAAAGTTCCAGGCAAAGCCTCAACCTCGGAATCTGTAGAGAATGCATCTGAAGGGAAGGTCTTGCTTGACGCAGTTTCATCTGAGCTACTGTCGTGAACAGGCACAGGTTCAGAATTAGTGCATCCCACTCCTACCTGCAGACAGCTGTCATGAAAAGCACCATCTTGTGCCAACTCAGTTGGGCAAGATCTGCCAAAATCGGCCCCCCTTGCAAGGTCACCACAACTGCTTGAAACTGAAAAAATGCGCGCGTTCGGATTATCCTCAGAATTCGAACTGCCTGAAACCGAAACAATGCGCGCGCTCGGATTATCCTGTTCAAAGGACGGCAGCTCAGATGAAACCTCTTCATCTCCAGAAAGGGTATCAGCATGACTACTAGGTGAATCCATTCCCTCATGAGAGCTGCATTCAGATACGTCACCACCAATCTCGCATTCGAACTCTGACGTAGTGCAAACATTATTGGAGGCGTTCCTGTCCACCCAGTTACTACAGCTTGCTTCTGCAGTGCTCCGGGTATCAGTCGTGATAGGCTGAGAGCTACATGTAGAAACTTTTGACACAATTTTATTTAACCGGCGCCTCTTCTGCCACCGCGAAAGACTTTCAAAGGGTTTCTTTGGCCGCTCCATATTACACATTGCGCGCACCTGACAATCCGGCGGGTACACCTACACGCTCATCTTAGTTGAAAATGGAGCACTGTCATACGAGAGCTCGCGGGTCGGCGCACACGTGCACGATGTAACTAAGCGAGAAAGAAACGGGGCAAGCCTACCGGAGTCGGCAGCACTAACAATTAACACCGAGACGCCCCGCTGACGATAAAGTCAGTCAACAAATATGCAGTCAGCAAAAATTCCAGTGAGGAAGCGCTAGTTTTTGCCCAGCATGCATAGTTCTATATTTTTTTTTGGCCGCGGTACATAATTACATTTCGCGTGCACGTGGATGCATGCCTGTAGTACATCTGACAATCCGGTCGGGATACTGGATACACATAAAACACCTATACGTGCATGCTATCCTAGTTGACAATTGAGTACTGCTCATCAAAAACGTAAGGACACTACCCGAATATAGGCGCCGCTCCCACACCGGGTTGATGTTGACACCAAAGAAGCACGATCAATAGCGACGACGGAGCAACCGCTCCAGTTCCTTTCTCCGGCTTGTCTGACAGTTTGCGCGGGAACAACGGTCAATGTGCAGTACCGCAGTTAACAAAATTAAATCAATTCAAGATACGAATACAATAATTTCAAGTGACAATTAAAATGAAAATAAAAAAAAAATTAAAATATGATGAGAAACAAATACTAATAATAAAATTAAGTTTTCAATTTTATCAAGGTTGGAATCGCTGCAGTCCTGGGGTGAGTGCGGTTGAGGTAGTGACGTCGGCAACATCCAGTAACGGTAGCTGAGAAAAAGTAAGCCGGAGAAGCATCACAATGCATTGTGCTTGTTACAAACGTCTGGCCGGTCGGATCCCGGAGCTGGAACAGATCCCCCTGATCTGATCATAGAGATTACGGAACTCCGATAAATTAATTCAAACGTAGTATTTGTCAACTTATTCAGGCGCGGATTTGAGCGGCAAAAAAATTGGTGTGGCTTGATTGGTTTATGTGGTTTATATTAATATGTTATGACAACATCCCTTTGAAATAAAGCGACTGAGGCTAGTTATAGTTATGTGAGACTCCGTGAAGGGCTGCGGAAATTTCTACCACCTGTGTATATTTTATAGGGTTCTTTAAATTTGGCGTGCCCTGATATCGCACGCACAGTGTAGGTAGCTGTTCCTGATCCTACGGGGTTGGGATAGGTAGGTCAACGCCGCTTGCGGCGGGGGCTAGCCTGCCACAGGAATTTTATCTCTTGTAGGCCGTCATTGCACCTGCCGCTTCGGTGGCGGACGACGGCTGTTGCGACGCGCGTCTTTCTCTCTCGCTCTTCTTTTTCTTCCTTCTTTCTCTATTTTCTCTTCTGTCCGCACGAGGCAGCAGAGGTGGCTCAGCAACAGAGCCAGTAGCAGGCCCGTGCAATTTCTTTTCCTTCTTCCTTCAGTCGCAACAACAACAACAGCACACGCGCGTGCACGTACGCGTGGGCGCCGGCTTTTCGCCGCCATAGAATTAAAACCTGCCTTTAATTTCATAGCCCTTAATTTTAGAAGTGCGTGCGCAGCGCTATGGCTGAAAATGTTAATTTTAGTTTGCTGTATATATATATATATATATATATATATATATATATATATATATATATATATATATATATATATATATATATATGATACATATAATATTGTGCAGGCTTTAATTTTAAGCTTTTCTCTCGGATTCTTATAATTGTTGCTAGTTCCGTTTCGGCTTTTTTTTTTCGATTCACGGGAATATGGCGCGACAGTCGGCTACTCGTTCATCCGAGTTGTGACCTAGTCGAAGCGCCGAAGCCAATTGCATCATGTGTACGCGGCCACAAAAATGTCTCCCGGGGATGTCTTGGAGACAACTTGCTAAGCCAACTTCTAAACGCCTTGTGTAGCTGAAGACGCAAATATCCCTCCAAAGAAATCTTCCAGGCGTCTTGGCTAAGATGTCTATTAGACGAGTGTCAAACACCGTCTTGTAGATGTCTTTTGTAGCCCAAGATATTTATGACTTTTATAG
Organism: Amblyomma mixtum; assembly: GCF_055824585.1. NCBI lineage: Eukaryota > Metazoa > Arthropoda > Arachnida > Ixodida > Ixodidae > Amblyomma > Amblyomma mixtum. The sequence continues at coordinate 98,380,065 of NC_143013.1, read as the reverse complement.
ATGTTTCTAGACATCTACAGGATATTGTGTGCTCAGTGGGTGCGCAGCATGATGATGTCACACCAATCGAAGCAGGACACCGATTGGACTACAGAGGAGCTTTGAAGTCAGCTGTCACCTTCTCGCATGTTGAGGACGTCATGATATGAGCATGACTTGATGATGGCAGAACAGAGCCCCACTTTTATGACTGGTGGCTTAGGGAGAGGCATTTGACACATGGCTGCCTCTGGCTCTGCCGCAAGCATGTTTGCCATTGCGATTGCTGGGATCTGAGTCTGTGGACTTCCTTGCTCCTAATACCCTGCGGATCGCTGTCGTTTTCATCCCAGAGGAGCGACTGGAGTTGGTGTCCCTGCTGGTGGATGACTGGGAGCTGCGGCAGGGCTTGCACGACCAGCTGCTACGCCAGTTCCCTGACTTGCTGAGGCTCTCACGCAGACTGCATCGGCAGCGCGTCTCTCTGCAGGTTTGTAGCATGTCTTTAGCTAGGCAACCTTTAATTAGTCCAGGGGTTCTCAATCTATTTAAAGGCTTTCGAGAAGTGCCAGGGTACCCTGCACATCTTGGCTTCCATCCCGCGCTGTCTATCATGCGTGCTAAAAGGACCATGCAGATGTACGGCTTCTCAGAATATGTCCAGAATCAATTGTGAATGACTGGCTTTATAACTGAACAATATCCTGTTAGCAACTACAGTATGAATAGCCTAAATATAAAGCAGGTAAGGAAGGATTGAGGTATGCATGGACTCAGGGGTATGGGGAACCTGAAAAGCCCTGCAAGGAACTCGAGTTCTATGGGACCCAATTTGAGAACCCCTGGAATAGCTCATAATTCCAGTACACTTCTGTCAAGCTTTGCATGCACCTGCTGGTATTTGCATCACTACCGGAAGAAACGTTTTGAAATTTAGTGGGCAGAGGTTCCATTGAGTAATGAACTTTAATGCCAGACTTTATTTCATTATCTACATGTCTTGTTCGGCATAGCAAATACCTAATACAGTTGAACCTCGATATAACGAAGTCCTACTTGCAGTCGAAAATTTCGTTACATCGCGAATTTCGTTACGTCGAGGTTCCCATGTTTCAGCTGTCAAAATAAAGTATAACTGTTTCAGGAACACTGCTTGTTGATGGGAACTTGTAAATCACTTATTGAGGAAATACGCAAGAAAATCGAGTAATAGTATCGCTAACAAGGGCACCGGATCTTTTTTTCTACATCATGAGCATAATGAGTGATAGCAAACACCGCGACGGCATCATTTTTCTCCGTGTGCGCATAGCAAAAGAACGAGCGCAGCGCCTAGTACTGAAGCCTCCACAAGATGTCGCTACTGGTATCATCATCATCAGCATTGAATATTTGCAGCCGGGGACGCATCAGAGAAAAATAAAGAAAAATGTTCGCATCGCTCACGCCGGCGCGGTGGGATTGTGCTCGCGGCGCGGTTATACTCCGACGTAGTGCGAGCGCGCGTGCGCGCGCGGCATGGCGACATCACGTCCGCGAAACAGCGGCGCCCGATCGCCAGCGTGTTCGGCGGCTACCGGCGCGCTCTGACGGCGCCCGGCGCGGAATGCAGCCGGCTGCATTTCGCGCGGGCCGCGACGAGAGCGCGCCGAAGCCGCCCACCCAGAATGCACCGCGCGCGCCTCCCACGCCACGCCTCCCCTCTACCCCCTTCGCCACTCGCCTCCTCTGCCAGGCATGCAAGCTGCCAGGGCACGTTTTTTTTTTTTTCGCCGCTCACCCGTTTTAAATGTACGACCACACTAGCTCCACGAGTTTGTCAACACTGAAGACTTTTTTTTGTTGTTGTCTATGAGGACATCGCACGCAAAAAAAAAAAAAACGAACGGACGCTGCAAGAAAATTCCGGTTTGCGCTTTCACGTTCAGAGTCTACAGCTCGCCAGTGGCGTCATGGCGCGGCGCGTCTTGAAACTTCCATGCCGCGGGCTTTGTATGCGCACGACAGATGGCGCGGCGGTACGTTCTCGCAGATTCCCACACTGCCGGCAAAATTGGCGCGTAAAAGGGCAAATACAAATTGCAATTCGTCTCGGCTAAACTTTTAGCTCTCATTCGATTGTCAAGGTAGCTCCTGGCACATGCATGCGATGCGCAAGGACTTCGTTACATCGAAAGTGCGGAGCAAAATTACTTCGTTAAATCGCGAAAAAAAAATACATGGTTTTCAATGGGGAAGTGATTGGGAAATGAAAAAAATGCGTTACATCGCGAATTTCGTTACATTGAGGTTTGTTACATCGAGGTTCGACTGTATACGGAATGCCAGACGCAAAGAGCAAAATATTGAAACTGTGGCCTCTCATGAAGGCTGGGCCAATAGGTTTCCTCAAACATCAACACTGACACATGGCCAGTTGCTTTCTCACTTCCTTGCTACATTAAGGCTTTTTGTGTCCTCATTTTCCTGTGAAAGTAAGGCAGGACACTGTGTGTGCCAATGTCACCTGTATTTTATATAGTAAGCCCTCTGCAAGCATTCGATTGCTTGAGTGTGGAATGTTTTTGAAGGAACATGACCCCATGCTCTTTGCAGCTTGCTTATTTAAAGGGCAAGGGCATTGGGAGTTGTTTGGTATTTCTTTTAGAAGGTGCCAGAACACTGCCAGGGCTGAAGAGCATGGGAACACGGGTCCTAGCCCAAATGGAAGAGGGCTGCCCTCCGCCAGGAAAGCAAAGCACCTGCTTGCCCTGCGATGGTCTTCACATCTGACCATCATTTTGCTTTGCATTCTGCATGCCACTGTGGCTGTCTGCTCTCAGACGTTGCGCCTTTTCATGGGGATCTGTAGTATTTTTACAGCAAGAGCTGTTAAATGCATGTTTTTCTGTTCTGTGACATTGGCGGCGTAACAATGCACCACACCGATTGGTCAGTGTGCAGTGACATCACACATGATGTCGTGCAATGTGCCAACACTGATATGTCACATGAGGTCACGCCAGGCATGATGCCACAGTGACCTAACAAGCACTGTGCTCGAGAAGACAAATAATTACAAATAAAAGATAACCACTAAATTTACCACCGCAAGGAGGTGTCTCTGAATCTCATGTTACTCGGTGGTAACCGTCCTGCAAGTCTTTTTTTTTTTTCATTCTGTTTTCTCAATATTGAGGTCTCCTGTTTCCTCCCTTCCTTTGCAGGAACTGTACAAGATGTACCAGTGCCTGCAGACGCTGCCCAAGCTTCGGGAGGCACTGACAAAGGCAGCTGAGTCACGCCAGTCCACGCTGCTCACCTCCCTCTTCGCAACTCCCCTCGAGGCAGGCACCTTTCTCTTGCCCCATGCAACTGTTTTATGTCAGCTGCAAGAGATATCTGGTTTAACATTGATGTGATATGGCGGGGAAGAAGTAGTGCATAGTTTTATCAAAGGGTTGTGCATATTTAACTGCTGCTCCCCTCCCCCTCTTCACTTTTGTTCATTTGGCTATTGTGCATTGTAGAAGGATGATAAGAGAACTGGGATAGAGAGAGAGAACTTAGCATGTTTAAAGCACATACTGAATGCAAGTCGACCCCACCCCACCCATATCACATATCAGGAAAAAAACAAAAAAACTTGGAGGTCGCTTAAGCTTGGCCTTTTAATAGTAGAACGTGATAGCATTATCCTGCCGCTGCCGCTTATCGTCAGCCGCTATCGGTTGCCGTGTGCAGGCTTGCCGTGGGCACATTCCAAAACTAAAATGTATTAGTCACTGGACTACTCGTCTACACTTATGCCGTCATCCTCACTAGCGTTGCCATCATGATCGCTGCTGCAATTCCATAGCACCTTGTTCTAACTTCATTGTGCAGCAAAATCCCGCACTTTGCAAACAGCTGCACCACGACATCGCGTGGAACAGCTGAAAATTTTTCCGCTCTGCAGCTGCCACGCCCGTATCACCCGTTGCGAACATCGAGCTTGCTGCCTGGCGGGCAAGAATGACAGCTATCTTGAATGTAGCTTACCGGACCCAGAGGACAAATGTTCATTGACGAAACACTACATTAAAAAATTAAAAGAGAGTATTTGGCGACATATTGAGGGGGAAAAAAGCCTGAACGAGCATTGTAGGCTTTTCTGGCCAAATATAGTTGAGCAGAAAAAAAAAATGGTTACAGTGGAACCTCGATTATACGTCCCCCGGTCATGCGACGACCCGCATTTTACGACGAATTTGTGCGGTCCCCGGCAACACCACCATAGAGACAATGCATTAAAAACCTTGGTTATACGACGCAAATTTTAGAAGGACCCCGCTTCGTACGACGGCTGGCTCGTACCGTCCGTCAAAAAAGGTCGTCAGCAAACGCAGGCCGGGATGTACCGTATTTTCACGATTCTAAGCACCCCCCCCTATTTTCGGGAAAAAATTTCTAAAAAAAAAAAAAAACTGCATGCGAATCTAAGCACCCCCGTTTTTGCGCGGAAGAGAGCGTTGCCGAGGCCGCCAAGTGCACTTGCTCTCTTTTTCGTCGAGCCTGTGCAATCGGAGTCCCAAGGAGGCGCGGCCTGCGTGTTGTTGTTGCGACTGAGAGAAGGATGAAAAGGAAAGCGCACGGGCCCCCCTACTGGCGTGAGCCAAGCCACCACTGCTGCCGAGGAGAGTTAAAAGATCAGAGGAAAGATAAAGAGAAAAGATAAGACGCGCGTGGCAGCAACAGATGCGTCCGCAGGAGCCGACGCTGATGAAAAAACAGATAAGCGGGCGAGGCCGCGCTCGCCCAAGCGAGGACAGCGGCGTCCACGGCGCTTTTTGTAATGGCAAGTAATGGATGCTTGTGCCCCACGATAAAACTTCAGACGAAGAGGAAGTGGACAACGATGCAGAGGTTTGCGCTCCCATTCCTAGTTACGCGGACGTGTTGCAGAGCGTCGACAACATCCGGCGCTTTGCTTGCGCGCGACGATGTTGGCGACCTACTGCCGGACGTGGCAGCCCTTGAAAGAAAGTTGATGCGCCGAGGTTGGGCAAAGGTGCAAAAAAAAAAAAATTACCGATTTTTTTTAAACGGTAATAAAGATGTTTTTGCAAATCTGTTTCAAACAAATGCTGGGTTTTGTCTTTTTTAATCTGATTGGCGTACTTGCCGCGGGCTTGAAGCCGGTGAACAGTTTTCGGCGAAAGGCCGAGCGCCACTGGCCGCATTCTTTGATTTTCGATTATACAACACCCGGATTATACGACGGTTTCGCGCGGTCCCCTGAACGTCGTATAATCGAGGTTCCACTGTATATTGAACCCCCAGCACCAAGCAGTGCTCGTGCCAGTGACAGGCAGCAGGCTTCACTGCACTACACGGTGGCGTGGTGGTGGAGTGCACCCACCACAGGTTTGATACGTATGTGACAGATGGCACAGAGCTTGTTGTGTTGTACGGCTCCTCTGTTTTTTTGAAAGGCAGCGACAACTGCATGTGCACCCTGGACTCTTGGGCGGAATGCGCACGCAAAAAGGGCTCATGGCGCTAACTCGTCTGTCACAGGATGTGCTGACTATCAAAACTAGCCACTGTGCCCCACGATAGGCTAACCACCCTATCATGCTTCTGCTCCTTTACACTCCTCCCCAAGGGTTCACGGCATTTGTGCAGTTGCTACCTTTAAAAGTAGAGGAACCTTACACTGCTCCTGTTCTGCTCTGCTAACTGAAGCCTACCGGCAACATTTGTGCATAAAAGGTCACGTGCAAATCATGGCCTGTCTCGGCTAAAATTTTCATTTTCAGATCCTTGTCAAGGATACTCATGGTCTGTGGATGTGATGCACCATGATTAAGTCAAAAAGTGCAGTATAAAATTACTGCATTAAATTGCAAAAGAACACACTTGGCTTTCAATGGGGCAGAGATTGGGAAAGGAAAAAAATGTGTGAACGAATTTTTAAAATTAAGGTTTGTTGTATCAAATTTCGACTGTAGTTGGAGAAACTGCATGGAAAAATGCCGCTTTCGTGTAAGGACCGTACCTTGTCAAAAATCTAAAGAAAAAGTGCAACCCTTTACAGAAAGAAGTATATAAAGTAGCCTAGAGCCCTCCACCACAGTGTGCTTCATATGTGCTAAGCTTTCATGTGTAAACATTTAATAGTGTGATTTATATGTAGATTTTATGTTCGATTAATATTATTTTCTCTTGGTTTGAAGTTGTATAGACACCAAACTTTTGCTTGCATGCTTTCGTCTTTCAAATGATGCGTTAGAAGACGTTGGTATACATGGATCACTCCGTGGTAATTGCCTATGACCGCTAAATCATTTATAATTTAATTCTTCCTGACGCTGTTGTGGTTTTGTGTTCATCAGCCGAACTATGGCTGTGACGTAGTAGGTGATTTGGACATGAAAAAAAACTGCAATGTAACTGCTGATACGTCATTTACTGTAATTCCAGCTCTCGAAGTAGACTGGCTTAAGTGTTATAGTGAATTAAAACTACAATCAGCAATTATATTTCACTTTTTTATGCCTCACATGGCCTAAACACCAACTACTCGTCGCAGCCGAAACCGAAAAAAGCATCAAGAAGAAATTCAGTTATAAATTATTTCATGGTCGCAGGCGTATACCACATGGTTAGCCATGTGTTTTAATGGCGAGCGCATCATCTGAAAGAAAACATGGTAGTAAAATTAGTACATGAGCCTTTAAGGTGAATAAATTAGATTTCTTCTGTTCGATGTCAAACTGCAGCATTTTCAGGGACATTTTTTTGTGTTTTTGGCGTTTTTAATGTGGAATGCAAAAGCAGGTACCTTTTTTTTTTGTTGTCAATTGCAATAACGAATATAGTTAGCGGGAGGCCTGCCGATGTGACTCTTTCACTCATTCTCGTTCCAGGGGCTGGAGGGGGACTTCAGCAAGTACCAGGAGATGGTGGAGAGCACGCTGGACTTTGAGGCCATAGAGCAGGGGGACTTCCTGGTCAAGCCAGAGTTTGACGACGACCTGCGGGGTGACTCCTTGCTCTGTGTTCCCCTTTGAACTGGAAAGGTCTTCTAGTGGAAGTAGTTCGGCTAATACAGTGGTCAGAACCTTGACTTCCAGCAGCCAGGCTTGTGCTCTTTCGAATGCTCGTAATGCTTGGTTCCGTACCTGGCAGTGAGCACCACCGCCACAGCCATTCAGGAGCAGATCATGTTCCTGAAATCCTCTTCCTGAACTAATACTAGTGCATCCTTCTGGGTGTAGTGCTGCTAGCTGGTAAAGATGGTAGATGCACAACAATCCGCAACAATTTCTGAGATTAAGGGGGGATGAGGGGATCGAAGGCAACTTTTCTATTTTTCGACTTAGAGTGGTGAAATTTGGCAGACTCGCTTAAAACAGCATTAAACAATGAGATATAAAGTTTCATAATGACAGCTTCAGTAGGTTTCCTTTTATCATTGTTTATATATGTTGTCCCCAGGTTGCTTGCTTGTGGAAACCCTAGCACGACAAAAAAACAGGCTACAGGTGTGTAAATGCTTTTAACATTTACTAAGAAGCGTGGCGTAAATCAAGACTCTCTTAATTTTTTTTCTAATTTCTCTGCTCTTTTTTTTTAAAGAACGCAGTATGCACCTTCTCTTTATGTTTAGAATGTATCACGCTCTAATTACCGTGTGATAAAAATATGCGAGCCTAAATGGTAAATCTGAGACTGTCTCGACGCAGACCACATTTCAGTGACCACAACAAAATAAACGGGGTAAAAATCCATGCACCCATTGCTGTGCTACGCTTTCCACGAGCAAGGCATTAAGCTCAAAACAGACTTTAGAGAAAACAAGCCTGAAAGTTCTAAGCTAGCACACACTGTCTATGTGTACATGCCGACAAATATATTTATTTGGAGCGCTTAAATTTTATTTTGGGGTGAAATATTTCAGAACAACATAGAAACTTTGTTAGAGATGCCAAAAAGTGTACAGTGGAACCTCGATTATACGACGTTCAGGGGACCGCGCGAAACCGTCGTATAATCCGGGTGTCGTATAATCGAAAATCAAAGAATGCGGCCAGTGGCGCTCGGCCTTGCGCCGAAAACTGTTGACCGGCTTCAAGCCCGCGGCAAGTACGCCAATCAGATTAAAAAAGACAAAACCCAGCATTTGTTTGAAACAGATTTGCAAAAAAATCTTTATTACCGTTTAAAAAAATCGGTAATTTTTTTTTTTTGCACCTTTGCCCAACCTCGGCGCATCAACTTTCTTTCAAGGGCTGCCACGTCTGGCAGTAGGTCGCCAACATCGTCGCGCGCGCAAGCAAAGCGCCGGATGTTGTCGACGCTCTGCAACACGTCCGCGTAACTAGGAATGGGAGCGCAAACCTCTGCATTGTTGTCCACTTCGGAAGTTTTATCGTGGGGCACAAGCATCCATTACTTCCATTACAAAAAGCGCCGTGGACGCCGCTGTACTCGCTTGGGCGAGCGCGGCCTCGCCCGCTTATCTGTTTTTTCATCAGCGTCGGCTCCTGCAGACGCATCTGTTGCTGGGACGCGCGTCTTATCTTTTCTCTTTATCTTTCCTCTGATCTTTTAACTCTCCTCGGCAGCGGTGGTGGCTTGGCTCACGCCAGTAGGCGGGCCCGTGCGCTTTCCTTTTCATCCTTCTCTCAGTCGCAACGACAACACGCAGGCCGCGCCTCCTTGGGACTCCGACTGCACAGGCTCGACGAAAAAGAGAGCAAGTGCACTTGGCGGCCTCGGCAACGCTCTCTTCCGCGCAAAAACGGGGGTGCTTAGATTCGCATGCAGTTTTTTTTTTTTTTTTTCAGAAATTTTTTTCCGAAAATAGGGGGGGTGCTTAGAATCGCGAAAATACGGTACATCCCGGCCTGCGTTTGCTGACGGCCTTTTTTGACGGACGGTACGAGCCAGCCGTCGTACGAAGCGGGGTCCTTCTAAAATTTGCGTCGTATAACCGAGGTTTTTAATGCATTGTCTCTATGGGGGTTTTGCCGGGACCGCACAAATTCGTTGTAAAATGCGGGTCGTCGCATGACCGGGGGACGTATAATCGAGGTTCCACTGTACTTTTCAAAAATAGACTTTTTTTGCGATTTTTGCGATCTGATCCCCACATCCCCCTTAAAGATTTCAGAAATTGCTGCCTTCTTGGTTCTTGAGGACTTCATTAAATAAGGTCCGAAGTGTTTACAAATCCTGGTGGGACACTGACATTGCTGCAGTCTCTCTCTGTGATGGTGGTATATGATTCTGTTTCCACTGAGCTGACCGCAAGCATTCTCGTTTGTCTCTCACCACTTCTGAATTGACTGGTTTGACCTTGCAATAATTTACTTGTTGAACAAAGAGTAGTGCAGTGGGTGCTGGTGGCTGACTTCAGTGTGATCATTTGCAGCGCTGCACGAAGAGTTGGAAACTGTGAAGAGTGAATGCGAGGGCTACCTCAAACAGGTGAGTGGCCAAGCTTCAGCACTCAGCTTCAGCGTGATGTCACAGAGAGAAGCGTACCAGCTTGCGCAGACTAATGACATAGCTCTCAGTGCCATCAACTGCATTTGTACCTGGTAGTGCACTGGATTTTTTCCTTGTGTTTTTGTGTTTTTCCTTGTGTTTGTGTTTGGATTTTTTTCCTTGTGTTTTTCCTTGTGATGAGCAGACTGCCACCTTAATTGAGAACATGGAAAGGAAAGCTGTATAGCTTTCCTTTGTAGCTGTATGGCTGCGCTCGGGTGGACGTCAATGAGTAATTACTCCCTTATTACCAATCTACTCCACCTTGGGGGATTCCCCTAAAACATTTGACCAACACATCACTACGTCGCAAGAAATTGCGCTCATTCCATATTTGGTCGCATTAATGGATGCACCTGAAAAACGAATGCAGCCTTTATTTTGTCAAAACATACATGTTTGCTAACGTAGTATTGCCTTGCAAGATACATGCAGCGCACCCTAGATTTTTTGTTAATTTTTGCATACGGAAGGTGTGTCATGTAATGAATACATGGTGGGACTAAAGTACTGTAATTTTGACCTGGAAGCATGCCATATGGTGTTTTAACCATTGTCTGTGCTTCAGCGCTCAGTGTTTATGCGTTACCCTCAATCCACATTCTTTTCACGTCATTTCCCTCGAGTTGCGATTTCAAGGATTGGCTCACTGGGCAAGTGGCCGTAGTTTCCATTGGCCATTCTCTTTATGCCGCATTCTGTTGCTCTAGTGGACATGTTAAACTAAGGGGCCCTTCTACAAATTTTCTGCAGGCTGCGAAAGACCTCGGCCTGGAAGCTGGCAAGACTCTCAAGCTGGAGTCCAACAAGGAAATGGGCTACTACTTCCGGGTGACACGCAAGGTCAGAGATGTTCAGTGGTTTCTGGCTCCCCTCTAATGACAGGTCATCATCATCATCAGCCTGACTACACCCACTGCAGGGCAAAGGCCTCTCCCATCTCTCTCCAATTACCGTATTTACCCAATTCCAACGCACCCTCGATTCCAACGCGCACCCAATTTACGGCACCAAAAAAAAAAAAAAATTTTCAAGCCCTGATTCTAACGCGCGCCCGATATTGGTAATGAAAAAAAAAAAAAACTACAAGCCCCGCTTCTAACGTGCATGTGACTTCCACGAATGAAAATAATTTGCAACCGTTTTTATATTTTAAGGGGAGATGCGGGTGAAAAAACCGCGATTTTTTTCGATAAAGTCGATTTTGTATTTTCTTGCGTTTTGTATTCCCCCAAGCCTCTTCTTTTATGTGTAAAAAAATCAAAGCCGATAATCAATGGGAAGTTAGTAAAAAATACTATTAAAGCACTCGCGGTGGCTCGCGAAAGTGCGAATTTGACCGAATTTCGGGAACGCGGCATTTCGCTCCACGGCGTCGCCCGCTCTTGAATATTCGCGGGGAAGTAGGCCTATTCATCGTCTACGAGAAGCCACTTCGGCAGCGGCGCATTCTTGATAAAAATACGAAAAAAAAAGATCGTTTCCCGCCCGAGTCGAGCGTCGCGACTGGCCCTTCAAATCACGTGGTACGATCGGAGCCGTTCCATTGGCTACGAGCATTCCACCGCACGGTCGGGCGCAGACGCTCTTTCTTCGTTCTGCCGCCACCGAGACGTGAACCAACGCTTCTGCCCGGGTTTTTCTCCTATCTCCGCTATGGATGTGACTGAGAAACGAGATTTTCGCTCACGCAATTTCCTGATAAAGCATCAGTATAAAGGAAGACGCCCCAAGCGCAAGCGGAGAGCTCCGGTTACGGGAGGTTCGTCTGCTGCTAGGCGTAACTGCGGCAACGGCGATGCTTCTTGCGGAGCATCCATGACTTCGTCAGTGCGTCTGAGCGAAAGATAAAGATCTTCGACTGTAAAAACGGGCGCGGGAGCGCTGTTATCTGTGAGATCGGCATGATGCACGACCTCGTCAGCGGCGCGGCGTGCCCCGCCTGCGGACGATGTAATCTCTGTCAGAGAGTCGGCCGCAAAACAGAAAGGAGTCTCATCGTTTTTGGAACTTTACCGCCGAAATGACGCGTTTCCGACAACCGTTGTTTCATCAACATATTCTTCGATCCGCGTATCTTGATCGTGCAACGGCAGTGATGAGGCGTCCGCCCGCGGCAGTGCACGGGATACCGTCGTCGTGAACGCGGTCCGTGGTCGCTGAGCACGCGACCAATGACAAGCGCCACACCGGTTGAAAACGGCTCCTGCGACGCAGAAAACGACGAGCAAACGTGCTCCCATGTTTCCAGCAGTTAGTGAGCTCCCACATCGTATAATGGCGATGACGATGGGCAGCTATGGGGCAGTTTCGGTTTGCACTCGAATCCAACGCACATGCGATTTTGAGACGTATTTTCCCCGAAAAAAGGTGCGCGTTGGAATTGGGTAAATACGGTAACCCTGTCCTTTGCCAGCTGCGGCCACCATATCCCCGCAAACTTCTTTCTCTCATCCGCCCACCTAACTTTCTGCCGCCCCCTGCTACGCTTGCCTTCTCTTGGTATCCGCTCCGTTGCTCTTAAGGACTAGCGGTTATCTTGCCTTTGCGTTACATGCCCTGCCCAAGCCCACTTCTTCCTTTAGGTAGACAGACCAAAGAGAGGATTAGTGGCAGACAAGAAGTGCACATTTCAAGAGCACTGCTGGAATGTCTGTTGTTTGTTGGCTAGTTGTTCGTCACGATAGATTCGCTCGGCAGCAACCTTTCTTGGCAACGAAAAGGAAGGCATAGGGGCAGAGCCTCTCTAACTGTGTCACTCTACCATTGGTTCAGTCACAGGACAGCTGCCTCGCACACTGCTCACTGTGCAGTTTTTTGCTCTGTGCTTGGAGCAGCTTTCACTGTCTATGGAAGGTGCTTGGAAGCGGACGTGCCTAAACAACTTGTTCCAATTGAAAAAACTGTTCCTTCTGCAACCCTCTACTGTTGAAAATGCACATTTATGCCAGAAGTATGCCTCGTGTAATGAGCGTTAGCAATATACTATATGTTTTTAGGGGAGAAGAGGGTCTCAGGAATAAATTTTTTATTATTGAAGTCACAACCATGAAATCTTCAGGGAACATGCATTTTTACGTGCTGATTCCAAATATGTAATTTAAATTTATGTACAACAAGTCCTTGTACACTTATGCAATATGTTAGGTAACTTTTGCTGAGAGTTTGAAAGAAACTTTGCTGCAGGGAACTTGTTAGATTGCATGCCATTGGTTTCTCTTGACATCAAGCTATGCAATAAGGGTAAAATTATCATCCTGCCTGTTATAGAAGGTGAGTTATAGGATTTTGAAATTATCAGTTTCTTCCTGTTTGTGAACTGGCAAATTCAAAGCCCTGTAACTCAACTTCTATGATGGGGAGTACAATAATTTTTCCCTTATTGCATAGTCTGATGTCAAGACAAGCCAGTGGCATGTGTCCTAGCTAGTTTCCTGCAGCAGAATTTTTTGAAGGCTCTTGGCAAAAAGTTAAATAACATATAGCATAAGTGCACAAGGACTTGTTTTACATAAAATTAAAATACATATTTGGAATCAGCATGCAAAAATACATATTTCTTGAAGATTCCATTATTGTGACTTTATTAACAAATTTTTTTTTTTCTAAGACCAGCTTCCCTGCTTAAGAGGAAACTAATATCGTATTCATTCGCATAACGTTCAGACTTTCAGCATGCGTGAAGTTTTTGGTGCTGAGTGCAGGAGGAGCCGGCGCTTCGGTCACGCAAGGGCTACACGACCATTGACACCAAGCAGAACGGCGTGCGTTTCCGCAACGGGGGACTCGCAGCAACCAATGGCCGCTTCCTGGAGGCCCGGGCTGCCTACGACCGCGCCCAGGAAGGCATCACAAAGATGATCGTCGAGATTGCTGGTGGGTACACCTGTCCATGTGATCTGCTTCCACTATTTGTCAGCGCTTCAGTGCATTTAACATTGTGTGTCTGATTTCAGTCATGTTCTATTCTCATCTCTGTTTCACTTTCTCTTCGACCTTTATTGCAGTAACTGATCTCATATTATTACGGGGGGTTAGCCCAGCGGCAGACGGGACAGGCCACAGTCAGAAGGCACACCGAACTAAATCACTCGAGCACAAACTGCCACGTCCTCGTCGTCATTCTCTGCCGAACGTCCCAAAACAACGTCGTCTTCGCCTAGCAACTATGCACCGTAACCTCCCCCCCCCCCCATCCTCCGCCGGGCGGAAGGAAGCACAGTCCCTGGGCGTCCTAAGGTGGTGGGTTTGGATGGTAGGGCTTAACTCTTTCGCTACCGCGGAAAAATGCACGATTTGGAGCGTATTGAAAGAAAATTTTTTTTCTCAAGAACTAATACACCCAGCACATATTGCAATGCATGAAATTGTAGCTTATTAGTTACACTTCTGAATGAAACAAACACCAGAGTTGTGTGTGCAAAAGTAAATGAACATTTATTTGTGAAATTTGCTAAAAACACAAAAAAAGTAAATAGCAAAAACAGAAATTACCGGCTGCACTAAGCCCGAACTTGATTAGAGGAAAACTGGAATATACAAACTGTTGCACATGTTTATAGCTGTCATTATTCACAGTTTCACCTATGAGAAAAATTTACTGCACTTTCCATGGCTTGTCAAGTCAGGGGTCATGACTGTGGTGCCACTGTGAAGAGCAGTCAGAGGTGAAGATGTGAAGTAGAGGTAGACTGACAAGTGCTTCACATAAGGTTTTATCTTTGTTCCTCCCTTGTTCTCTGATAGCCGAGCTTGTAGTTTCTTCTTTTTTTCATTCTTTTCGGTTGGTGTTGAATGGATTCTATGAGAGGATTGGGGGCGTGGACTTCTTTTCCCTCATCATACCCGAAGATTTCTTGAATGAGCTGCTCCCTGAAAGCCAGCTGATAAAATTTGGCATTTTAGGCACGCTCTAAAACATCAGGATCGATGAAATAAGTTTTATCGATGTGGTTCAAAAGCCAGGACACTTTTCAAGTGTTGCCAATAGAAGCTGCCGCCACTGAATCATCCGGGTCCGTTACGTGCAAAAAAACAAAAACAAAAAAGCGAAAAACCAATTTTGAGAAAAGATTTTTGATGGCAGAGGGCCAGAATAGATTATTCTGGTATTTCAGTAGAGATACAGTCGTGGCAGGTCAACAATTCCAATGTATATGATGATTCCAATGAACATCAGAATCTCCAACAGATGCACGTCTTCCCATGAGCCGTCACGCCGAATTTGCTGAAAATCTTCATCCATGCATACTTATTAGTGTTTCCGCACACGATCTTCATCATTTCCGCCGTGAAGAGCATCAAAAAAAAGTCGAGAACTCGAGCGAATCTCCGAGCGCCGCTCCGCAGCGATGTGCCGATATGGACACCTAGCTGTCGTCTTGGTTGAAAAACGCGACGCTACCTTGAGCATTTGGCAAACTGTCTTCGCCATACGTTGTCAAGACCCTGAAGCACAAAAATAAACCACTGTCATCAATTACAAACCGTAAGCACCGCAGAAAACACACAGCGAACGAAAACAGAACTTACATGCAAGTACGCGCTGACGTTCCAGGCTCCCGAGGCGAAGTCTTGCTGCCGAAACCGAAATCCAACGTTTGTACATTGTTGCCCAACTAATAACCGCTGCTTTCGTCGCAAAAAACGAAACCGAAACCGGCCGACGTGCTCGGTGTCAGCTTTCGCTTCCGAGGAGCGCGCGGCGACGCGGACGCCATTTTCTCCGGCTGACGGTGCTGCGGCCGTTCAAAGTTTTATTTTTCACGGCTCCCCCTCATGTCAAAACACTGAAACCAAGGATGCAATCGAAAGAGCAGTTGTTGAGCTCGCTAACTAGATGGCGGAGCACGTCCACAACGCTCCAAAATTAGCTTTTTTGCGCCGGCGATTTGAATCGATCATATGCGAACGATCGCCTATGGCGCGGTAGCGAAAGAGTTAAGACGGGCGACGTGTACGAGCTGTGTGGAGGGGGCCGCACGAGGAGTGTGGGGTTGCAGGGGCACGATCTCGTAGATCACATTGCTCAGTTGCCGCAAGACGCGGTAAGGACCCACGTAACGAGGCAGAAACTTCTCACACAGGCCCACACGACGCGCAGGGAGCCGGAGGAGTACGAGGGAGTCGGGAGGGTAATGGGCGTCACGGTGATGAAGGTCGTACCGTCGTTTTTGAGCGAGTTGTGAAGCGTCGAGGCAATCTCGAGCGATTTGGCGGGCGGCGTCAGCTCGGGCAATGGCATCACAAGCGTAACTGCTGGTACAAGGGTCGTGAGGCAGGAGGCTGTCGAAGGTAGCAACGGGTCGCGGCCAAAGAGCAGGTAGAAGGGGGAGTAGCCGGTGGTATCATGGCGTGTGGAATTGTAGGCAAACGTCACGAAAGGTAAACTGACGTCCCAGTCACGATGGTGTTCTGAGACATACATAGACAGCATGTCCGTCAGAGCGCGGTTAAGCCGCTCAGTAAGGCCGTTGGTCTGAGGATGGTAGGCCGTCGTGAACTTGTGGCAGGTAGAGCAGGGGCGCAGAAGGTCGTGGACCACTTTAGAAAGAAAGCAGGGGCCGCGATCCGTAAGCAGTTGACGAGGAGCGCCATGAAGTAGGACGACGTCATGGAGAAGAAAGTCGGCGACATCGGAGGCACAGCTGGTAGGGATAGCGCCCGTGATAGCGTACCGGGTAGTGTAATCGGTCGCAACGGCAATCCACTTGTTCCCGGATGTTGATGGGGGGAAAGGACCAAGCAGGTCGAGACCAACACGGAAAAATGGGTCAGTCGGGATGTCGATGGGCTGAAGCTGGCCACTGGGTGGAAGTGGGGGCGTTTTCCGGCGCTGGCATTGATCACAAGCAGCAACATAACCGCGGACAGAGCGGTAAAGGCCAGGCCAGAAGAACCGCCTGCGCACGCTGTCGTACGTGCGTGAGACGCCTAGGTGCCCTGCAGTAGGAGCGTCATGAAGTTGGGCAAGTACTGTGGAGCGGAGATGGGTCGGGACGACAAGCAAGAGGTCGGCGCCATCTGGGTGCATATTACGCCGGTAAAAAATATCGTGATGCAGCACGAACATTCGTAGAGCAGGATCGGAAGGGTCGCTGCGGAGGCGGTCGACTATGAGGCGCAGAGATGGATCACGGCGCTGCTCGTCACCAATGTTTAGAAAGTCTGATACGGACAGTACACAGTCGTCGGTATCACTGGTGTGGGAATCAGGGGGATCGACAGGATGGCGGGACAGACAGTCAGCGTCTTGGTGCAGCTGGCCGGACTTGTAGACAACACTAAATGTGTATTCTTGCAAACGCAAGGCCCAGCGACCCAGACGGCCTGTAGGGTCTTTAAGGGAGGACAGCCAACACAAAGCATGGTGATCTGTAACTACGCAGAAGGGCCTTCCAAACAAATAAGGGCGGAATTTTGTTAACGCCCAAACAAGAGCAAGGCACTCCCGCTCCGTAATGGAGTAGTTACGTTCGGAAGGAGAGAGCAGGCGGCTGGCGTAAGCAATCACACAAAAGTGCTCGTGTTGGCGCTGCGCAAGAATGGCGCCAATACCATGGCCACTGGCGTCTGTGCGAAGTTCCGTAGGCGCAGATGGGTCGAAATGGGCCAACACAGGTGGAGCCGTGAGGGCCGCAACAAGTGCCGTGAAGGAGCGAGCTTGGTCAAGGCCCCAGGAGAAAGGGACATCCTTCTTCAGGAGAGTGGTAAGGGGACGGGCCGTGTCGGCGAAGTTCGGGATAAACTGGCGAAAATACGAGCAGAGCCCGAGGAAACTGCGCACATCGCTCGAGGAACGGGGAGTGGGGAACTCACGAACGGCACGAACTTTGTCAGGGTCGGGCTTTACACCAGACGCATAAACCAAGTGGCCGAGGACCTTAATTTGGCACTGGCCAAAGGTGCACTTCTTGGAGTTCAGTTGGAGACCAGCGCGACGGAAGACCGCAAGGATAGCAGCAAGACGGCGTATGTGGCTTTCGAACGTTGAGGAGAAAACGACAACGTCATCTAGGTAGCACAAGCACGTTGTCCATTTGAAGCCACGCAGAAGCGAATCCATCATGCGCTCGAAGGTGGCAGGAGCGTTGCAGAGGCCGAAAGGCATAACTTTGAATTGGTATAGGCCATCGGGGGTGATAAAGGCAGTCTTCTCATGATCCCGTTCGTCAACAGCGATTTGCCAGTAGCCTGAACGGAGATCAATAGAAGAAAAGTAGCTGGCACCATGTAAACAGTCGAGGGCGTCATCAATTCTCGGAAGAGGATAGACGTCTTTCTTCGTTACTTGATTAAGATGACGATAGTCGACACAGAAGCGCCAGCTGCCATCTTTCTTTTTGACCAACACCACAGGGGATGCCCAAGGGCTGCTAGAAGGCTCGATAATGTTGTTTGCCAGCATCTTGTCCTCCTCTGTTTGGATGACATGGCGCTCAGGAAGAGAGACACGATAGGGCCTTCTGTGTATAGGGCTGGCATCGCCCGTATTGATGTGATGGGTCACGACAGAAGTTTGGCCAAGATCGAAGACATCACTGTAGGAAGCTAAAAGGGCGCAGAGGGCGTTAGCGTGGTCAGGTGGCAAATCCGCCGCGATCATCACAAAAGTAGGGTCCGGGCGTGAAGCGGCCGAGCGGGGAAGGGCATGGAGACCAGCGTTAGGCTCAGCTGTTAGAGCAGAAACTGTACATTCGGCCAATGGAACCAGTTCAGCGAGTGCGATGCCGCAGGGTAAAACTTGGGGGGAGAGACTGAAGTTCAGAATCGGAAGGTAGGTGCGGTTGCCGGTGACGGTCAGGACTGTGTGTGGAAGGATGACGTTACGCTGGAGGACAACGTCCTTGATTGGGTACGTGACGTAGACACCATCAGGAACGGCGGGAAACGGGGACATAGGGACATAGACTGCAGCGTCACGCGGCAAGCGAGTAAATTCAGCGGCACGTAAGCGAGGCGGCTTGGTATTGGCGCTTTCGGAGCAGAGCGGCAAGTCCAAACAAAGAAGGCCAGTGGCGCAATCAATTAGAGCTGCGTGCGTCGTTAAAAAGTCGATGCCGAGGATCACATCGTGGGGCCAATGGTCAAGGACAGTGAATGCGACAGGGGTTGTACGACCAGCAATGGAAACACACGCAGTGCACAGTCCAACAACGGCAGTGGCACTTCCGTCGGCGACGCGAACGGCTGAGGAAACGGCAGGTGTCACAACGTTCTTCAGACGACGGTGAAACGAGGAGCTCAGGACAGAAATTTGGGCGCCAGTGTCAATAAGAGCGGTAACTGGTGTACCGTCCACGCAGATATTGAGAAGGTTGCGGCAAGGAGCGAGGGTCAGGAGAGGATTTTCGGGCCGGGTCATCAATGCAGCATCACCTCCGGGAGCTGCATTGGTTAGTTTTCCGAGTGAGAGCCAGGTAAGGGTGGAGTGGACGGGCGTCGAAATTGCGGAGAACGGGAGCGGCGGATCTGAGGGGAAGGCGAGCGGCTGGACCTTCGCGGGGTCGAAGTGTCGAAAGCGTGCGGAGACTCAGCACGGGAAGACGTCTGGCGTGGTTCGAAGCCGGCACGGCGATCATAATTGGAACTAGGTCCGTAGTCTGCACAACGATCGTAAGTGGAACGAAGGTGAGGTGGTGAAAACCAACGGCTGCGGCAGTAACGGGAAATGTGGCCGACACGCGACATGTGGTCCGGGCGGGGGACGGGGCTGGGGTGAGCGTCGAGGTCGGTTCAGGTCGGGCGGGCTGGGGCGCGGCCGGGCGGCACTGACCAGGTACTCACGGCCGACGTCCACGGCAGGCCCAGGACGCCGAAGCTCCGTGACCAGGATGGCGATGAAGAGACCCCAGCACCTCCACCAAATATTACGGGGGGTTAGCCCAGCGGCAGACGGGACAGGCCACAGTCAGAAGGCACACCGAGCTAAATCACTCCAGCACAAACTGCCACGTCCTCGTCGTCGTTCTCTGCCGAACGTCCCAAAACAACGTCGTCTTCGCCTAGCAACTATGCACCGTAACAATATGATGCAAATGCACTACAGTTGAATCCCGGTACAACGAACGCCGCTTCAACGAAATTTTCGCCACAACGAAGTAATTTGCATTCCCCGTGAAACCCCCATAGGACTTAATGTATTAAAATTTCCTCAAAAACGAAGTACTTTGCGAGCACGTGTTCGCTTCTACGAATTTTTTTTGCGAATTTTCGCGGGTGAGTGGCCCCTCCGTCTTGTCTTTCTTCATAAGTTGAGTGCTGAAGAGCGACTTTCCCGTTCCCGCCGTCGCCGTTAATTTTTTTGCATCGCAGACTGTTGGGGGGGGGGGGGGGGGGGGGGGGGGGGTACGCGCACTCAATCGCACATCCTCCTCGCGCACGCCCTCGTGTGCTTTTTTTTTTTTTTTCTCCAGATGCCCACGTGATTTTTGAAGTGACGTCACGCCCCGCTCATTGGCTCTTTGCTGGGCTTCTTCGATTGATGTAGCCCGCTGTCATGGTGCTCGCGGTTTCCTGTCAAGCACGAAAGCGCGTCATGATCACTTGCTAGCGGTGTTGGCTGGTAAGCGTTCGCGGCCTCCAAGCGAAGAGGGGCTCCTCGAAAGCGCGTGTAAAATGCGCCAGCGCACGCCATCTGCTAGCGTTTCCGGCCGCGTCGTCTGCTAGGCACCGAGCGCGTTTCAGGCAGTCTGTGTAGACCGGTGGGCGGAGCCATCGGTGGGCGGAGCTTCGTGTCCTGTCGGAGAAGAAGAAAAAAAAAAGGAAAACGCGAGAGTGCAGGAAGAAGCCCACTCCGCGTCACCATTTCTTCCTTTGTGTGTGCACCGTTTAGCGTGGTCTCGTCGCGTCTCTGCTCTGCTGAATTCCTAGGATGTCGCCGCCGGCGGCAGCAAGCCCGCGAGAGCGCCGTGGAGCCTCTATAGTAGCACGCAGCGGTACAGATGCGATGAGGCCCGACGGCTCTCGAAACGATGTGGGGGAGGAGGCAAGTAGAAGAGGTGGTGAAAGAAGGAACGGAGAAGAGGAGGAGGAGAGGCGGCGTTGGGCGAGAAGAGAAGAGGAGGAGGAGAGGCGGCGTTGGGCGAGGAGACTTATGCAACGCCAGCCCGGGATCAGCC
The DNA here is from genome assembly GCF_055824585.1 of Amblyomma mixtum. Taxonomy (NCBI): domain Eukaryota; kingdom Metazoa; phylum Arthropoda; class Arachnida; order Ixodida; family Ixodidae; genus Amblyomma; species Amblyomma mixtum. The sequence goes on along the minus strand of NC_143013.1, from coordinate 98,359,450 downwards.
GACTCGTCTGTAATTTCTCGACAACGAAATTCCGCGACAGCGAAATTTTTCGTCCGCCCCGCCGATTTCGTTGTGGCGGGATTCAACTGTATCTTTGTGTGCAAAAGCTGTTACTGTAATCTTTCTGGCATATCAAGTGGTCGATTGTGCCACCCAGATAAATGCATGAACAGGGGGAACTGGGAAAGGGATTACACAGACAACTTATGGTTGAGGTGGTTATATGTGTGATGGCAGCTGGTATCACATATGTAATGATGATGCTATTTGTTGCACTCTCTCCTGACAATTTAAACGTTGTCAGTGCAGTCTCGTTAAAGTGGGCTAAAATATCTACTGGCAGGATTTCATATTTTCAAGGTTTTTACAAATGCTTCAAAAATCATTGCTTATTTTGGGCGTTTGTCGTGCATTATAGCAGTTGTCAGTATGATTCAGTATTCAACCTTATACCATTAGAGCCTCAAGCTGCAAGTGTATAAGAAATTAGATATGAACTGGCACAGTTACCTTGCTGTAGTTAATCACAACTGTTAAAACCATTCTTAGTTGTGGCCGCCGCGGTGGCTCAGTGGTTATGGTGCTCGGCTGCTGACCCGAAAGACGCGGGTTCGATCCCGGCTGCGGCGGTTGAATTTCTTTGGAGGAGAAATTCTAGAGGCCTGTGTACTGTGCGATGTCAGCGCACGCTAAAGAACCCCAGGTGGTTGAAATTTCCGGAGCCCTCCACTACGGCGTCTCTCATAGCCTTAGTCGCTTTGGGACGTTAAACCCCATAAACCATAAACCAAACCTTTCTTAGTTGTGATCCCTAGAAAAGAAAAGATAATACTTTCATTTTGAAGACATGTTGGGAAGTGCTATCATGACAAAACAGGTTTAAAGAACAGGTCGAAAGAGCTGCCGTGGTGGCCGAGTTGTTACGGTGCTCGGCTGCTAACCCGAAAGACCAGGATTCGATCCCGACCACTGCGGTCGCATTTTGATGGAGGTGAAATGCTAGAGACCAATGTGCTGTGCGATGTCAGTGCACGTTAAAGAACTCCACGTGGTCGAAATTATCCGGAGCCCTTCACTATGGCGTCCTTCATAGCCTGGGTAACTTCGGGACCTTAAACCCTATAAACGTAAACGTGAACAGGTCAAAAAGAACACGAGAACAGGTCAAGAATCATAAAATAGTTTGATATAGCTGAAATTCAGAAAAATCCTGATGGCACTTAAGTCTTCTTAGGGGGAGGAATGCGAAAGCGTGTGTTTTGAAGAAAGCAAAGGTTTTTGAGAAAAGGAAAGGGCGCAGTAGCTCTCAAATCTCAACATCTAGGTTGAAACCTCAATCACACCTTGAAGCATGCAATCATTTTGACATATTACAAAATTTTAGACTATGTCAGCTAATCTAAAAACTCATTTTTATTCTATGATCAAAACGACTGCTGCACAGACTGCCAGATATAAACGAACTGACTCTACCCACGCCGTGTGTATTGTGTACAATGTTTGGAATTTCAGATGTTGTTATGCACGGGCGCTCAGGCATGCACGCTTCAAAAATGTCTGTAGTCGGTGTATCAGTTCAGTTCACTTCACTTTCGTCATCGGGCGTACTGTCTTCCGAAAAACTCTCATCAGACATGTATTTTTCACTAAAAGATGTCTTCAGCACTGTCGAGCGCATTTGATATCCCGCATTTCTTGAAATTACAACCGGTGAGCTCCTCAGGAATGCTTGCCCATGTCCAGCAGTGCAGGCTCTCCCTACCTCATCCAGACCATGTAGCAGCACTTGACGCAGTGGAGATGCTTTCGGTAGCTACGATTACATTCCTGTTAAAACAGCCAAGGACAGCTTTCGCGGTCCCAATACCATGGGAGGCGTGATCGTCATAGGCGTCGCGAGGCCAGGTCAGCGTAGTGACCTGGTGTCGAAATCAAAACTACCGACCTACATTACTGCTATATAGCACCTCCTTTCACTCGAAGCGTGGTGGTAATGGCGCTTGATAATAACGAAACCGGAATTGTGGATTTTGGCCGAAAATTGTTTGCATCCGCATATAATGCGAGGTGGAAATTTGACCTGCTGAAATCCTGAAAAAAAAACCTCATATTATATGCGAGCTTTTACGTTAATATGGTTTCGCGAATGCACTACTTCCGCATCCTCCGCAGCAGTACCTGCTATATATGAAATGGAGCATAGCGACCGTGTACATTTCGCATGGTCATCCAGTATTGCGGTACTTTTCACTGCAACGAATATAAAGTTGTGTACTTCATGATAATACCTTGGAAGCCTCAAAAAAACAAATAGTGAGTAGCTACAAGGCTTTGTTTTAAGCTGTTGTGTGAGTGCACAAAGCCTGTGTGTTTTGATCGCTCAGGGAATGAAATGTGGATCAGTGAACAAGGCAGTAAGTGTTGTACATCAAGAAGCCTTGCTTGCGGCCTCCTTGGAATGGGCCGGCTCCTTGCCTCATTGCTGCTTTGCCTTCCGTGCAGCTGGCTACTGGGAGCCCCTGCAGCAGCTCTCGGAGGTCATCTCTCACCTGGACGTCCTGGTCAGCTTTGCAGTGGTGGCTGTGTCGGCCAGTGGCAAACCCTACGTGCGACCCACCATGCGACCAAAGGGCAAGTGGATCTCTGACAGTGGGGGTTGTGTGTCAGTGGTGGTCTACAATGCGTTGCCCTTGTCAGGTGCCGCTCGCCATTTCTCGCCAGGAACTTTCTGTTTTTCACATGAATAATGTAGTCTGTACTGGTTCCGAGGAAGTCATTCGTGATTTCAGTGCAAAACACCAGCAGTTTTTTTCTTTGGGTTGGGGGTGACGTATGTCACAATCAGGGTTCTCCTCTGAAATTCTTGAGAGGTGGGCATCTGTTGACTGAGGAGGAGAGAAGAAGAGGAGCTGGTCTGGAAATCTAGACACCTTACTAATGTCAAAATTATGCAAGAAGAACGCAATTTCTTGTTCAGAACAGCGATAACAGAGTAGAACCACACTATTATGTTCTTATGCGCTAAAGGCATTTGACCTAAAGGCCTTTACCACAAATACCCTGGAGGCATTGACCTTGAAGGCCATCACACAGGTGCTCCCTTCAGCAGGTGTGCCACCTGCCACAAAGCAGACTTCAAAAAGGAGGAATATGCACCCAGTAGTACTACCGCACTAAGAGTGCATGAAAGCAAGGAAAGCCTCGGAGCCGATCTGCGCCACACCATCTCGTACAGCGGTGCCAGCACCCCGTCTCTCACAGCGTAGTCTAGTTTTTGCGGAGAGCTTAATCGCTGCCTTTGTTACTTTCTCTCATTCTCGCAAAGGTGATCGCGCCTAAATGCCGAGCTAGGAACAAGGATGCAGCAAAAAAAGAAGTCTGCGCTCGTGCGCTCCACAGGCAGAGGCGCAAGCAATAACGTCACGGTGATTATGTCGCAGTAGTTGTATCTACTAGTAAGGGTGCGAGTCTACTGTGCAGGACAGTTCTGTGCGCTTTACATCGTCAAGTTAGGCGCCCTCTTGTCCAGCCATGACCTAATCGAGTGGTGGGTGATGGTCATAGGCATGGGCAGCCAGGCAGGCTGGTTGACGGAAAATCCACTGCTGCCCATAATGGTGGCAACCCTGGTCATATATCATGGTTGACAAAACCCATCTACGGAAGTATACCAAAGGACGTGCTATCATGCTGACTTTTGTGAGAATTATTATTTACTGCATGTTGTAGCGAGTAAGAAGAGGTGCCCCACTTGCCAATTTGAAGAGCGGTAAATTTATCTTAAATAAAGAAATCACTGCTAACTGTAGTGCTCTCCCAGCAAAAGCTGCTGCTGCGCATTGTACACAATTATGTGCCTGGCACCTGGAAGCATTAACATGAATGTCATATATTAAAGAGGGCAGAACTGAGTGAAAGGTTGGGAAGATACAAGAGACCAGAGTTTTGGCTGTCTGTTGAGGTAGCATGTCGTCTCTTGTGGTGAAAACATACCTACCAAACGAGAGGGCCGTTGCTCCATGTGCAAGCTCATTTATTCTGTTTATGTAAAAAGAAGGCCTGGCAATGCAAGGGAAGTCTTTAGCCAAGTTTTTCTTCTTAGGCTCAGATTTTCGCACACGATACAATAATCGGACATTTTCTCTCTTCTTAATCTGTTGTTAATTGAACTTTATTTGCGGACCACGCTCTCCTTGCTAAGAGAATGGGATGGCAGTCTTGGGGCTGATGAGGCGAGTCTGAAAGGCACTAAAAATATGGCAGTGCATTACAGTTGGGAGTGACTCTCAGACTGCTTTGAGCGTTGCTAAAAAGGCTTGAATGTAAATTGCCTGGCAGTCTGGCTTTGTTCATCAGTGTTGTACTAAGATTATGATTCCTATATACACAAAGAGAGAGAGGATTGAACAGTTGAGTGTGAATTGCTTTTAACTTTGCTCAAGTTGTTATCTCTGCCCTTGTCTAGATCGGACTCTGTGAGTGAAGTGTTAAGAAAAGCACATACATGACAGCAAATTAAAGGTGCTTTAAGTTACCCCGAGAGCAGTTCCATAAAATTTTTGTTCTTTATAAAAATCAATTACAGTCGACGACCGATTTTTCGGACTCTCTAGGGACCGCGAAAACGCCCGAAAAATCGGGCGGTCCGGAAAATCAAATTTCACCGAAAAAATCGCGAACTTATTTCCACTATGCCAGAGAAAGCGGCCAATTGTATTGCACACATTCTAAAGCTCCTCATGACTATATTTCGCCGCGCGAAATACCGTATAAACGCGTATAAGGGCCGCACTTTTTTTTTTCCAGATTCGAGGGCCAATTTTCGGGGTGCTGCCCATACACGCGATATGCGAAAAAAAATTTTTTTTTAAGTAAAAACACACCAACCAGGGAATGAGCGACATTTATTCTACGTTCAGTCGTTACTCGCGAAGTATTTAGACTCCTGAGCTGGTGCTGCGCTCTGGTGCACGCTCATGCCAAAAGAAGCCGCGCAGCACGTCCGCTGTCAACGCGTAGCCGTTGTTCCGAAATTCCATCACATAGAGGAGCAGCTCTTCTTCCAGTTCAGGAAACTCGCACGGCTTAACTCGGAAAGCGTGCTTTTTGCAGCTTGTGTTTCTCTTTTGGTTGCACCATCATCGGACGCACGTCTCGGCGACGTCGAATTTCCCGCCCGCCGCACGCTTACCGACCGCGTTCCAGAGCTAACTCCCAGCCGTGTAGCTTAAGGTGCTTGCCCATCGCGCTAAAACTGTGAAGCTCGGCGGCAGCACGCGAAAGCCACTATCACGGCGAACGCGCTAACACGCATGCTAACACGCCACGAAAGACTGGAGCTGGCGATACTCATGCCGATGTGAACAGCGGAAAATCGCGACATAGAAAAATGTTGATGATAATGATCACGGCGCCATCCATAGACGGCACTTGGAAGCTCCGGTGCGCGCGCGTGGCCTCCGCGAACGGCGCAGCGCCGGAGCAGATCGCGGCCGCGATAAGATCCGGCGGCGCGGCGTGCGCCGCCTCCGCGATCAAGCGCTCCGCGACCGTATTTGCGTTCCGTGTTCGGGACTAAAAGACTCGGCACAGATGAGTTCCGTGAACTCAGGCTACGGTTCAAGTTCGTGCGGCGGAAGACATTCAAGGACAGTACGAATTCGAAAACACGCGAGCGCAATGTGCCGACTCGCGCAGAATTTCAGCGTCGCAAGAGGCTCCCTTTAAGCTTGAATTTCGTTTTGTTTGATCAAGTTTTCGATATCTCCTGCAGTCTGAATGAATGAGGTTCCACTGTACACATTATATGGCGGCTTGGATACTGGCGGCGAGGCGAACGAGGTCCGAAAAATCGAGTGGTCAGTTGCGGTGCGTCCGAAATTTCAAGCGCTCTTACACATTGGCTCCATGGGCCATGTCGCGGTGCCACGAAAAAGTCTGAATAATCAAGCATGTCCGAAAAATCAGGCGTCCGAATTTTCGGTCGTGGACTGTACTCTGCTGTTTCTGGCAATGCTGTTTTTTTGGCAGCAAAGACATTTACTGCTGGGAAAATTGATTTGATAGTGGGACATTTTTTTCCCTCGGTACCGTAGTACATGGACCCATGTGTGATGAGTGGCATAATTTGGGGATAGCAAAAATGGAAGAAAAAAGTTTTCATCCACATATAATGTGAATAAGGAGAGGCATTCAGCTTGAAGACATTTTAGGAGTCGCTAGAGCCGAACGTCCTCCCATTATTTGTGTACACCAGTGCACTGGATACAACACATGTGGCGTGGGTAGCAGATATCTAGCACATACATACAGATCTGAGCATCGCACTTGCACCTACTTGTGTCCTGCGCCACAAGCATACACAGACCACACCCCGCATACACACAGGTGGGCAGGCTTCAGAAATGTCTGTAGTTGGAAGGAGATTTAGAGATTGTCATCGTTGGGTGTAGAGTCTTTCAAAGATAGCTCTTGTAAGAGATATCTTTCCATAGAAACACGTCCTTGGTCTTCGGTGAAATTGTCCTCAGTTTCCCTTTAAAGGGACCCTGAAATGATTTTGATGGGCATATTCTAGTGCAACAGATCTGTACAGGTGGTCTTTACGGGTATTTGAGTCAAAATGGAAAGCTCTGCATGGACTCTACAGTTTAGAAATCATTTTTAGAAATCGCTGCTCTCAAAAGCTCGCAGTCAATTAGGGCAACACGTTATCACCGCGTCCGCCACCCCGATGGTGTCAGTGGGCAGTCTGGGTAAGCCTCACCCAGTCTAGTAGCAACCTGGAGCCTGGCAGATGGCAGATGCCAGGCGCCGGCCACTTTTTCTTCATAGGGGGGGTATAATGCATTACAACTGCTCTTGCATCATTTGAGAGAACATCAGCCCAACACATGCTGAAGGTGCTCACAACCAGTATGCTCCTGGTGAGCATGCCAGAATCAAGGGAGAGATTGTGCCTGGCTTCATTCACTTGTGTTGCCAGTTTATGTTCTTGGCTTTTCATGCGGTGAAATTGCCAAGTGACCTGTGACGACTGCGTGTTGTGTTTCCATGCAGGTTCAGGCGTGATAAAGATGACAGCCCTGCGGCATCCCCTGGTGGAGGCCCAGGAAGATGTTCTCTTCATCCCAAATGATGTGGAGATGTGCAAAGGTGACAGGCGTTTTCCTCATGTCTGCACCATGCAAATCACCGTATATTGGTGATTCACCACAGATGGTGAAATCACCATCTTTGCACTAAAGAGTGTCGCGGCAAGGTAAAGGAGAGTTGTGGGTATGCTTCGACTTATGTTAGGAGTCAACTTTTTTTTGACAGCAAAAGCTGTAAATTGTATGGTCAGCTTATATTCGGAGCCAACTTACTATATACATGGTGATATACGGTACTTGGGACATACACGAGAATGAATTTGCAAATTGTAGGACAACTCTCATCTGCTTTAACCTTTTTTTGCAGTTCCAAAGGATGAGGGTTAACAAGCTTGCATGCAAGTTAGCTAACACATAATGTCCTACGTAATGTGAGGCAGCGGTTAAAAAAACGAAAATGCTTGCACACTGCAGATATGAAACTCGGAACAATGCTGCTGGTGTGATGGCTTGGACCAGTTCTCCTCATTATGTTTTAATACAGACTTAAAAGTTTTGTGGAGTATAAGTTAGCAAAGATGGTTTGCATTCTGTGCACATTCTTCAGAGGGATCACTTTTAAATTTTGTTCTTCCTCCATCTCGCTCTTTCATCTTTCTCTAGGTTCCAGTTCTTGCTACATTATCACTGGCCCCAACATGGGCGGCAAGTCTACTTACATCCGATCGGTGAGTACTGCTGTTTGCTGTTTCATTCAACGGGAACCCTTTAGTAATTACGAATGCAACTTGTCCAGGAGCTTATCTCAAAGTCTACACTTGAGAAATTTTGTTTTCAATGATCCAAGGACAATCATTTCAACCACGAACTCACCCTTGAAGGTGGCGCTGGCGGTGCTGATGGCGCAAGTGGGCAGCTTCGTGCCATGCGACTCTGCTGAGCTGTCACTGGTGGACGCTGTGCTGACGCGCATCGGAGCCGGCGATCAGCAGCTCAAGGGAGTCTCCACTTTCATGGCCGAGATGCTGGAGTCGGCCCACATCCTCAGGGTAAGGTGCGCTCTCTGTGGATCAGACTGGAACTGGATCATCTGATGACCTGGGGATCATCGTCCCCTATGTAATACCCTCCCCGGAGGGCCTTTAGGGTATTTGAATAGATAAATATATAAATAAATGACTTAGATTGGGGCTTTCTGCGTTTCCTCCTCTTTTTTTTTTACCAAACTCTATTCTCTCAAAAATTTTCATTTCAGTGTTTTATCTCTGTTTATTCTTCTGTTAGTATTAAGTCTGCAACATCCTTGGTGCTGTGAGCTTTCACTCTTCATTTATTTTTAATCTGGCAGAGACAGCATGTATGTCTGCAGGGCCCTTGAACTCTGCTTGAACAGTTTAAAACTTTGAAATTCTAGTCTTTCATGGCTGAGATGTCTTTAGTAGGCAGACACCTCTACTGGCCACCTTTTGTAAAATACAGTTTGAAAACACATTGGTAGAGGTTGAAGTGTGCATACTTCATGACAGATGTTGCTTTGCCTGATGAGCAACTCGCATTTTTCCAAGCTTTTTGTGGAGTCATTGCAATTTGTCTAGGCGGCCGCGATGGCTCAGTGGTTATGGCGCTTGGCTGCCGATATGAAAGACTCGGGTTCAACCCCAACCGCGGCGGTCGAATTTCGAGGGAGGCGAAATTCTAGAGGCCCATGTACTGTGCGATGTCAGTGCACGTTAAGGAACCCCAGGTGGTCGAAATTTCTGGAGCCCTTCACTACGGTGTCTCCATAGCCTGAGTTGCTTTGGGACATGAAACCCTCATAAACCAAAACCAGCAGTTTGTGTGTAAACCAGAGGAATATAGGTAGACTGAGGATATGTTTAAAATTTATTTTCTTGAGGGAGGTTAAAACTATGGTTACCTTTTGAATCGTATGCAGAATGTATTTCATACACATTAGGTTGAGCAATGCCATTTTTTTTTTTTTTCACTGATAATGTGACTAAAAAAATTTGAATAGAACTTCATGCCTTTTTCATTATTGAGTGGGCCTTTTCTAATGACTCAAAATGGGCTCGTTGTGACAGGTTCTTGCTAACCAACCTCAGTAACAATCAAAAGAAGAAGATAAGAAAGCTGTACTGCATTGCTGGCACAAGTCTCCAAAAAGTTTTGTTTCTGTGTTGTTGCCAACAGATTGAGAGTTGTGTGTGAGCACACAGCCGTGCTGCAGGAGTAGATAGTAGCTTCGTGTTTGCGGAGTGAACCGTGTTTGTGTGCTGCCATGCAGAATGCCACAGCTGACAGCCTGGTGGTGATTGATGAGCTTGGCCGGGGCACCTCCACTTACGATGGCTTTGGGCTGGCCTGGGCCATCTCCGAGTGAGTTAAGGGCACGCCACGCTTGGGCTTCTCTGTTTTTAAGTCTCTATTTATTTATTACTTTTTTTGTGAACTTCTCTTCACGTTATTGAATATGTAGGCTTTGTTTGTGCTACGGAAATTTGAATACCAGTTTTCTCGGCTGCTAGTTCACTGTAACTGAGGCCCGTGTCGACGCTCGTTATTTCTGTCTGAGACTCGACGCCATAGCCTTAAGGGGGGTAGAGTGTCTTAGAAATAAATTTTTAATAATGAAGTCACAATTATGAAACCTTCAGGGAACATGCATTTTTTTGTGCCGATTCCAAATATGTAATTTAATTTTATGTAGAACAAGTCCTTGTGCACTTATGCAATATGTTAGGTAACTTTTGCTGAAAGGGTGAAAGAAATTCTACTGCAGGGAACTTGTTAGAGTGCATGCGATTGGTTTCTCTTGCCACCAAGCTATGCAATAAGGGTAAAATTATCATCCTGCCTGTTACAGAAGGTGAGTTATATGATTTTGAAATCATCAGTTTCTTCCTGTTCGTGAAGTGGCAAATTCAAAACCCTGTAACTAAACTTCCGTGATAGGCAGGATAATAGTTTTGCCCTTATTGCATAGTTTGATGTCAAGACAAGCCAGTGGCATGCGTCCTAGCAAGTTTTCTGCAGTAAAATTTATTCAAAGCTCTCGGCAAAAAGTTAAATAACATAACATATTATATAAGTGCACAAGGACTTGCTTTACATAAAATTTAATGACATATTTGGAATCAGCATGCAAAAATACATGTTTCTTGAAGATTTCATTATTGTGACTTCATTAACAAAAATTGTTTTATTAAGACCAGCTTCCCCCTTAACGTGCATTGTGGTGGTCACATCACCTTCATTCGTACTAAACAAGCATTTATTATAAATGGAGCCATCACAAACGGGCTTTGACCTGTGAGCGTGCGGGCCCGAAACTGCAAAGCAGTATACTACACTGTGTTCTGGCCTGTTCCTAGTGTCCTTTCTCTTGCATAATGCAGCTGCAAATAGCGTCCAGTTACTGTCTGTGTTGGCCGCTGAGCTGTGAGTTGTTCGTGCAGGCATCTGGTGAAGGAGGTGGATGCCTTCTGCCTGTTTGCCACCCACTTCCACGAGTTGACCGAGCTGGCTGCCGAGATGCCCTGCGTTCGCAACGTCCACGTCACAGCCGATGTCCGCGAGGACAGCTTCACGCTCCTGTACAAGATCAAGCCAGGTGGCTCTCTCTTTTTCACTTGTTCAATGACATTGTCTTAAAAGCAATTTCAGAGCTGGCATACCCTCCATACCGAGCAGCACATGGCATCGGCCCAGTATTGGAATACATTGGCAAAGGCTTGTCTTTTATAGGGCCGGTCTTTGCCAGTGCATTTCCAATATTGGGCCAATGTTCTGTGCTGCTTGCGATGATGCAAGCTGACCTGCCATGTAGCACATGAACTTAGAAGTAGGGTTGTGCGAATATTTGAAACTTCCAGCACAAATGGAATTCGTTTGTTATTTGTTCATATTCGATTCAAAAGTGGATATTTAAGAATTTTAAAATTTTTGCAGTGACTAAACATTGCCAACATTCATAAGTCAGACCACTGCAAAGCCACAATATCCGGGCAGATTATCCGAAGATCAAGTTTCAGGTGCCAGGAAAACAGTATGAAGGCTTCCTCTCCACTTTCTTCTCCATCATTTTATTGTGTGGACCAATCACATTCTGAGGCTGCTAGGCTTGGATCTCATGCGCAGTTCTGCATGAGGTTCCCACATGAAAACTGGGTGCCTACCACCCGCTTCGAGGAGTCATTGTGCGAAATTGCGCAGTTTTTTTGTTTGATTCTGCCGTATCAATGTGTTTCGTACTTAACGCCCACACCCATGACACTCGCCTAGTCGCCTTCACGGCACTTCTAGCTTAAGCTCCGCCATCTCGTTTCTGCCAGCTGTCGTATGCGGAAAACCCCACTTTGAGATGTCACCAGCAGGACAAGTGATTGTGCACAAATCCTGCCTTCACCATGATTCATTGTAACCCGCGCACCCTTTATGGACACCAAAAGGCAGGCTTGAAGTCAATAGAAAGGCCTCTGTGACTAGGCCAAAAAATAGTATGGCCGCACAGTTTTGGTTTCTCAGCTTTGCTGCCAGCCCATGGCAACGGCAGTTATTGGCTGCACATTCGCCGATATAGCTGCTTATAGCTTCGTTCAATATAGCTTTATCCCAATATAGCTGCATGCCACTTTCAAACACGGCCTGACGCATTGATGGTTATTTATTTTTCATTTTAGAAGCAGCACATGGCAACCTTATTTAAAACGATGAATAGCATATGTTTGTATGTTAAACCTTCAACGCCTTGAACCATTGGGCAGTCCTCTTCCAGTGCGGGGTGTTCATGACTGGCTGCTGCAATGTCGGCCTGCTGATAATTAAGCCTTGCGAGCGGTGAGGCTTATGCATGGTAAGGAGCGTGGCTATATGGCTGTACCTTTTCACAGGTGTCTGCAGTCAAAGCTTTGGTCTGGAAGTTGCACAGCTGGCCCGTTTTCCTGACCATGTCATTAAGGTATGTGTGTCCTTCAAGTCACATGGTATACAGAGTTCCTGTCACTGACTGCGTTGGTTACGTTTTGTGGCATATAGTAAGTTCTCAAGGCTATCATGTACCAAACACCATCCTATCATTAATTCACTTCTCTAGTTGTTTTCTTGTACCAAGCTTGGCGAGCGTGTCGTGATGTCCTGGCAGCATTTTACGTTAGAATAAACTTTAACTGTTAGTCTGCGCTTGTGTGTTGCTTCAGTCCCCTGTATGTGTCCCTTTCTTGTTGTGCACAGTATCTTAGCATAGATCCTAATCAACTTGCATTCTAGTGATTCTATTTTAAGGTCTAGTTTCAGTTCATTGCTCTTTTTGCAAAGTCAGGTAATGTGTGCATGTTTAACTCACAATAGGTTTGAAGATTCGAAAATGGTTTGCAGCTAATAAGCTGATTGGCTGATTGACTCACTTTGTTTCCTATTAGGCCTCGACTATATTTATGCTATGCCTATGCCTTTGTAAGCGTAAATCTAGCTGCCTAGCTTCAAGTCTTGTCAGGTTACATTATATGGTCACTTAGGCTCAGGTGATTGTGTATTGGTTGGCATAATCTTTGTTGCAGCATGGCTAGAGGTCAAATGTGAGTCATATAAATTTAGGCTGAAATTAAAAAGAGTAAGAACATTATGAGGGTTACTGGGGATAACATGGACTTGGCAGGTACTAGACAGGAGTCACTGGAAGGGAACTTTGTCCTTTTGTGGACTCAGTTTCACATTATATTATCGTGATGATGTAGTAGTGATGCATTTAAAGTGTAAGCTGGAAGTACAGTAAACCCTCAGTAATTTGTAAGACTGGAGTAAGATTTCAAAATAAGCAAAGTACAGAAATTTTCGGTGCACTAATTTGTAATGCAAACTCCACACGTAAACCGGGCTTTAGTTGTAAAAAGAAATGTGAAGAAGCATGGCAATACAAGAAACATAGCGTACAAAGAGTGCGTGATCACTTTGATAATGGCAACTTCAGTGTCATATGTATATTGAAATTAAATCGTTTTCTGTATTGCTTTGTAATCCTTGCCGTGCAATTGAATTTTCTTTGAAGAATTGTTTCACACATTCGGTGCAGGAGGCAAGGCAAGTCCTGTCGCAGTACGAAGACACTGGAGCAGGAAGTGACACTGTCCCTATGGAACACTAATTAATTAATTTTTTTGTCTGTGTTTATTGTGGTCTAACTGTAAAAATAAAGCAGTTTTGTCATTCATGTGCAGAAGTCCTTAACTACAGTGCTAACACATGCTTTCTATTGGAGGAGATGACGATACTTGGTATATATATACAAAAATGCAAGTCCATGAACAAAAGACATTTGTTGGCTGAAATGTCAGCCAGCCTTGCAAAAGAGGTTGACAGAGGTTGCAAGTGATTGAGCGATTGAACGGTGTGTCGTGTTAAAAAATTTCCAAATCTTGGAACCCGTCGCTCTGGCAGCTCGAGCCGCCGGGTTTTTGTGCCGTGGTGGCCGTGGTAACGTTTTCGCGTATATATGAAACAGGCTTTACCCTGCATGTGGGCGTGACTAAAAGCGTAGTTAACAGCACAGTGGGATTCTTGAGGTATTATTGTATATATCACACTTAAATGCTAATATAGCTCATATTTCGAGAATCTGAATTGAATGTTAATTTTTCGACAGTTGAAATAGCATTCATTTCCCAAACCACAGGGCAGCCCTTCGTAACTCTGAAGAGCACCACTCGAAAAGAATACTCAATCCATATAAAACATGAAAAATTAAAAAAATTTTGAGAAAATATGTTAAATGTCTAGTTAAATATTTGGAATAGTACTTCACCTAGACTTAAAAAAGGAACAAAACTACATTCTATAGCTGGAATTCCTCCCACAATAACAACTGCACTCATCATCATCAACCTGACCATGCCCACTGCACGGCTAAGGCCTCTCCCATGTCTCGAATTAACCCTGTCCTTTGCCATCTGCCACCCCCCCCCCCCCCACCCACCCACCCCCCGGTTATGCTTGCTTTTCTCTTGGAATCCACTCCGTTACCCTTAAGGACAAGAACTTGTCTTGCCTTTGCACTACATGCCCTGCGAAAGCCCATTTCTTCCTCTTGATTTCAACTAAGATGTCATTAACCAGCATTTGTTCCCCACCCACTCTGCCCGCTTCCGGTCTCTTAACGTTACACCTATCATTTTTCTTTCCATAGATCGCTGTGTTGTCCTTAACTTAAGCTGCACCCTTTTCATTAGCCTCCACGCTTCTGCCGCGTAGGTGAGAACCGGTAAGGTGCTGCTGTTGTAACTGCACTTTAATGCATTTATACTAAATACTGTAATTGTCCTTTGCTGTGAGCTTTTGCCGAGTTCAGTGAAATACGTCGCTGAGTGTACACGCCATAGGCAAATTTTTTCTTTCCATCTTTCACATTATTTTTTCTTCTCCCTTCTGTCTGCGTGCGGCACTGATAGTGACCCAGGCAGTGACAGTCTACAGCTCAACGGCCAACATCAGCATGGAGTCAGGCGCACATCACAGCTCGACCAAAAACTGCACAGTCCAACCTTGGCAAAAGGTCGGGCTGAGCTTAGGGACAAACGTATGCCTTGCACGGCCCAATGTCGGCATCCCGACCTCGGACCAATACTGAATGGCAACCTTAGCAATGTTGGCCCAGTACATTGCCAACTAGCAACCGAACTTGAGCTCAAGACGGCATGGTACTGTCCCGGCCTTAGGTCGAGGCTTACTTGCAACGTCGGCCCTACTGATACACCTAGACATCTCATTCGAAATCACTCATCATAGAAATGTTCTTGTGCTCTATGTGCAACAGCAATGGTTAATGCACTTTAGGCTTGACAGAAAATGGCCGGTCGTCATGCAGCAAACGTATGGACCACGATATTGCCAGTATAGTCTCCAGAAAGCATGAAAGCACATAGACTAAACATGTCCATAAAACAAAATAAAGAGACTATGGTTCTTGGTTGCCCAGGTCTTTTGAGCTGCTTTTCAGAGTTCGCACTTATGGCATGTCTGCTGTAAATAATTATTTCCCGTTCCTTCTCTCTTCCCTCTTTAATCCCCTCATTCCCTTTCCCAGTGCAGGGTAGCCAACCGGAAACCTTTCTGGTTAACATCCCTGCCTTTCCCCCTCTCTGTATCTCTCTCGTAGGCATTATAAAGGTATTTTTATTTAATCAGTCCGTTAATATATTTTGTATGTTTAGTTATGGGAATTCCGTTAAAATGTGTAATTACATGCCTTTAGAGCTAACATGTTAATGTAAGCAGAGCAGTAGCACTGTTCCACTTGGATTAACACTGTGTCTGTTTGTTCTTCGGGCCAAGGCAGGCGTGCACATGCACACGGTATTAACTGTACAATTTCCATCTCAATTTTGCGCTGGGAGCACGTCCCAATTGGTCAGGCATGGAGACCGTTTTTTAGAAAGTTCCAATTCGCTGGCACGCTACTGAAGTGGAGAGGGCTTTACTCTGCACGCTCAAGGCTACGCCCTCTCCACTGGCAATGAGTAGCATTTACTCCACACTTCTCGATTGTTCGACGGCACTCGCGGACATGCTGGCTTGGGCGCCGCGCTGGCGAGCGAACTGCAGATGGCAGCAGCACACCCAAGGTTAGGTGCTCTCCAGGGTTTCTTTCCACTGTTCTGTAATTCTCTACGCTGCTCACTGGCAAGATTGCTTCCGCGCCGCCTGTCTTCTGAATGTGAGGCGAATTTTGTGACACTGGAAGATATCCATAACGGCTGCACAGCTACCTTAGTACTTCATAAAGTCAGCTTTAAAATTCCAATAAGGAAGGGTGTCAGGCAGGGAGACACGATCTTGCCGATGCTATTCACCGCCTGTTTACAGGAGATATTCCAAGGCCTGGAGTGGAAACAGATGGGGATAAGAGTTAATGGAGAATACCTAAGTAATCTGCCATTCGCAATGACATTGCCTTGCTAAATCACTCAAGACAAACTTGGAGGCTAACGAAAAGGGAAACTTAAATTGAGGACAGCACAGCGAGCTGTGGAAAAGAAAATTATAGGTGTAATATTAAGGGACAGGAAGAGGGTAGAGTGCATGGGTCAGACAACAATCTGGGTGAATTACATCCTAGTAGAAATCGAGAGGAAGAACATCCACATGCTGGTCTCCTTCAGCCACCATTTCCCACTGACGATCATCAGAACCGAGCCCCAGTGAATGTCGACTCCTCCTTTTCAGTGCGATAGCATATTCACGTCAGGAGCAAAATCCGCGTCCGATGTCGCGAAATTCGCTGATTGGTCTAAAGAGGTCTCGTGACTCGGGACGCCATCGCAACCAGTCCACCGTGGCAGGTTACAGTTAAATTATGAACATGTTTTAATTGGGGAAATAAGTACGTGCTCCTCTGATTAACCGCGGTTGACACAGTTCAAACCGCTCGACCCCACCCCGTGGTCGCGAGCGCTACAGAGCGCACGCCGACCCCCGCGGCCCTTGCTCTGAGGGAACAAAATAACGACACTCTGGCTGACACAACAACAACGCCAGCTAGTAACAAAATACGCTGAGGAATCGAGGATGTCCGACTCACCAGCACGGTTACGAGCGAATGTTCGCCCACGCTAGGGCAAGGGATACTCCGCGGCCAGACAGAATGAGATGGGGGGAACGTTCCTCCCCACGAGGGTTCGCGCCAGCCGGCGAAGAGCGGAGCCTCACGCCGAACGTCAGCGCGCTTTCCCTGTCCCGAGCAGTACAGGGCCGTCTCCCCCGCACGCGCGCGCAGCTAACACGCCATCCATGGCGCTGCGACGCCGGCGCCCTTCCTTGTTAGTTAAAGTAACTGACATGGCTAAGGAGGGTGCGTTGCGGGGAAGCGAACCACAGGAGACGAGTTGAAGGTGCATTGCAGGGAAGTGAACCACGAGGACGAGTTAAAGCGCGTCCCCACAACTGGTCGAGTGAGGTCACGGGACTTTCTGAGGTCGCTCAACCTGTCCACTGGGTTGTTAGCAACCTCCTCCTATACAATGGGATACAAATGTCGACAACGTCACAGCATAGCGGATTCGTGCTATTGCAGCTAGAAATCCGAATATGGCGGTTGATGGATCGACATCTACAAAGGTGCATGATGGAAACACACGTACCTCGCCCCTGTGACTTTCTTCTCTTGTGTGCGCGTCCTGTTCTACTGGTTTCTCTCCTCAGCACCATGCACCAACTGGTGGTACAAGCTATGCTTTTACCATGCTCCATATATATGGGCATTAAAAAAAATTTAAACTTGTTTTGAAAGGAAACGATGAAGGAACTGATTCTATTTTTGGTAGACACCCGAAGCGCGCTGTAAGGGAAGCGATAAAGGAGAGTGTGAAAGAAGAAAGGAAGAAAGAAGGGCCTTAACGCTATCGCGTCTAAGTGAAGTATTTTGTTTATCATTGTTCTTCAATGCATTTTTCTCGGGATTGAATTCTGCAGGAAAGGTTAACGTATTGTATGGCGGTATTAACTTTAAACGCAAAATCTCAAAACAGCGTGAAAGTGAGTATTCGTGTTTAAAACGATGGTCACCAGCCATTGTGGACTAATAGCAAAGGCCTTTTGCTAGTGACCACAGGTCGCGGGACTGAACGTGGCCTCGGTGTCGCGCGCATTTCTATTGATGTGATACAGAAATATTGGTTGGTTGGTTTATGGGGTTTAACGTCCCAAAGCGTCTAAGGCTATGAGAGACGCCGTAGTGGAGGGCTCCGGAAGTGTCGACCACCTGGGGTTCTTTAACGTGCACTGACATCGCACAGTACACGGGCCTCTAGAATTTCGCCTCCATCGAAATTCGACCGCCGCGGCCGGGATCGAACCCGCGTCTTTGGGTCAGCAGCCGAGCACCATAACCACTGAGCCACCGCAGCGGCACCTGTACAGAAATATTCATGTACCGACATTTCCGTTCGCATTGAAAAACTCCAGTTGATTTTAGCCCAGAAATGTGGCTTCGTTGCAAAAAAAAAAAAATATCTTACTGTTGTGTCCCCTTATTGCTTTTGTGTGTGTGCGCCCCCTCCTAACGACCACTCGCATTCCCCTCCTAACGACAGTTCGCATCCTCCTCCTAACGACCACTCAATCCTCCTCCTAACGACCACTCGCATCCCCTCCTAACGACCGCTTGCCCCTCGTCGCACGCTGTCGCCGGATGCCCCCCCACGGTGCGCCCCCGCACCCTCCTCCTGTTCTGGGAAGCCACTCCCTGCCGTGGACGCTTCTCCACTCCCTCCTTTCTTCGGGCGGCCAGTTCGGCTGCTGCCTCGGTCGACGCTGGTCGCACCCTCTTCAGCTTTAAATAAACGAAGTCTTAAAGTACCGTGTGCGTCTTCGCTGCATTCAACACAGCGACCGGACACGACAGTGGCGACGAGAAAGTGGATTCGACCCGCGCTACGCAACGCTATTGACAAGCCATGGCTACGCGAGGGTTTCCCAATCAGATACCAGAGTTCAACGGCTCATCGTGGTCATCGTGGGTTGGACGCCTTCAGTTCTACTTTGAAGCTAACAACATCACAGACCCAGCCTTGAAGAGGGCCAACCTGCTGACGCTGTGCGGGGAGCAGACCTACGATACTGTCTGCGCCCTTATTCAGCCAAGCACACCAGCGGCAGTGTCTTACGACGACATCGTAAAAGCGCTGCAAAAGCACTACGACCCAAGGCCATCCGAGGTCTACAGCCGGGCTCGCTTCCAACGACGAGATCAACTGGAAGGAGAAACTGTGAGCGCCTACGTAGCCGCGCTCAAGAAGCTCGCTGCCGACTGCAATTTTGGAACGCTGTCGACAACAGCTACCGGGCAGGAGGGAGACGCAGCTTCTTCTGCTAACACCACCATGCTTCCCTTGGACGTGATGTTACGCGACAGATTTGTGTGCGGACTGAGTGACGAGTCACTGCAGCAGTGCCTGTTCGCTGAGAAGGACCTCACATTCAGCAAAGCTTACGACATCGCCGTTCGAGCGGAGAGCGCCGGTCACCAGCAGAGAGGGATTCGCCGGAACACCGAGCCGGTACACCAGACAAGCAACCAGGTGCGCAAGCCTTCTGTTGTTGTAAAATCGGTCAAAAAGGCACAACGCTGCTGGCGGTGTGACGACCAACACAACCCCCAGGGATGTCGATTCCAGTCAGCCACGTGTAATTTTTGCCACAAGCGAGGGCATATCGAAAGAGCATGCATTACGAAACGGAGACTTGCCAAGATAAAGTCACCTTCCCAGCCTAATCACAGCGTCAACGCCTCAGAGAATACGCCGCTATCTGATCTCCATGGAACAACATCAGCAACACCATCTGTGTTGTACGACCTGAACACCATGAATCTCGGCACGCGACCGAAGATTTTTACAGAAGTAAGCGTACATCACCAGCTGATTAAGTTCGAGGTGGACTCCGGCGCAGCCTGTACTCTGATCAGTGAGGACACGTTCCGAACTTCATGGCCATCTGACGCACCCGCCCTGCAACAAGACGACACGCACCTGCGAACGTGGTCAGGACAGAATCTGCCACTATTGGGCTCTGCCAACGTGCAGGTTAACTACAACGGCCAGACCCATACGCTACCTCTGCTTGTTGTGAAGGGCACAGGATCAAGCCTTCTAGGGAGAAACTGGTTTTCTCCACTAGGCGTGATGATATGCGGCATACACCAGACGCCGAGCCAGAACATGGTTGGTAAACATCAAAACGCCGATGCGCTAAGCCGTCTGCCACTAGACGCAACTGTTGACGAACCATTTCCACCAGGAGACGTTCTGATGTTCGAAGCACTGCCAGAACCTCCGCTTACAGCAGGCACAGTTGCAGCATCTACGCAGAAGTGCGCAGCTCTCCGGCTAGTTTACACAGCTGTTCAACAAGGCAACGTGCATAAACTCAAAGGGGACAACTTCGACGCTTACCGCAGGCGAGCTACAGAGTTGAGCACCCATCGCGGCTGCATCATATTTGGGTCCCGAGTTGTGATGCCGAGAGAACTACGCGCACAAGCTATGTCTCTCATCCACGCCGGACATCGGGGCATCGTTGCAATGAAAAAGTGTGCCAGAAGCTACATGTGGTGGCCTGGCATTGACAACGACATCGAAACAGTGGTGCGAGAATGCAAGCCTTGCCAGAGCAGCCGGAGCGCCCCGCCGAAAGCTCCTGTCCCAGAATGGGAAAAGCCACCCTGGTAGCACAAAATGTTGCAGCAACATTGCAGCAATGTTTCACTGCAACGTTGCTACAACGTGGATAATGTCCTCTTGAAATCACATTCAGGCAACGTTAGCATGCAACATCACAACAATGTTGCTGCCACATTTCAACAATGTTGCTGCATCATTGCTGAAACGTTTAAGCAACGTTATGTAATGTTTCAGGAAACATAAAACAACATTCCAGTAACATACAATATACGCACGCATGCTGTATGCACACCTTGAAGATTGTGCTCCTGCTGTTCATAGCTTGACCAGCCAGCAGCTTGTAAGAACGGCAGTGCTTAAACAGAACAAACAAATGTGCAGAGTGACTAGTAAGACTTTTTATTGCTCTCCGAAGCTTGACCTCGGAACTAATGGGGATATTTCTGGCCTGTAATCGGCAATGCTGCATCCTGCACGAGTCCCTGCTGAGCGTAGCCCAAGCTCTGCAAAGTAAAAAAAAAGTTGCACTTAAAACTAGGAAATCTGGTGGAGAATACCTGCAAGAACAAAATGTTCTACTAGCTTTTGTATGCAATCACTTATACCACAGACATGTTTTGACAGATACATGCCATGAAGAATGCGAAACATGGAACTTAGATGTTATTTGCAGTGCAATGCTATGACTGCAGAGAAGTAATGGTAAAATGAATTTGTGTCCGCAACCAAAGCACAGTATAGCTGAGAGTCGGCACTGCAGATGGTTCATATGGACACCTTGTTCAGTTTGTTTTTGAACCCTCTGTTGTCCCAGGAGCGTATCTGTAAATAATACTGTGCATAAAAAGAGAAAAACATGAGCAGGGAGAGATATTCTATAGAATTACTAGTTCACAATACCACCATACAGCCACTGTCATAACTGTTCCACAGGTGCTGTCCAGACTAAGGTCTGCCGTCGGCCAAGTTGAATGTCACAGTATGTGCTGACAGTTGTGCTCATAAAGCACAATACACTCAAAAGGCATCTTGCACTTGCAGCAGCTGCATCTCTCCACATATTTGACAAAGCACTGAGGTGAACGACTTGTGCAGAAACAGTTTCTCACCTTTGCTTAATCCTTGATGGGGCATAGCATAGTCAATCAGCTCCATATGAGTGCACCTTCTCTGTGACTCTCGAAAACTTTTTCTTCGCTTCGCCTGAAAAGTTCAAAACCAAGAATGCAAAAGGTTGTGTGATCAGCCACTGCAGCAAATGATATACAAAACCTATTCTACAATTAGAGAGAATTGCGAGCCATGTCAAATTTTGAAGAATTCAGTAGAAAGTTAGAAAAGGACAAGTAATTAAATAACTAATTACTGGAATGTAATGGGTCTAAGGGCATTACACTTCTTTACTCTAAATTATTTTGATCTTTTTATTGCCATTTGTGCACATTCTTTGCCTGCATATGGAAAAGCAGACTAGTTTATAAAACTTAATTTGGGCCTTGAATTTAAGTTTCTAGGACCTATTCATATCCAAAAAGAAAAATTCAGCACCGCAGTGGCTTTCGAGAAATGCAAACCGAGGCTTTCAGCTACTAGTGATGCTCTGAAAGTGACATGGCCAGATCAAAATGACCTCCGATACTGTTGACGCAAGGTTGTCGTGATCCACATGTGACAGATATGTGTGGTCTCATTCAAGTATTTGAATATCTGTACTGAGTTTCTGCTGTTGTGCCATATGTCAGGGCCCATCACTTCGTCTTCTCGAGAGAAAAACACTTTTACAGTGTCTATTTCCCCAGCGACCAGGAGAAATTTGTCCTAAAAATTTCAAAGCACTTGCCTCTGATTGGCTAGATAAAACCATGCGACAGTTTACCAAAATTGATCTTGATATTCTCACGGCCGTCTTTCAAGAGAGAGAGAACGCTCAAGATCTACCTTCCATGCTAACGCAATAGCAATTTTCATCAACAGAAACTTGACTGCTCATTGGGTTGCAAGTGCTGCGAATAGGGAACAGAGCAATAGGAATTTAAGGCATCCTTTTGAGATAGTCCATGTGAGCCAAACCAGCAATCGTGGCGTGGAATGACAAAGATAATAAAGCCCAAACAGAAAGAAACGAAGATGGGAAGGAAAACACATTATTAGCAGGTTCAGTTTGCGAGCTCGAGACTTGAGCCCGCGCGCGACAAGAAGACCACAACGGCACTTCAGAGCACTTTTTGTCGCACTAGAACAATTTATTAGTAATTGCTTCCGCTTCCAGCTCTCTCCAGCTACACTGATATTTTAAGCTTTACACCTCGAACTTCTCAGTAGCGAATAAGGGCCGTCAAAAAATAGGGGAGTACTCTTAATTTGGATCTGTTCATTGGTTAAAGCCATATCAGTCCGGTACATCACACGTCAGCGGCGAAAATGAACTAACAAGTAACCAGTCAAGAAATTCTCCGGGCCGCATGTGGAATGGAAACCGCCAGAATGCTTCAACCACAGTCTAAAAAACACTACGGGGTTTCGACTAAGCATCTTTCACCTCAGGCCTTTCCAAGGCATCTGTCTGACGTTTCCGCTGTGTTGTCGGCTACGGTGCTGACCACGCTTGTGCGCAGCAGGCACACTCGCGTCGCGGTCGGCGCTCTTGAAGATTTCGGGCACACCACATTCAATGTTCCAAGACATTCACCCTTGTAGCATAGCGCTCTTCCGGATACGAGACGGCACTGAGGCAAGGATTATCTTTTTCTTTATCTCAAGGTCGGCGTTTCCAAAGTAACAGTGCCGAGGGAGCCATCTCACGCATGGAGCGATCTGAGCCATGCGTAAAACGCGTAAGGGGACTTACTGTGTTTTTCGCCGATCTTGTGATGAGGCGCTTTCTTGCGTGCATCCGCCGTAGTGTTGCATACTACAAAAATGATCTCGAGTCCCTCAGCCCACTTGGAACAGTCGTGACCGGTACAGCTGAGGTGTTGCTCGCAGACCGCCACGTTCGCGCTTCGTTGTTTCCGCTCGATGTCGGCGAGGATTGGCGCGATGCACTAGTCGCTTGCTTTCCACTTACACAAGTTAGACGAGCACTTTGACACCATTGCAATGTTTGATTAGGCCCGATTGAGACCGACTGACACCGACTTGCCGCTTCAAGCCGCCATATTCTATGTTGTTTCACTGTTGCCAACAGGATGTTCGTACTTGGGTATACACAGACACCACTTAGCATCTCTTGCGCTGTTTTATTTCATATCTTCGGGCTACACGGCTGGACAGAACATATATTTTATTTTTATATTTATCGTCTTCAGCGCGGCTACGAAAGCGCAATTCCTTCAAGACACCAATCAGCAATTTTAGCTGATTAGCGCGCTTTCCAAAACTAAAGAGGTCCTCCGCGGCTGAAAGCTTTTTAATAAAAAAAATTGCTTTCTTTATCAACCGCCACATTTTTCGAATTTTTGAAAAGCTCACTGAAACTCTTTAGGGACGCCCCATAAATTTTTGTGCTTCTTTCGTGCTAGAAACAAAAAAAAATTCAGGGTGCACTCTGACGATCCATAGTGCGCGAGGCGAAAGCCTTTCCCCACAGCTTGCCGTAGGCACACAGAAGGCGGCTATGGGGCGACTTAGTCATGACCCATGACTAATTGGATAATGACCAACTAGTCATGACTAACTAGTGATGACTGGTTAATGACTACTTTGTCATGACTACTTGCTTGACTAATTAGTTGATGACTCATTAATGACTAACTAGTCATGACTGGTTAGTGACTAACTAGTCATGACTAATTAGTTGACGACTCATTAATGACTAGTTAGCCATTACTAATTAGTTCTCTAGTTAATGACTAGTTAGTCATGACTTCTGAGTAGTAATGAAGGTATGACACTTCAGATGTATATGGACACGGACAGGGTCATGGCTGCGAGTATGAGCCATTAGTTTTTCGCCTTAATATATTTTCACAGAAACATAAAACAATATTTTGCAACGTTACACTAACATATGGCAGTGTAACGTTGGTGTTGAGTTGCGTGTGTAACGTTTTAGCAATGTTGTTGTCTAATATTGCAGCAACATCCCATCAGTAATGTTTAAACAACATTGCTATAAGTGTGCTCATGTTTCGCAACATTTTGCAACGTTGTGCTAACATTGTAACAAGTTGTTGAACGTTGTGCAACAAAGTACAACATAGGTAACATTGCTGCAATGTTGTGGCAACATCATGTGCTACCAGGGCAGACACACCATGGCACACACTGCACATTGATTTTGCAGGACCAATTGAGGGCTGCACTTTCCTTGTGGTAGTAGATGCCTACACAAAGTGGCTTGAGATAAGGCAAATGGGACAGACGACTTCGGCAGCAGTCATTGACAACCTCCGATCACTATTTGCAACGTTCGGCCTGCCGCGCAAGGTAGTGTCGGACAACGGAACACCGTTTGTGTCTGCGGAGATCCTCAAGTTTTATCGCGACAACGGGATCTCATCAGTTACATCGGCCCCCTACCACCCAGCGACAAACGGACAAGCCGAGCGCTACGTAGCCGAGCTAAAGCGCGCCCTTGAAAGAGATCAGACAGGCTCGCTGCAGCGCCGCCTTGCGCGCTTTCTCTTCAAGCAGCACACGACGGTTCAGAGCACAACAGGCGAGACCCCCTCGAAAATGATGTTCGAGCGTGAAATGCGAACCCAGCTCACAGCCATCCTCCCCGAGCCAAAGGCAGAGACGTTCCGGGAAGAAAAAGCAATTCCGCGCTGCGGCACGCTTAATGAGGGGCAGCGCGTCCTCGCCCGACAGTTTCTGAAAAAGCCACGCTGGGAGGAAGCTACAATTGTCAGACGCATAGGCCTGCGCTCTTGGCTCGTCAACATACATGGCACAGTAGCACGCCGACATCTCAACCAGCTGCGTAGATTTACGACGCCGTCTGAGAGCTGTCCGCCAGCGGAGAGAACACGTGCACCATTTTCCCACATAGCCTGGCACCTCTTCCCGGAAGAAGAGACTTCGCCCAGGACAGACCTAGGAGACACAGCGAACAACAGCCAGCCTACAAGTGTTTCTCCCCCGAGCGCACAAAGCCAGCGCGCCTCCACGCGTGAGCGCCGACCCCCTGCACGATACCAGGCAACTTTCTAAGGGGGAAGGAAGTGTTGTGTCCCCTTATTGCTTTTGTGTGTGTGCGCCCCCTCCTAACGACCACTCGCATTCCCCTCCTAACGACAGTTCGCATCCTCCTCCTAACGACCACTCAATCCTCCTCCTAACGACCACTCGCATCCCCTCCTAACGACCGCTTGCCCCTCGTCGCACGCTGTCGCCGGATGCCCCCCCACGGTGCGCCCCCGCACCCTCCTCCTGTTCTGGGAAGCCACTCCCTGCCGTGGACGCTTCTCCACTCCCTCCTTTCTTCGGGCGGCCAGTTCGGCTGCTGCCTCGGTCGACGCTGGTCGCACCCTCTTCAGCTTTAAATAAACGAAGTCTTAAAGTACCGTGTGCGTCTTCGCTGCATTCAACACAGCGACCGGACACGACACTTACCCAGGGTCTCAAGCCAGGGTAAAATTACGTCGCCTTTATGGCATATTTGCGCCGGAGCTCTCCGGCCTGTCAGAGGCGCTACTTTCGAGAGTTGATGCCATTGAAGCCGTGCGGTTCTGAACTTCCTATATACAACTGCTGCCTCTTCCACATTCATTTCTCAAACCTTTCGTTAGCATCTCTAGCGCTGCTTTTGTAGATAACTACCTAAGGAATGTGACGATCGAGACGACCCCGCATACTGCGCGGATCCACACGGGACGTACGGAGAGGCAGAGAGACACTGCTAGGCTCAGTTGTAACAAAACAGATATATAGTCGAAAATTACATGTTACCGCGAGTACATGATGCAGAGGCTGGGATGCCGAAGTTTACAAGCCGCTTTGTTGGCGCCCGAGTCTTCGTCAGAAGAAACGGAGGGACTGCGGAGTGGACCTTGTTCGTTCGCTGAGGCTCGGCTTCTCCTCGATGGATTTGGCGCTTGGGGCGCCGGAGGACCGAATTCTAGCTGTGTCACCTCGGGCCTTGCTCGTCACCCACTGACAGGAGCGTCTCCCTAGCGCTCCTCTCCTGCGGTATTCCCCGTCTTCCCTAGACCTCCCACCGGTTGGGTCTCTTCCCTTACTGCCGGGGCTCCTGTCACTCTTGTGGGGTGAGCTTAATCAGTTGAACGCTTGTCGGCGTGCGAATGAAGATGACGGCCAGGCTCTCGCTCTTCAGACGCATAATGAGCCCTGGTGACAGTCCGACGACCAGAGGTTCACGACGAAGCCGTCCCGCAGGCTGGCGCACACTGGTCTGTGGCCGGGCGAGAGGTGTCGTCCCGGGAGTCGAGCGGGCGCTCTTCTCTGAAGCTTACACGGCGGCTCGGGCCGACAGACAGCGGTCAATGCCCTTCATTTATAGGTGCACTCCGCGTCTGCTCGTTCTTCGCGCTAAGGCAGGCGCGCACATGCACACAGTATCTGCTGTGCAATTTCCTTCTCGCGCCGGGCGCGCGTCCCCATTGGTCAGGCGCGGAGACTGGCTTCCAGAAACTTCCAGAACTTTCTTGTGTTGCGCCGCCGCCTGCGCACGAGGGAAGGAGAGAGGGAATCACTTAGCACGCTGAAGGATACTTCCTCTCCGTCGAAAATGAGCAGAAATTACTTAGACCTTCTGGAACAATCGACGACGCGCGCTGACGTCATTCCTTTGGCACCGCCGGCGAGCGAGGTGGAGGGGGCAGCAACACACGCAAGGCTAGGCTATAGCTAGGCGCTCTCCAGGGTTTCCTTCTTCCTTGCTCTAACGGCCCGCGCTGGCGAGATTGCTTCCTCGCGGCGCCGGTTTTTGAAGCGGTAGCTTCACTACTAGAGGTCTCAGGCCGCCGTGCGTTGCCGATGACCTGCAAGGCCCAGCCAAGGTCAAACCGTTTTTAGAACTGGTGGATGGTGAATGGTCAGGCTAATGGCCAAGCAACTAGACAGATCAAGGTCATTTCGAGGTCAAGTCAAGGTCAAGCCGGGGACGTCGCGGTCAACCAAAATTTGGTCACGCGATCGACTTTGGGCTCGTAGAGGAGCCAAAACGCGGCGTTTTCGTGATAGGGCGTAACGTCAGGCAATCTTTAACCGAGTACATGACGGAAGGAATGCCGGCGCGCCTAGGAATAAGTCGACATGCGGTGTTCACGTGCTAGGCCGTGACGTCACACGTTCAGGCGAGCATAATAAAATTAACGGTGCTTTAGCTTTGGTCAAACCGAGTGAGAAGCGGTGGCTTCACGATGATTTAGCCTGGAAAATACCAAAGAAACACTCAAGGAACAGCATAACAAGAATTCACAAGGCTAAACCACCGTGAAGCTATCTACCGCTTCTCACTCGCTTTAACCAAAGCTAAAGCACTGCTAATTTTTTCGAATACGCGCCCAATTTTGTGACAAGGGTATACAATGCTTGTTCGAACAGTTACATCAACGGGCCCTGAAAAAGCGTTATAAATTGATATCACAAACTCTACAGTTGTAATATTCTGTTCTGAAAACAAATTAGTTCGCGTAGGCGAAATATAACTTTAAGGTCCTGTCGTTTAGAGCTAGTATCGACATTTAAAATGTTACGAGTTACATTTCATAAAAATACTCCCCGTATTCCGCATGGCTGCAAAATTCTCTCAAATTCTTGGTCCTGTCTACTGAAATCCGTACGTCATCCCACTGAGTGCCATTCGCCTAATTTGTAATTCGGAATTTTATTCTCGCCTTAGCTACTGTGGTTTGATCCGGGGTGCTACAACTAAGGCAAACTTACGAAATATACATATGATACCATAAACCTTCGCCTTCTTGAAACTTCCAGTAATGTTACCCACACCTCCGAAATTTTCTTTAAAATAATTACTATACTAAACATTTTTTCTTATTGTCTATGTCTAATCACTTGACATTTAAGCGAACACTACCCAGATTAGAAAATCGAACTACCACATGCGCAGTAAGAAGCTGGAACCAGCAGAAAACAAAAACATATCGAAAGTGTGTACATACGTTTGAAAATCGGCTGCCACGAGTGCTTAATGAACTTCTAGAACAAAATGTCAATTTGGAGGACATCTCACATAAAACATTGAGCGGAAATTTTTCTCTTGTTGCTTCTTTTTCTTTACGAACGCTTCATTTATGAAACAATGTTGTTTTTTGCCTTTTTTTTTGTTCTCTTCCTTGTCGTTTGATCCAAAAATTGTGAAAGATTGTGTGCTGCATGTTTTATTGCGAAAGCGATACTACCAGGTCTAAACGCTCGTCGCGTGGTCCGTGGACCCCTCTGCTCATTGAGGAGCCGTCGCCGCGCCTAACAGATGGTGTGACGTCAGCCTCTCCGTTTCTATGGCGACGCGTGACGTCAGCTTGCTTTCTCCACCGCAGCCAGGAGGCGAGGAGTCTCGAGTCACCGACGAAGAGTCTATATCTGAATCTAGTTGCTCTACTGCTTTTGCATTGTATTGCTTTCGTAACCAACCAGGTTTAACCAGAGCTAAACCACACCAATTTTTTTCTATACTCTCTTGTGATGTTGTAGTTTGCACCTTGAAGCGTTATTTGCTGTTTGTTTATGCTGCCTTTTGTCTTCTTTTTCCATTAGAATGAGCAGCATTTATCTCGGTCTCCTGTGCTAATGACAAAACGTAGGGGGTCCGGAGCTTTGTCAAGCTTAGTTAATGGGCGGGTTTTCCTCCGGGCCCCTATCATCATGCGCGACATGATGGTCGAATAAAGAATATTTTCACGCGCAGGCTGAGTGCACGCAATACGAAGCGAGATTGAATGCTCCTGTTTGTGCCTCGTTTTTGTCTTCCCCGTCGGTTTTGCGCTGCTTTAATCATGAAACCCTTCGCACTCTTGGTTACGTTGGCCGCGCTGCTTCCCGTATGTTTCGACGGTGCTTGACCACTGACTGCGAAATAGTGTCGCACAAGAAACTTATGGGCCAATCGTTGCTGGTGAAGAATTCACGTCAACGGCGCTTCTGAAAGATTCTGCCACTGGTGTCGCCGTGTGCGTTGCCAAAGCTTTGTTTTCAGTGAAAATTACATATTTACTGTCATGTAACGCTGACCTGTCAATCTGGCCTGGCCCTTTAACTCAAAATTCGGGCTACACCTATCGTGTTCACTTAAACTCATAAAAAAATGTTCGCATGTGTTAGGAGCACTCTCTGTCATTTGTTAGGAGCACTGCATGTGTTATGAGTGCTCCCCAGCACTTCCGTCAACCAAGAGAGAAGTGCTGAAGGCTTGTCGCTGAGGGCTTGCCAGGCCCTGCTCCGGTTTCTCTTGCTGGGCTGTTTAGGACAGTAAGGCACGTTTCACACAACCTTTATCGCTTCATCCTTCTTTTTTATTTTCTTGGACACACTATTTTTCCTTCCTCCCGTGCAGAGTAACGAACCAGAGTCCTTTATCAGGTCGAGAAGCTCAAGTTTGCTTTCCTTATATGGCGAAAGCCTTTGATGGCTCAATTCACCGTCCGTCCGTCCGGCGTTACATCCAGCGCCTGGGGTGACTCATCGACGAGCGCAGCTGCCAAAAGGTGACGTCATCCTCGTCGACAGGTGGAGCTGTCGGCGCGGCGGCGTCGAGCGCTCCTCCGTCGTCAGTCGGTGCGCGGCAGCTAGTGGGGGAGGATGGCTCCCAAGCGATGCAGCGATAACAAACACAGGCAGTCATTGGCAGCTGAAGTAGCGCGACAAAGGCTTTCGCCTAGCGCACTTTAGGCTACCATAGTGCCCCCATAGTTTTTTTTTTTCCTTTTTTATGTCCTGCAAGCTTTCTATCCTGTGGGCCAGTCACATGCACTCGCTGTTAACTTGAATGAACTTCATTTAGAAGTCATACTGGAGTGGCACCACAGGGACTGGGACAGAGACAGTGTGACAACACAAGTGCTCACTAACAACTGACAAAATTTATTAAAAGCACGAAAAATATATAGACAAAACCTATGAATTCGTACCAACTCGCCCAATTTTCAACCCTTTTGAACTTCATTTAGAAGGGCGCTCAGGGCATAAAATACTTTATTCTGTTATTGAATTTAGGCATCAAGAAGTCAGTTGATTCGGATGGCATTCGTAAGGGATTTTTGAAGCTCAGTGCAGTATGGATTTTGAATAAGTGTGTTTTCATCATCTTTCACGCGTAGAACATCACATTTTGCCGGTCGACTAGTCGCGTGCACGAGCTGTCCCTATTTATAAATCTGGAAGCAAACACTATGTTAAAAATTATAGGCCAATTTCAATAACTGGCTCGTGCTGTAAAATCCTGGGGCACATTTTATCAAAAAAAACATGTTTCGCGTCTATGAGAAATCTGCTACTTTCACTCCGAATCAGGATGGCTTCGGACAACGCCTGTCTAGACGGCAGCACAGCTGACTGCAACCGCTCACGATTTTGCATACACGGCTGACAAAAGCCAGATTTATGCTTGTACTTGTCGAAAGCGTTTGACCAGATTGTGCATTCTGAGCTGCTCTCAAAACTGGCTTATCTTGGGGGTGTCAACAAGAAAATTACGTGGATTCAGTCATACATGGCAGACAGAATGCAGTTCGTCGAAGTGCGTGGCGCAAA
This sequence comes from Amblyomma mixtum, assembly GCF_055824585.1. NCBI lineage: Eukaryota > Metazoa > Arthropoda > Arachnida > Ixodida > Ixodidae > Amblyomma > Amblyomma mixtum. The sequence goes on along the minus strand of NC_143013.1, from coordinate 98,328,513 downwards.
GCCTGAAATGTTGCCAGTAATTTCAGGACCTCCCGAGGGATCAGTACTGGGCGCAGTATTATTTTCAATCTATATTAACATTATTGTTGAAAGACTAAACACCGAAATCTCATTTCGTGTATTCTCAGATGATTGTCTTATTTATTCAACAGTTTCAAGTCTTGAAGGTCGGGTCTTGTTGAATGCGGTTTTAAATACCATCCATGAATGGTGCTCTAGAAGGAAAAGGAAGATAAATCATGCTAGAACAGTCTTTTCAAGCGTTACTAAAACCTCTAAAAAAATTTTTTGCGTTTGACTACGAGTTAGAGGGCAAGCCTAAGCACACGTCAGTCATTTCAAATATTTAAGCGTGACCATATGCGAACATCTCAATTGGAAAGTGCACGTAAATAGTATTTGCGCATCAGCTGAGCTAACACTTTGGTATTCGAAGCATAAGATTAGACTTGCACCGAGAAAGTCAGACTTACTGCCTACACGGCTGTAGTGCGCCCCGAGCTAGAGTACGGTAGCGTTGTAGGGGATACGCTCAGAAAAAAAAAACCCAAATAGATAAAACGGAGAAGGTCCAGAGACGTGCAGCTTGGTTCATGCTCTCAAAATGCAGATCCACAGACGCGACCACAGAACTTCTTGCTAAACTAAACTTCTCCCAACTTTCGCAGTGGCGACAAATAGCCAGGTAAAAGGGAATTTATTTAATGAACAATGATCAATTTAACTTCGATACATAACGGTATCTCCAAAAATATCATTGCGTCCTGTACGAGGTAGTCACCCTCGGCAGTTCCTTCGTGTCCGGGTAAGAACAGATACGTTTAAGCATTCTTTTTTCCATGACCGCCGCGGTGGCTCCGTGGTTGCGGGGCTCGGCTGCTGGCCCGAACGACGCGGGTTCGATCCCGGCCGCGGAAGCTGAATTTCGATGGAGGCGAAATTCTAGAGGCCGGTGTACTGTGCGATGTCAGTGCACGTTAAAGAACCCCATGTGGTCGAAATTTCCGGAGCCCTTCAGTACGGCATCCCTCATAGCCTGAGTTGCTTTGGGACGTTAAACCCCAATAAATCAAACCAAACCAAATCTTTTTTTCCATGAACGATTGAACACGCGAACTCCGTACCGCGCGACATAACAGAATTTAACTACCATGGACCAATCTGAGCAATCGAACCTCCACCACTGCGCCATTAGATACCACTGTCAACAATATTGAAAGCACTCAAGTATAGTAGAGAGAGATATGTGTTTGTCTCTTTTATTTATTTTCTTTGTGAAGCGCTTGGCAATCTGACATGCAATAATCATGCGTGTTGATCGGGAGGCCGTTTTTGCAGAAATACGGTGCCTGGAATTTGCCAGTACTGTGCACTTATGTTGTATTTTTGTTGCATTGCGTTCGTACTGAAACCAAAGTGTCATTTCATTCCCACCCTGCATCGGCCCAAAAAGGGCTAACTGTATGTATAAATTAATAAAAAGAAGCGGGGGGGTCTGTGAGCAGCGAGAAACATACTAAAAAATTCAGGGAGCATTTTGGCCCTCTAAAGTGCTGCAAGGCGAAAGCCTTTCCTGGCGCACTGTTTGGCATTGACTGCAAGACTGTTTGTGCTTTACTAGTTCTTTATTTGACTACACACTTTGACTACACAATACAGCTACACACTTTGACTGCGGACTTTGACTGCTTCTATAGCACGACTCTCTCTCTGTTTCGATGAGTTCGGTTGTATCCATGGCTCTGTTCGCAGTAGTGAAGTATCTAATGTGGTCACCCACGGCCGCCTTACGCCCCCTGTCGGAGCAGACGACAACTATTTTATTAGTTGTCGTGTGGTCAAAAAGGTGGCGCCAGGCATCCGTGGGTGACCTCATTACTTCGAATCCGCGCACTCTGACGTCATAACCATTTTGTTCAACCGAAAAGCGTGACACCTCTGCTGACAACCTTCTGTCGACAACGATGGGGCATTAAAGGTTTCCGCCTTAAAAGGTGGTAGGTAGACTCGAAGCGCGAGAACGAAGTAATGTGACAAATAGTGAGCAGGTGTGGCGCGAGCCAGGAGGTGGCTGGAGCAAAAAGATGTGCGTCACAGGCGTGGATTGGATAACATTGGATAACGGCTATCAAATAGATGCCGTAACTTTTACTTCTCCGTATGTTCTCAGCATACTCGTTTCTATAGCCGGAGACAGCAAACAGTCGTTTCCAGCTGCGACAATCGCAAGAAATGGGCTCATATACGTCGGGCGATGGACTGTCATCCACGGAACTGACAAATCTGGATTGTGTTAACAAGTGGCCATTGACAGGTTAGACGTTTGCTCTGTCTTTTGTTTGTCGCCTCTTCCATTTTATTCACTGGCGGCCATGCTCGCACAAGGTCTTGTTGCTTCCACTGAGCACTCACTGAATGATAGCACATTCGTAACATCGAGTACGCTTTCGACCGGCCATACGGCACATCCGGTTTACACCACAGAGCCATATGTTAGTTCCGGTGTTCGTATTAACTGTAATTGGAGGCGAAAGGTTGTTATCATGCGCTGCGGTCCGGTGTATGGACTCTTGAGTCCTCCTGCTCACGGAGCGAAGTCCAGATGTGCAGTCTTTGCCAAAAGTAACCAGGCTGCACGGTTTTCTTCTCAGTCTTATATTAAAGCTATTATGCCAGCCCTCAAGCTCTAACTGTACGATAAGAACCCCTGTCCTCACCGCCAAAGAACTTTTTGATCTTTAGGGAAACCATAAGGGCTCCACTACACGAATGAGAAGCAACCCATACAGCCTGGTTACTTTTGGCAAAGACTGTACGTATAGCCCGAGCCTTGGTTGAGCACGTGACTGAACAGACCCGTCACTCACCTTGTCCTCCGGCGATACCAGGAGGAATAAGGACAGAAGCGTACACGGTGCTTCTGCAATAACTATTTTATTTGCGCCGTGAATTCACGGCCCTGAGAATTTTATCACAGGTGAACAGGGGCGGCGGGGCGTCCAAAACACAAAGGATGCGGCGCACATCTCAGGTCGCGGCAGGATTTCTACAGTCCATTTTTTTTTCGTGTGTGTGTATTATTACAGGTTCACTACGCACATCTATATAGACTCGCAACAGACGAGCATCGCTCTTTGCTGTACATCAACGCGGGACTAGGAAGGAACTTGCTACCTTTGCCGCTGCAATGGCCTTCGTAACCCTGTCGCACGGCGATATTATTCGAGTTTATATCTCGCTCACTTTATTACTTTCTCTTCGTGGATACATCCTGGCTACGTCCCTAACTTGAGATGCTGAGGACTGAGGCCGTGGATTGATGTCAGCTCATATCTTCTGCTCGCTCTTCTGCATGGCTGTCGACTGGTCTGCAGAATGACGACACTTTCTCAATACCATAGTGGTAATACTCACCGCTGTGTTCAGATTAGGCCTACTTCTGCAGTGCATGTAAAGCGGTAATCAAGCAGCTACCTTTATATCGTATGCCTCAGGATTGCCAAGCAGACGGCAGCAAGCTGCAACAGGCCGCAGAGGTCACGCTGCTCTTTGAAGCCTCTGTGGCTGCAGTGATGATGATTGACACTATCGTCATCTGCGCCCTAATAATTTGAGGCCGTAAACTGACACGCGTTTAAGCAGGGAACTTAGTGTTACCCCTACTCATTCAGTGAACGCTCATCGCACTGATGTTGAAACAAGTTTTGTTTGCATATATATTTCTGTTACAGCAAACTTCAACTTCGCCGTGGGACAGGGTCACCGCTGCTTTCGATTGGAAATCGTCGTGATTTGCGCGCCGACGGACACCGCGAGAAAAGAAATTCACAGAAAAAAGAGCAAAGCCCCATTAATCTGTCGTCTAAGATCTACACGGACACCGGGAGGTTTCGAGGCTATGCATGCAAAAACTGTGAACACATTCGGCGTCTTCTGTCTTGTATCGGTGCAAGTTTGGGGTCGTCAAGTCGCTCTCGTCAGGGTCGCACGGGAAATGTACAAGTGGGGATATATCGGTCGAAAATCTTCTCTTCCGACACGACTATTCACGCGTTCATGCGTGAGGAAGACAGTTACGCAGATCTCGCTAATGTAGCGCTGCAAAGAGCCAGAAAAACGTCGTCGTCCGCACAGCTTCGGATCCTTCAAACGCGCGGTCACAAATTATTTTTGCTCCTTATCTCAAAGGTTTTACAAAACGTAAAGGTAGGCTCGATTCTCGCTCTTCTTACGAGTCATTGCGAGCATTTTTTTTTTACTGCGCTGCCTTGGTGCCATGGCTAAACAACAGAAATATGGGCAAAAGTCTGTTCACGTCGCGAGCAGACGAGCAGCGGTGGTTTTTTCAGCCGAGCAGACGACGCTGCAACTGGCATGTGCTTTGTGCGCACGCGCGTACTTTTGTGTGTTTCGCCAGTGCTGTTCAGCACGGGGCACTGAACGATCATCTTGTTCACGCTCCAGTGAACTTACTCAAAAATTGAGGAGCTGTATATACATTCATCCTGAACGTAAATTTTGTCCTTCCCATAGTCGTCTGCGTGGGAGTTCGGTTGATGAAACACTGTAGACCGCCATGCGCAATGAATGCACGCTACTTTGATCACTGGTTTACACAGGATAGGTTCTGCGCTCATTGATGGCCTAAACCAACGTGTAGCGGTGAACCAGGCTCAAATCCTCCCCCCCCCCTCCCCCCCCCCACTTCCCCCTCAACCCCCGCCTTTGAAGCAGGACTTGTCACTCAGCCACTGACGTGCGTAGGGGCACATCGTGCATTTTATTTTTGTAAACGATGTACAACTTTTACAGCAGCGTTATGCCTGTATGTGAATACCCTTTAACTGTATTTCTCTTTGGGTGCGGGTGTCCTGCACGTCGCAAACGTCACATAGCGGCTCCGCTGCCTTAGTCAAGCATTCGGCTACGGGGGCTTACCCGTTTTTTGTTCTTTTCCGTTAGAGGTGCGGGTCAAATACTCCTACCAGTAAAATGCATGCCCGAGTTCTACCTAGGCAAATTTCTGGAAGCTGCCTATTCTGCGGCTCGTCGTTATAGCCATTGACGGAAACCTGTAAACGGAACAACGGCGCACGGACGTTGAAATGGAAAACAAAAGATCAAAAAGGGACGACACCAACATTTCGTTAGCTCTTAACCCACAATAAAGGCGCCTGAAAGTAGGCGACAACGCGCGCCCACTGTCGACATGACAAATCGCGTTTTGTCGAGGGCTATCGGCACAGACTGACGTCATCGTACCGTCAGCGCAAGGGCTCAACTGCTGTGCTACACTCGATCCACAAGATCCGACTTCGTCCAAGCACGGCGCGAGGGTAACTGAACCTGTTTTCAGTGATTAAAAGTAGTGAAAACGTGATACGCTAGAAAGAAAAGGAATTCTATATTTTAGCCAGTTACTGCTTGAGGCTAAGCATGCGATGTAGTCGTCATGTATGCGTACAGCGTCTCGGGAACAAAAGCTTTAGCTTCGCCTGGATGCGTCAGTCAGAACAGCCAGGGCCAAGGCCGTTTTCGTAGTTCATGCGTATAGATCTTTTCAATGACCGCTCCTTGGGCGCCGCCATATTGCCAGCTAGACTGTTGCACCTGGCGCAAGCACGGTTGAAGTGGCAGCGCGCCTTATCTGCACCTGTTCGCAACAGCCCGAAGAGCAGGTGCTTAGACATGACCATTTACCCGTTGGAATAGGGTCTGCATTGGTCAAATGTTTTGGGGGAATCCCCCAAGGTGGAGTAGGGTGCTTCTGTGCTTCATTGTAGCACGATACAGCAGCTGGTAGTACTTAGAGAAGCCCGCAGGTAACATGCTAACGCAACCGGAACATGCATGCAGCCTCTGTTTGTAGCCTGTAGCATCGCTCGACTCTGTAACCATAACGGGCTGCTGTGACGTATTACGAATGTTGCGTAGCACAAAGCTCACGGCAGGCTCGGGCTGCAATAACGGGTTGGGGAAAACTTGAAGCCTGAGGCCTTGCTGCTACCAGTAATGTAAAATCACAGCCCGTCTCTGATGTGCTACACAAGTCCGGCGCGAACACGCTGCACTAATTACTCGGCATCGGCAGCAGTGCTGCTGATGATGATCTCGTTTTATCGCGAACAACTAACTAGCTGCGGTGAAACTGATTTAGTGGTTTCGGAAGGCCTTTCGCGCGAAAGAATAACGAATGTTACGAGCTATTTTCCACGTAGCGCACTGAGCCGAAAGTAACACCTTAAAAAAAAAGAAAAGTGGAAAGTAGCCTTCCCGCAGTTCGCAAACTCAATTTTAGTTCGCTTGTTAGAGTACGTTAACTGGTGTCGCTCCTTCGCAAAAGTTGACGTTAAAAGATTATCTGCGCCTAACAAGAATTGTTATAAACGTTTACGACCGGCAGTTAAGCGGCGATCCGCTTTATTGTAAACGAACGTCTGCCAGCGGTTTTGGTCGCCGTCGTTTCGAAACGGAGCCATAAAAGGGCTCTCGGTGAACCATACACTGATCACATTGTGCATTATATCCTGAGCACCTGTGGAAATAGCTGCCGTTTGACGGGCCTGCCACGCTAACTGGCCTTCTATTTAACCGCTGTGAACACGCTGACGAGAAAACAAAACAGCGCACCGTTCATCTAAGCTCAGCATGCCGATTCATACCATCACCGCTAGGGGGTCGGCGTACAAAACTTACATTAAGAGTGGTGACAACCGCTACTGGGATGGCAGACGCCATTTTGGTTCTCAAAGATTGTGTACAGCTCTATGATGGACACGAAGCTGAAAATTTCTGCCTGAAACAAACTTCTAGGGCTGTGGATTCTAGTAAACGACATAAGAACCAAAAAATCGAAAATATGTCGTTTCGGTATAACATTGATCCTAAGAAACCGGAAACGACACCGTGAAACAAAATAGTGTGGTTGTCATTACCCTAAAGAATGAAACTGAACGTGGAGGTCATTTCGATAGAAGATCCTGCATGAATTCTCTTGTAACTTTCGTTGAATAGCGTTAACTTGCACGCGTTTTATGCACAGCAAGGAAATTCTCAGAGGAAGATTAGGGAAGGGGTGTAACCGTAAACTGTGGCTTGTTTCCTGCTAATCACCTCATTACGTGTTCCGGCTACGACCAGGTAGACTGAAAGGACAGTTTGTCAGACCTACTTTCGCTACGAAAAGAGCACCAATGACGGCACCAAAGAAGTGCCAACGCAAATGAAGTTTTTTTTATCGTCTTCACGGCTCATTTCGTCGTTCTAGTGGGTTTCTCAGTGCCCTGGAGAAGCTGGCACTCGGGTCCAGTGTAGCACAGATCAGATGCCCGGGCATCAGCTCGCCCAGTACACGGCCATTCGCACTTGCCTTGAAGGTCCCATCATACCAAGCTCTTTTGACTCTGTACGTTAACCAACAGTCGAAGCCAGACGAACCAGCGCTGTGGAACCGCGCGCATATTCTACTGCACCCAAAGATACAGGGGGCCTTTCTGGCCGTGGAATCAGGACCCGTTGACGAGACTAAACCCTGTCTTGCGGAGATAGGTGTGTGTGTTGTGTGAACGGCCCTGTACGGACGAGGGAGCACCCTTGAGCAGTCCTTCGAGAAGAGTTGCGGGGTTCGGGGAAAGGGGGGCGGTCTCTCCCTCTCTCTCTCTCTGTCTCCACGGGATGGGCGAGGAAGTGGCCCGCGGAAGAACGGTGTTGCGGTGGTTCGAGCCGTCGTTCAGACGTCGTTGGATGCCACTGGCTCGGGCCGGGTCCTCGCCTTTCCCGTCAGACCGAGACGGGAAGAGTCCAAGGGACCGCTGTACCACGTGCCCCACTGGTCCTTGGAAGCTGCGAAGAGGAAAGGCGGGACATCGAAGTCAGAGTGGTGTCAATACAATGCGCGTAATCCACGCTCAGAGCGCGTGTTTCCTATAGAGTCCTTATGCGTTCTAACTATAGAAGTACGTAGAGTTGAGCTAGTTGGTGCATGGCAGGATTGAACAGCGCACACAGGACAACGACACAAAGAAGCGACAAGACACGAGCGCTGACTATAAACTGAATGGTTTATTGGAGTAACATATGTAAGCGTAAGCACCCCTTCGGTCATCATTCATCCCCGCGAAATCGCGTATCTAGACGAAGCTGCCTGGTCACAGTGATCCTATCTGCGAACCATGCGCACTTGGTTGTCAGATTGTTATTTTGTACATATACATGTTACTCCAATAAACCATTCAGTTGATAGTCAGCGCTCGTGTCTTGTCGCTTTGTGTCCTCGTCCTGTGTGCGCTGTTCAATCCTGCGTTCTAATTAGGAGTGTGCCAATATTCGAAACTTCGAATACGAATCGAATATGTTTGTTTTTCGGACTCTATAGCTAAAAGACACCTACGGAGCGAAAACATGCCACAGCGTACACACTAACTCCTGTTTAAGGCTGTGGCCCGCCGTTACCGTGTATTGGAAAATGCAATAGCCAGACATGAACCAATGCATATGTCCTCTCGTTGAGCGTACACTTTCCCTTCGTACTGCACATATAAAGATCTCAAGCACATCCAAATCAGTTCAAGTATTCCGCCCGCGCTCGCATCGCATTCATTTTGGAGCCTTGTAGATCCGAAGTGCTCGATACTTTCTTCTACTCTACAAATCGCTGCATCTGGATGAATTGCGTAATACATTGTCTTTGACGTCCACAGAAATGCACGTCATCGGGTGGCTCCTTTTCAGGAACCCAGTAACCTGCCCTGATCCTTGCACCATGTACGGGTCACACTTACGTAAGCTTAGGCAAATGGGCTTTGAGATATCAAGTTACATGGCTTTTCCGTGTGTTTTTATCTTCCACAGACATCCTAAAACAATTTCCTTTTTTTTTTTTGCTGCTTAACCGAAAAAAATTGCAGCATGGTCAACATAACAGAAAAGCGTTTAAGACAAAAGAATGTGAAATTGGGCATGAAAAAAGGTCAGTTGAATGCAAGAAAGAGATCATATATCAGATTCCAATATTATTCGGCAGGTAGTATACTGGACTGTCTGGCAGGTGTGTATACACGAGGCTACAAGAACATGAGAATTACTGCGGTTAAATTACCCATCCCGGAAATCTACCGTCGAGTTGTAACAGCTGAAAAGGCATATGCGAGCCGCTGTTAGAAGAACATACGTATATCATCATCATCATCATCATCATCATCATCATCATCATCATCATCATCATCATCATCATCAGCCTGACTACACCCACTGAAGGGCAAAGACCTCTCCCATGTCTCTCCAATTAACCCTGTCCTCTTCCAGTTGCGGCCCATACGTATATACTTGGCGGCTGAACAGAGAGAGTCGAAAGAGAAATTGTGGAAGCGTATATGACTGCAACAACAGCAGAAGGAACGTATAGCAACCGATCAATCGCATTCAAGAAAACTGAGGTTGAAATGATCGCAATAGAGTGGCAAGGAAATGGACAAGGTGAAACTTCTCTATTGCATGCATGACATTGCTAATGATTATTATAGGCTCTATATATAAATAAGTGTCAAGCAGTTGTAAGTTTGTGATAATGGTGTACGTTCTTTTGTCCATTTGTTAACTGCATTCCAAGCAGCACGTGCATTCCAGCCATACGGTGCTTAGTACTGTCTTGGATGCAAAGCCGATAGCAAAATGCTGCCTGTGTGCGAATTGGTATTTTTTGCATTTAATTTCAGTAACCAAATCTTCGGGGTGATGTCGGCTCTTTTGTGGACGAGTGGCTTGCAGCTTCGAAGGAACTACGTGACGAACATAAGTGCAATGAAATTAAGACTGAAGCTAAAGGAGGCAAACACCCAGGCCAGCTTTCAAGGCGCTGGAACATAACTAGATCTGCGCACGAAAAGCCTATCTGTATCAAACTTTCAGGGGGCAAGCTGGCTAACATTAGGTTAATAAGTTGGCCTTAACTTATTTCACGTGGCCTATTCGTACGATCTGTTTATTAGCGATGGAAGCGAAAGCCACCTTTTCCTAGAGAGTGTTTTCCCACTTAGCTTCCTCAGATTACTGTCGTGCAAAACCAAGCACGACAGTTTTCGTTTTGGTCGAGTGTTTCAATCTAAAGAATCAACGTTTAATAAGTACCTAAATTCCTGATCGCTAACGCATCAAAAGATGTGGACGTTACACAAATGGAGAGGACAAAAGCAGAACTTTAAATGATCTTTACTGCACCCACAAATCATGAAACACATATACCTACGCTCCACCAAGCATTAGCATGTGTCTCTTCACAGCTAACACTTGTGCCCTCTGATCACCACCCTTTCATGCATGACATGCGCCTGCGAAAAAAACTCAGTTCTTCCTTTGCCAGTGTCACGGACGGGACACTTTCACACTTTTCGCCCTCCCTGTGAATTTCGTACGGAGTCGAGAATCTCCCGTCTCCCCTGTTGTCCATCCACGTGTATCCCAGAGGTTGCGTCAAGTTTTGGATGAAGTACGTTACATTTTCCCCAAAGCCTCCGACAATGTATATGAAATTCACAGGGCGGGTGAGTTGCGTGTGTGTCAGCGTATCGTCCGCAGTACTGCCAAAGAAATAATTTGTTCGCAGGCGCAAGCCACGCGTAAAGGAAATTTCCGGGCCCGGACTTTCGGGCCGACTCGAGCCGATGCAGTGCTTTATTTCCTCTTTTTGTTTCCCCACTGCTTTAAGACCCATTCGTCGATGAAAAATAGCCAATCAATTTCCCAAGTATTTAACAGTCGCTTAAGCATGACACGTGTCGACATCCACCCTGCTGAGCAATCCTAAGCTGTCATCCTTAAAGGTGACAACTTGGGATTGGCCCTGCGAAGCAGGGTCGTTGCCGTTGCTAAAGCAGAAGTAGAGGGAAAAGAACTGGTCCTCTTAAGTGCAGTGTGTTAGGAAATAAAGATGCTAGATGGATCAGTTGGTTCAGATTCACGTTGAGAGACACAGCGCAAAAACGACACAAATGTATGTAAAGTCACAATGCGAGAGCGTACAGAAGAACTGCGCGCTAAATGCTCGAAATGTAAAGGCCTTAACGCGTCAGTGACGAAGGATGGGAAAAGGTAACCTGCTTTGTTTTTTTTTTCTTTGTCTTACTGCCAAGCCCGCTCTTCCGTTCTAATTTCCGTCGCCTGACAAAAACAATATCCGGATTCAAAAAAATCGCTGCGACTTATGCAGCCTTGTAGTCGCTGTCTAAGGCGACTGCCTCCTTAGGAAATGCTGCGCAACATGGTTGGATCGTTGCACCAATGTTTCACTTATGGGTAGTAACACTAAAAGTGAAGCTATTCTCACTCGTTGCTTTCTGAGTCGTAGCAGTTCTAATAATGCCGTTTAATTTTTTATGTTTTTGTAAATAGATGAATAGGGGGACCTTAATAAACCCGAGGTTTCCAATCGGTCTGACGTAAAATGCTTTAGGCATGCCGAATGCGCATTATGGAAGCACAAAGCCTGTTTCCTAACGCCACTCTTCTGTAATTTTTGTTGCCTAATGCTTCGTGAGCGCTGATCGCTCAAAGAACAGTAACCCGACCGTTCAAGATGGCGACGCGCGAGACGCTTTTCTTTGCTAGGTTCCTCTGCACTGTTTACAGAGAGGAGTCAGAACAAGTGAAATTGAAATAAGCAAAAGCTATGGCTAGTTGGTACCTCGAGATAGAAAAAAATTCGGGGGGCACTTTGGCTCTCTAAAGTGCTGCAAGGCGAAAGCCATTCCTGGCGCTCTGTTTGGCATTGACTGCGAGACTGTTTGTGCTGTACTAGTGCATTATTTGACTAAACACTTTGACTACACATTACAACTACACACTTTGACTGCCAACTTTGACTGCTTCATTAGCACGACTCTCTCTCTGCTTCAATGAGTTCGGTTGTATCCATGGCTCTGTTCGCAGTAATGGGGTATATAATGTGGTCACCCACGGACGCCTTACGCCCCTGTCGGAGCGGACGACAACTATTTTGTAAGTTGTCGTCTGCTCCAAAAGGGGGCGTCAGGCATCCGTGGGTGACCTCATTACTTCGAATCCGCGCACTCTGACGTCATAACCATTTCGACCAACCGAAAAGCGTGACACCTCTGCTGACAACCTTCTGTCAACAACGATGAAGCATTAAAGGCTTTCGCCTTAAAATTTCTCTGCAGGAACAGCACAAGGAGGAGGGAAGGGACACAAACACAGCGCCTGGGTTTGAGCGCATTGCCTCCTCCGCGTTTTTTTCAGCGCTGTATATTTTTTTTCTAGTACGTGAAGAACGCGCGAGCCATCACGTGGTCTGCGCTTGCCACCACGTGGTGGCTACCACGTGACAACACTCTCTAACGAGCAATATGCCGACGCGCACAAAGCAATCATTTCAAGGGTTTCGCAATATCCGCTCCCGTCACGCGGAGGCGCGCACTTTGGGCGACGGCAGCTGGTTTTCTTAGCTCGGCGCGCTGCACGCGTCTTTTGCTGCAGCAGCGAAAGGCGTCTTGCGCTCTCGCCCCCCCCCCCCCCCCCCACCCCACACACACACACACAGAAAAAAAAAACAGCCTGGCGACAGCCGCCGTGGTAATCAGAGCGAGGAATGGCTGGACGCAAAACGCACAGCCACTTCCGCGCTCGCTAATTAAGCGCTTTAGCGGCTGATTCTGGATATGGGGCCGATGAATAGCGACCGAGCGGAAGATGCGACAGCCGGTCCGCGGCGGCGTTATGATGACCGGGAAGCGTACCGTGAACGAGAAGGGAAACCGAGCCCTCGCCTTCGCGCTGACGTGATGGCGGTGCTGTTTATAACGCGCTCGTGTGTGCCTCTTTGTGTTTGGAGTAGTTCCGCAATGACGCGAACGCCGCTCTGATGTTTTGGTGTGCGCTTCAGTGAGGGGGGAAATATGCATCGCTTTCTGTGACGTTGTCAATATTTGCAAGGCTTCTGGGAGTTGCAGTTTGGAGAGAAGCTGTAAAAAAAATTACGAAGGGCACTTAAGAAAACATTGTTCTTTCTATTTCTGTTTTTAGTTTTTATTCAATTTATAGTTCTTTCCTCTTCCTTTCTAATGACGCACCTACTCATTTGCATGCGGTCGTAAGGCAACGCGTGTACTTATTCACCATTGTTAGACAGGAGGCGATGTGGTCTTGTGACCTATGAGTTGTGTGCTCGCCTCGCAGTCTGAAGGTTCTAGGTTCGATTCTCCTCACCCTCGTTATAAAGTTTATTTCTCTCAGATACCATGGTGACGTCATCCGGAACTTTTGGCTTCATTGCCGATGAGCCATACAATGCTTAAGCATTAAAACGAGGGACGCAAGAGCAGTATCATGTACAGGATCGGTCAAAAGTTCACAGGCTCTGCTTTTGAGCAGAGTAGTCACGCAGTTAAGACACCACCAAAGCTCAGATTACCTGTAGAAGGTAGAAAAAGTATCTTTCTAGCTTCCGAGAACGTTGATAGCTTTATCGCATCTTAAGTGCGAGGACACGCACGCACGCACGCAGACACACACGCACGCGCACACAGACACACACGCACGCACGCACGCACGCACGCACACACACACACACACGCACACGCACACAGACACACACGCACACACGCACACAGACACACGCACGCACAAACACACACACGCACACACACACACACGGACGCACACAGACACACACGCACGCGCACACACACACACGCACGCACAGAGACACACGCACGCACGCACACGCACGCACGCACACAGACACACACGCACGCGCACACACACGCGCGCACACACACACACACGCACACACACACAGACACACACGCACGCACACAGACACACACGCACGCGCGCACACACACATGGACGCACACACACGCACACGCACGCACGCACGCACGCACGCAGACACACACGCACACACGCACACACGCACACAGACATACACACACGCGCACACACGCACACACACACACACACACGCGCACGCACACACACACACACACACACACACACAAACACACACACACACACACACACACACACACACACACACACACACACACACACACACACACACACACACACACACACACGCGCGGTTGAGGCGTGGACTTGAAGGCATCGTTTCATTAGCTCTCTCGCTGCTTATGTGCGACATTAGCGAACGAAGCTGAAGCGATAAGGAGCGTAAATGCACAGAAGGTCGGGCAGTTGTGCTCCCTTTCGGCTCTGTGAAGCTACCGTGGCGAGCACTGCATCATATGTAGCTTAGTTTCTTGGCCGAAAGTTAAGCTACGAAGTCCACTGCCCGAATGCTGTGAGCTCTCCAGATGAAACCAGAGGTGCCTAGAATTTGCCTTTTCTTGAGCCGATATAAATATTGCACATGTAACAAGTGAAGGCAGGCTAGTTGGTGGTTGACAATGGAGTGCATATTGCAACCGCGCAAAACGACGAGGGACGAAGAGAGGAAAGCGCAGGACAAGACGCGGAACTTCAACTAAAGTTTACTACGGGAAAACCACATTTATACAGGAACCGTAATCACACCTGATGAACAGCCGAAACCATCAAATAACACAGGCACGTGGGCGCGCGTGGCACAAGTTAGCATCTAGATAGTTAAATTCTTTCTTGGATAAAGATAAGGAAGTGGAGCTGATGCAACGGTCATTTTCTTTTTTTATGCAGTAGGCTTCGAAAATTTCCCTGCTAAGCTGGGTCGTCAATTTTTTCAAGACAATTGTGTCGCGGAACCTGGGCGTGCAGTTACTACAATGGCGACAATGGTTTGCCAGTTCCCCGCCCCCCGCCAATGATTCAACAGCGGCGCGATGCTCTTGAAGTCTGACATTCAGGCAACGTCCTGTTTGCCCTATGTAGCAATTCCCACATGTGAGGGGTATTTTGTACACCACCCAAGTTTTGCAGGGAACAAAACTGTATACTGTAAACTGTATTACGGTTCCTGTATAAATGTGGTTTTCCCGTAGTAAACTTTAGATGAAGTTCCGCGTCTTGTCCTGTGCTTTCCTCTCTTCGTCCCTCGTCGTTTTGCGCGGTTGCAATATGCACTCCATTAAATACTGCAGCAATAAGCAATTTTTTGGGTCTGAGCAGCTCCAGTCCTTTGCAGCCGCAGAGGAAACAAGGCGCGGCCATTTATGAAGCTATACAGTTTTGTGCACATGGAAGACCCGCGGCCCGAAAGCTGTCATTTAAAAATGGTGCCGTGCTTACCGGTTTGGTTCAGGGGCTTTAATGCAGGCGTGGATTTCACATTTTTGCACTCCCGTCTTTCCCCATCTTCTTTCTGCTCAAACACGCCCTAAGGTCATTTGTGGAAAGCGACCATCCTATATTATCCTGCAAACAATGTATCTCCGTATAGCACTTTCGCCGAAAAAAGGAAGGATGAAGCAGTCCCAGCAGAACATTTATCAAACATTTAAACATTTCCAGACCATTGAGGCATGATATAGAAACACACGAGAAAATAAAATGATCCCAGTAAGTATCCCCAAAAGCTGCTTCGGAAGTGGCATTTTTAAAACGTCAACAAAAAAGAAACGCCCCATTTTTTTACCCGCACAAAGGTAACTCCGGGGTAAATGATTTTCAACAAGAAACAGTAAACGACTGTTCGCGCCAGGAGCCGCGGGGCGAGAATGTTTCGGTCTAGCGTTGTTCTTTTTGAAAGATCAATAAAAAACCGAACTACCTACTGCTGTGGTCGTGAACATGTGACACTTCTTTCTGACTCCAGATATTTTATTTATTTATTTCAAGATACCCCTAAAAGCCCTCTTCACGAGGCTATTACATAGGGGGTGGTAAAAATTCGAACATGAATATACAAGAAGGAACATCTAACATAACTGAGCAAAAAAGAAAAAACAAGTAAAGAGCAATAACCGGCAGTCAGCAAGTATCGAAATGTGGCGGAAGAACAAAACGCAAAATGAACAGAATAAAAAAAACAAAAATAAAAACAACGTAATAAACAGAACAAAAAACAAAAGTCAGACAGATTACGATGTTATTGCACAAGTAAACGCGAATTTCAAATAATCTGCATTAAAAGTTCGCACCTGGGGCATTGCTTGTATTTTAATCATTTCGTATTGTTACTGCAGTTTTCACGTACGATCAACGTCCAAAAAGTTTGGCGTGTGCGGAATGAGTTATGATTACGGCATTAATTTGAGTTTACGGTCGGCAACATTGTGGTCGTTGCTTTCGCACCTTCTTTGCGTGTACTCGCGCGTTCGTCTCGCTCATCAGATGTAGCTGGGCGGTCGTTCTTGCTGCCGTCGTTTCATCAAGGGCCGTCTTGCTGATTCTTCCACTGCGTGCGGTATGAGGCAGCTATACGAATCACCGAAAAGGATAGCCACAATCTAGTGGACGCGAGGACACTCTGGACTGCACGAAAATGCCGCAGCACATGCGGCTGTCCGAAGTTCAGCTAACCGGGTCTCACAAGATGCAGATACCGGAGGTCTCACCCCACTGGTCACAGTCCATGACATTGCACGTCGTTAAAGAACCCCAGGTGGTCGAAATTCCCGGAGCCCTTCGCTACGGCGTCCCTCATAGCCTGAGTCGCTTTGGGACGTTGAAATCACATAAACCATAAACCATTACAGACTTACCCACAGAACTAGGCAAGAATCCCTGATCAAAGCACAAGAAGGCATATGGCGACAGCTACAGACGTCAGTCTATCTTCATACAGCACGGCTAAAAGCCATTATCTCCCCGCAATACGTCCCACACTGGCTTAGAGTGGAGAGTCGGCCACCCTGTACCACGTGGTGTAGGCTTGTCAACATAGCCTACAGCTAATACCAATTATCCGCCCACGCAACAGCAGTGGGAGAGTGAGCTGTTCAGGTCAGACCCGGGCCGGCAGCTGGAATTGGTCCAGGGAGCTCAGCGGACGGCAACAACTAAAGAGATGTCCTGAACTGAGGACTCCACCCACCGCACTCAACTTCAGTATTTTCCTTTAAATAAATCTTCCTTCTCCCTCGTCAAGCGCTTCTTCTGGGATGATGATGATGAAAAGCCTTTATTTAATAAAAGAGGTGAGGCTTTCTTAAAGAGCCCCGCAATGGGTGGAGTCCCTATTCCGGGACCCCATTGGTCGAAGCCGCCAGCTTAGCCCTCTTGACCAAAGCCTTTTGGGCCTGAAGGTCCGAGCAGCCAAGCAGGGCCGCCTCCCATTCCTCTCTGGTAGGGTTGGGGTGGGGGGAGAGAGCTGAGTTGCGCTGGCAAGCCCAAACCATGTGGTAGGTGTCAGCCACCTCGCCACAGTGTTTGCACCTGCCAGTGAACGCGGGATCGAAATGTTTTAATACTGCCGGGCACAGCATTGTATTAGTGAATAGTCTAAGTAGAACGCGTTCGTTTGCTTTCCCCAGTCCCTTTGCAGGGGCTGGGTACACGCGGTGCCTATCCTTATAATAAGATGTTATGTCTTTGAACGAGAGTAAAGAGCCACCTTCAGGTTTCAGGTGCTCAGGAGCCAATGGGAACGCCCGGTGAATGAGTGCTCGGGCCGCCGCGTCTGCAGCTTCGTTTCCTGCTAGGCCCTGATGGCCCGGAGTCCAAACTATGCAGCGGGGAGTAGGATCGGTGTCTCGGCTGCAGTTCCTTAATATTCGTTCAGCTAGTGGAGTTATCCAGCCAGTCTCATAATTTTTACACGCCGAACGCGAATCAGTTATGATGTGTTTTGATTTGGTATCAGAAGCAGCTAGGGCGATAGCAACCTCTTCAGCTTGTGTTGTGCCTGGGGCTTGAAAGGACAGACCATCCACCTGTATTTCTTGATGTATGACCGCGGCAGTGTACCACCCCCCGTGGGTCGGCCCGGCTACATCTACGTAGTAGACACCTTGCTTGTTGCCATAGTGGCGCGCTAAGGCTTCCGCCCTAGCCTGGCGACGACCACTATGGTCTTCCTTATCCATCTTAGTGGGGAGGGGTCGAACTCTGACGGCGCGTCTCCAGAGTTCGGACACTAGTATAAATTTCCAATAGCTGCACGCGCAGTTTCACCAAAACGCCGATGCAATTTTTTAGCATTTTTCTATTTTAGAGCTCCGGTTACCTTTTCCAGAGAGAGTGGCCAGTCATCATGACGGGGAAGGGCTGAAGACTATATAATTCACGGTTGCAGGGTGTTATTTAGACCCTAGTTTTTCGTTGCCAACGCCGTCGAGGTATGTGTTGCTTTAGGTATATTTTTTTATTTTCGTCTAGCAGAATTACATTCACTTTTTTTTTGTTTTTGAAGACACGTCACGGAAGCTTTCTTTTAAACTTGTGCGAGTTTGTGTCGGGGTACGAGGTTTCATTTTATCAAAACTCTTTCTCCGGAAATCACTTGTTCGCAATAAACGTTTAGCATTGACGCTTAACTGCTACTGAGACCCCCCTCCCTCCTCCACGATGTCTCAACTCTCAACCTCCGTTATGTTTTGTTGCATCAATTTAAAGATTTTTTTTCGGAATAGAAGAAAACTTACAGCATATGAATGAAGTGGCCATCCTTATAAGCCGATGACGCAGTGCTACATTGTGCATTAAATGGTGCTTGCAAGCATCTGATGCTTGTGTTAATTTCAGCAAATTTCAGCACTCGGACCCGCTCCTGAATGTGGAAATCGTGTTGGATGTGAAGCCGGGCTAGCAAGTCCCGGCCCGACTTCGTTTGGGCTAGCCTCGTGTATTGATTTGTGAGATGGGCTTCCTTGAGCTCCTGAAAGGTGTTCACCACTCCCAATGCAAGAAGTCTCGCATTGGAGGTGGAGACAGGAGGGTCAAGTGCCCTCTTCATCATTTTACGGAGTATTACCTCAACTTTGTCTTCGTCGTGCTTCCGCAAGTGTAGATAAGGGACCGAATAGAGAATTCGGCTGATAACGAAAGCATGGGCCAGCCGAACTGCATCCTTGCTTCGCAAACCCCCTCTCTTATTGGAGACGCGACGGACCATACGGCCCACCTGTTCTCCAATTTTGCGGAGCTTGTGCAATGTTGTGTCTACTCTTCTTTGGCTATTGATGAAGAGTCCGAGTATTCGAATTTCTTTGGCCTCATGTATGGGGCCACTTGTTAAGGAGAGATGTATTTTGGTATTGTCCTTAGGTGATGCCCTAAGGTGTACAAATTCAGATTTGCTGGGTGCGCATTGGAGACCACAGTGCCCTGCGTAGCGATCCACTACGTGAGCGGCTGTTTGCAGGCATTCCTCCATGCGCCCTAAGTTTCCCTCTGTGGCCCAGATCGTGATATCATCGGCATACAGCGCATGCCGTATGCCGTCAATACCCTGCAACTGGTCCGGGAGATGGAGCATCGCCAAATTAAAGAGTAGGGGGGATAGCACCGCGCCTTGTGGTGTCCCCCGCGTACCCATTTGATACGGACCGTATTCTGCCTCTTGGATTTTGATTAATGCTGTTCGATGGGTGAGAAAGTCTTTGATATAGTTGAAAGTGTTGCGGCCACAGTGGGTTTCACTGAGGTGTGTCAGTATGACGCTGTGTTTGATATTGTCGAAGGCTCCTTTCAAGTCTAAGGCAAGGACGACCTTGTCATTATGTGGATGTTCAACTGGTTGTATTATGTCTCTGTTGATTCAAGCGCCGCTTTCTCGTTCAGCGTTTTATATGGTACGTATGCATTAATTACAACTACAGGATTTGCATGTGGTTTGACGGTAGGGTCGCAATGTGGGGCTAGTTGCTCGATTTTGCCCGAGCGGAATAAAGAAAGTAAATTAAGGATCACAACAATGCTATAGCTTAGTATAAATTTCCAATAGCTGCACGCGCAGTTTCACCAAAACGCCGATGCAATTTTTTAGCATTTTTCTATTTTAGAGCTCCGGTTACCTTTTCCAGAGAGAGTGGCCAGTCATCATGACGGGGAAGGGCTGAAGACTATATAATTCACGGTTGCAGGGTGTTATTTAGACCCTAGTTTTTCGTTGCCAACGCCGTCGAGGTATGTGTTGCTTTAGGTATATTTTTTTATTTTCGTCTAGCAGAATTACATTCACTTTTTTTTTGTTTTTGAAGACACGTCACGGAAGCTTTCTTTTAAACTTGTGCGAGTTTGTGTCGGGGTACGAGGTTTCATTTTATCAAAACTCTTTCTCCGGAAATCACTTGTTCGCAATAAACGTTTAGCATTGACGCTTAACTGCTACTGAGACCCCCCTCCCTCCTCCACGATGTCTCAACTCTCAACCTCCGTTATGTTTTGTTGCATCAATTTAAAGATTTTTTTCCGGAATAGAAGAAAACTTACAGCATATGAATGAAGTGGCCATCCTTATAAGCCGATGACGCAGTGCTACATTGTGCATTAAATGGTGCTTGCAAGCATCTGATGCTTGTGTTAATTTCAGCAAATTGCATACATTAAGAATAAAAAAAAGTGGCGCATTTGCACGTGGAGCATAAAGTATTGCCCACATGACCGATACGGTCACCTCACGTTACACACGCAAAAAAAGAGTGCACTGCATCAAACCAAAACCGAGAAATTACAAAGTAACCTTCTGGGACCTTTCCTGGGACGAACAACTTTTTGGACACAGTTGGTTGTGGAGATGTTCTTCGGATCTGTTCGGGAAAAATTACCACTTCTTTGTGTTGTGTTGTGTTGGGTTTAGTGGCGCATAAGCATCTAAGGCTATCATGCACCAAGCTCACCAGGAGACTCCGAATTTCCCGATGGGATATTATTCGGACATTTGGAGGATGTGATGTGTTTGTTAGGAATGCACAAACTGTAAAAATTAGGATAAATCACCGCATACCATTCGAAAGCCCTCATCCGATACTAATGGCATGATTCTCGTAAGTCCAACATTAACGTTTCGGGAGTTGCATCCCGCTGCATTCCTCGTACGCTTCCGCTAAAACACCAAACGCAGGCATTAAAGCGCTAACCGCATGAGGCGATAATTCGCGGCGACATGCCGCGCGATGGCATCGCGCGATGAGCTGAAGGCCGCCGAACCACTGTCGCTCATCGCGTCGCCCGGTTTCTGGGTTTGCAGAAAATTTCGCCCATCGCCCGGAAGTGCCGCGCGAGACTAGCCAATGACGGTAGGTCTTGCGGGTGCGCAACTTCCGAGCCGTTTTGCGCGCCAAAGTCGTTTCTTTTTTTTTCACCGGAGTAGCAGCCGACGTACCCCTCACCACAGCCGGTCTCGATGCGCTCGCTACCAACGTTTATAGAATAAACGTTGCTCGCTACTGAGCGCGCGCGTCGAGAACGGCCGTGCCCTCACCGTGGCTGGTTGTTGTGTAGTGCTTTTTTTTATTTTGCATTGAATATGGAAGGTAAAAGAATTTTCGCTACCTCGGCATCTGCTATCGCTGCTGGAAGCACCTGAGCTGGGGCAGCGGAAATAAAGGATAGCAGGCAGTGTGTAGGAGTGAAAAGAAAGAGGGGAGGGGATAGTAGAAAGACAGAATTGCGAGTTTCCTTCGGCGTTCCATGGCGGACAAAAGCGCTGGGGAGGCCGGCAGCAGACGGAAAGAGCGCGCGCTCATGGAGGACGGAAAAAATTGCGTGCGCTTTTCTATGTCACGTGACTTTGCGTATTAGACAAAAATAAAATTATTGCCCACATATATTTTTGTCAATGTTTTTATTGTGTTTTATCTTGTGTGGAGCCTTGGGAACGTTGTTCTACGCGTTAATTAACGCCAAATGGCTGAACGCTGAAGTGGCAGCAGTCGAGCAACAGTGAAACGCGCCGCTCCGACGCTGAGTCCCGTCGCTTCGTGCGGTTTCCGCCAGCGACAGCGGTGGGCGACGGCGTCGTCATCGCGCGACGCATCGCGAAGGAATATCGCCTCATGCGGTTAAGAGGATTTAGCGCGACGGATGTGCCGCGTTCTCACAGCTCTGCCACAGTCACAAAAAATCAGTCAGCGGGAAAAGTTCTGCAACCAAGTCGATGTTGCGCTCTGTTGCTTCCCGACATTCAGTTGTGAACAAGCGTTAAGGCATTCACACAGGTCCCATTTCTCTGCAAAAGTCAAACTTTCGCAAAACCTACACGCGCGTAGCGGGGCTTGTTGAAAACAGGCTTTGAGGAAAGGAAGGACGTAGTAACTGTCTCACTTATCGGCAGACACCATAACCACGCCGCGAGGGAAGAAATGAAGGCGGGAATGAAAAAAAAAAGAAAGAAAGCAGAATGCAGAAAAGAAAGAAAGGAAGAGAGAGAGAGAGAAATAAAGAAAGGAATGAACAAAGAAAGGAAAAAAGAAAGGAAGGAAGAAAAAAAATGAAAGAAAGAAAGAAGGCACATTAGTGGCGAGGGTAGAAATAAAGGCGGGAATGGAAAAGAACGAAAGAAAGAAAGTAAAGAAAGAAAGAAAGAATGAAAGGAAGAGAGAAAGAAAGGGAGAAGGAAAGAAATAACGAAAGAGAAAAAAGGAAGAAAGAAGAAAGGGAGAAGGAAAGAAAGAAAGAAGGAAAGAAAGAAAGGAAGAAAGAAAGAGAGAAAGAAAGAAAGAAAGAAAGAAAGAAAGAAAGAAAGAAGGAAAGAAAGAAAGAAAGAAAGAGAGAAAGAAAGAAGGAAAGCACTTTAGTGGTGAGCATCGGAGTAATTAGAGACCACCTGCGGTTCTTCAATTTGCGCAAACATCGCACTGTACAAGCGCGCCTTTTGCGTTTCGCCTCCATCGAAACGCAGCCGCCGCTGCCCGGATTTCACCCCCATCCTCGGGCTCAGCACCCGAGCGCCCTAACCACAGAGCCACCGGGCGGACCGAGTGCATCGGTCATTTGTGATGGAAACTTTCCAGCAAAGGGCGACGCACAAAGAGCCTGCATGAATTGTCCAGAGGCGGCTTATTTCGAACCGCTCGCACAGAGTCTAGGGTGGGACGCGGTGCGTGCAGCGAACGCTTCCCGGAAATAAATCGAGTGTCGTCGCGGCGGTGCATATATTGCCTGGCGCGGGGTACTCTTGGCTACGCGAGGAGAGCGCGGGGGCGGTGCGCGCCACGAGAAATGTGACCACCTGATGACGCGCAGGCTCCTCGCGCGAATATATATTATGCGCGGACTGTATACGGGACTCTTATTACATCTCTCTGCCGGATCCGGCCGCTGGTGGGAGCGATATATTGCCGCCGGTACGTATACAAACGGCGGGCCACGATGACGCACAACAGAGCGCACCGCGACGCCATGCGCCGGGGAATAACAACATGGCAATACTGGAAGCAGCCTATGCTTCTATGTACTCCACGCGCCGCCTGAAGAGGGCGCCACTGTAGGCCCCCTTGCGGCCGATTCCATAACCACACGCCGGAGAGCCAAAGCGACTGGCTGTGGTGCTTCTGCGTGTTTTCGCTCTCGTGCATATGAAGAATTCTGACGGGTGCATAGCGCCCACTGCTTGAGGGCGCTGCACGATATGGAACTAGCATCGGTTGTTACCACGTGTGTTACTTTGCGGGTTTAAACGGTGGTGATGCGTGCGTAGCTGATGGTACAAGCATGAGAGGGCCCGGTTGGAGGCAGAGTTGAGATTATTTCCGGCTACCCCTCGTCTACCCCTTGTTTTTATTTTCTTCTCGAACCGGGTGGCAAAGTGCTGAAACGAGCTTTTAATTGTTGAAAAAAAAAAGAGCCTGCTAATATTCTTTAACACAACCAACCCGCGCTGGAAAGTATAGGAGACCTCCAAGAGAAGTTATGTCAGACTTCAGGGTGTCTCGCACTACGATAACACCGCGCTTGCCGCATTCATGTCGTACTCGCGGAAAAGAAGAAGCTATCAGAAATCTGAAGCTGATGCTTTAGAGCAGGTTAAAGCTGAGCTTAAGTTGGCTACATACCTTTTGAAGAATGGTGAAGATGTATTGGGGCACATTTTTATTTGTTGTCTATTTACGCTTACCTTCCTTGTTCAAGAGACTAAAGAGTCCGGGACAAAAGGTGCTTCCTTGGAGCTGACCGGGTCCGAGACTCCGTACTAACTGTATACACGGAGGAAACAGCGCTCTACGAAATCAGAGATACATACGAGTAACTCAATTTCTACTCGCAAGCAGAGTAAAAAAAACATAAACATAAAGCAGCACACAGACAGAGAATTCATAACGAAGTATGCACGTCTTATCTCGCAACACACAGGCAGAACTGCGCATGTGGAACAAAACGATAATAAAAATGAGAATACCAAATGCATGTGCTGAAAATAAAGGGACTATTTTAAACTTTACACTAAACTTCTGGATTGCTTCGGTCAAAGTATCCTTAAAGGTGCACTCAAGAGGAATGTGAATTCGTATTTTTACTGCTGGAACTCGAGCTACACGTTCTGAGCGTTCTTAGAAACTTCGAATTATTGCCCTTTGCGGCCGATTTCCGTAATTTAAATCCGATTAAACGTCCCGGCCACCACTTTTTTTTTTTAATTCCCCACAGACGGTGGAAGGAGTCGACCAACCTTTCAACCAGTCCAGTGGCGGCTTGCCGCTCTGCCATCGGCCGAGTGATGCATAGTGAGCGGCGAAAGCAAAGAGACCACTCGATTTTTATTTCCGTGCGCCTGATTTGCAGCTATGCAGTCTCTGACGAGATCTATTTATTCACGGAAACCTAAAAAACAAAACAAAAGCGAAAGCAAAGCCGCCACGTGACGGCTTGAAAGGCACTCCATGCGTTGGTCGATTCCTCCCACCGCCTGCGGGGAATTAAAAAAAATAAAGGCGGGAGCCGGACGTTAATCCGATTTAAATTAGGAAAATCAACCGCACAGGGCAATAATTGGAAGTTTCTAAGAATTCTCGGAAGGTGTAAATCGAGTTCTCGCGGCAAAAAAGACGAGTTGAGATTCCTCTTCAGTGCACCTTTAAATGTGGTTACTGGCGAGTGCCTTTCAGTTATTTAAATAAGATCGTTATTCTTGTTCTAAAGCTTAGGTGTTGCATATTTTAGACTTTGTTCACCGCGGTTTGTTCTCAACTTCGGTGCTCTGTAATTTATCGTTCTCAGATGAAAATACAAATTGCCACGTGGGGAGTTGAGGTCAGGGGGCATTTAGCGAGGACACAGTTGCACAGGACCAGGCATATTCTTCATCCGTGGATGCGGCTTTTATCTGGCAGTGGGCTTGATAGAACCGAGAGTGAAGGTTGTGAGTAAAAACCGCTACATTCTTCAAATTCCATGTCTATCGACCGGAAAACACCCCAAGATCGACGGCCCGTCTTCAGTAGCTCGCTCTTATTGACCCAAAAGTTCAGGTTAAGACACGTGAAATCATGCATGTGTAGGTATAAATGTGACCGTGTGGAGATAAAGCACCTATACGCTTTTAGAGTGCATGAAGTTATCAGGCACTTTCAACAAGTAAATAAGCCACAGTGCGGCGACCATCGATTTGCAGGAAACGCCCGCAGCATAGGCGGCGTTACGCTGTCCCCACACCTGGCTTCAGCACAGGTTTCAAACCGTAAGCGCAGAGCCGCTCTATACGGGTTAGTGAACGGAATATAAACTCGCTTAGAACACCAAGAAAAACAGAATACGTAGCCTGGAGAGAGCAGCATCTGCGGACCCCCGGTAGAGAGATGCAGTGACCCGTAAATGAAATGGATTGCCCCTACTCGACTGGCGCGAGCAATCGGTGCCTGGACGCGTCACCGCCGGGATTACGGCTATACGCGCGCTCGAGCTCTTCGAGCGTCGAACGGCCGAGGCGATTAGCGCTCGCGCACTTGCCGCCCTAATTAAGTTGGCTTTGCGTTCCATCGATGAGCTCCCGTGCAAGGCATCTTCCACTCTTGATCGCCGCTTTCTGCTTTTTTGGGTTTAGCTCTCCGTGCGGTCGTTGCCGGCTTCCCGCGGTGCAATATACACGACACGGATAGCGTGGGTGTTTGGAGAGGGGGGGGGGGGGGGGGCAGATTCTACAGGTCGTGGTGTCGGTAGCACGCGTCGCCTTCGACCTATAGAGGCGTTCGGGGTCCACGTTATCGGCACAGAGCAGTAGGGGCCTCTCTTGCGCAAATCTAGGAGCTGGAGTGTAGGCAACTTAATTGCTTCGATCGGAGGCGTAATTTCCTCGAGAAGTTGCTACCGAGTAGCAAAGGCAGCAGAAGCTGCCCGCGACGTTTCAAGTGAGTAAACTGTTTTCGTGACGAGTGGCCATCCGTAATTTGACGCGTTCTCATCCGGACTCAAAAGAGCGCATGAGTGGCGGGTAATGATTGTAGGATCATATGGTTGCGAAAGGGATGGAGGGACGAATTTAGCACTAAGAGGCGAAGTACAAATGCACTTGATGCGAGTGGTTTTGTTTTTTTAATGCGAAAACATTATAAATGGCTCATCAGCAACGAAACAAGGCGTTATTGAACGCAAAAAAGTGGTCAGGAAAAATCTAAGATCATGTCACTGTGGTATCAAAGAAAAAATGTGCGCGGAATAGAATCCAGGACTTTCAAATTCCGAGGCGAGTACGGAACCCATGGCCACAAAACCGCATTGCTTCTTGGCAAACAAAGTGAACTGAGTACATACGTTGTCTTGCGACTGTATGCTAAGGAGTAGGTCTGTCATTATGAAGAAAAAAAAAGGAAAAGGAAATAAAGTAAAAAACGGTGCTTGCGCATTCAAAGCGCATAAGTAGTTGGAAGTGCCCTCAGTAATTTCTCTGAAGTGGCGTTGCGATGATTAATGTGTGTATAAGAAGATTTATTTCGTTATCTATAAATACTGCTGTCTCTTTTTAAGAGACATACTAGAAACAGGCAGAAGGCATTTGAATAATTTACAGCAGAAATATCAAGCAAAATGAACAGCCTGTTCTTTCTGTAACTGGATGATTGGCATCGAAAGCAGAGCAGCATCTAAGTTACCTCGTCATTCGACATTCTGAGGAAGAAAAAAAGAAAAGTGAAAACAACCTAAGGCTGGAGAAAAAAATGGATGACACACTAATGCTCCGCCTTAAGGGTATGACGCGATAGCATTATAGGTTAATTCCCATATATACAGAAGGTCATTCTCTACTTTACATTCATATAGATCCTTGGGAGTCTTCATACCCCTCCAGGCGTAGTGGTGCAGCGGTTAAGCGATGCGCCTTTGCCGAGCGATGGAAGGTGCCGTCACAGGCTGGACTTGTGCGGCCCTGATTGCTGTAGCCGGGCGACCACTCATTAATTTAATTACCACCTCCCACGGTGGGCAGTTTGCTCATTATCTGGTTGGCAGGTTGTGTGCTTTGCACACACGGCAAAGAAAAATGACAGGTGTAACGTTAAAAGATAGGAAGCGAGTGGAGTGGGTGAGAGAACAAACGCGCGTTAATGACATCCTAGTTGAAATCAAGAGGAAGAAGTGGGCTTGGGCAGGGCATGCAGTGCGAAGGCAAGATAACCGCTGGTTCTTGAGGGTAACGGAGTGGATTCCAAGAGAAGGCAAGCGTAGCAGAGGGTAGCATAAAGTTAGATGGGCGGATGAGATGAAGAAGTTTGCGGGAATACCGTGGCCAGAACTGGCGAAGGACAGGGTTATTTGGAGAGACATGGGAGAGGCCTTTTCCCTGCAGTGGGTCTAGTCAGGCTGATGATATGATGATGATGATGAATGAAAAGTCATTTACTGAAGCTAAAAAAAGCGCACGAGTTATCGGTATTCCATAACTCGTCACCACATCACAAAAATTTTTAAGCTAGTAAACCGAAGGCGTCGGCGATTAAAAATCATGTTCTTCTCCTCTCCTCCCAACTCATACACGCCGACGCGTCAGAAATAAAAAAAAATTGGAGGGGACACTCAAATGGGCTCTGAAAGGGGCACTAATGAAGTTCCGGTACGTCTGTGATGCTAAAGGACGCCGCTTCACCAATATCCTACAGCAATAATTTTTTCACTGCGCTTCGTAGAAGCTGAGTTATCTTTAGTCAAAATTTGAATTTCAGCGTCTTCGCGCCTTTCCCTCTCCTCTTGTCAATTTTTGCACGCTTACCTTCGCCGACCCGATCCCCGGGGGTGGAGCTTTCTGACCCGCCGAAGCTATGCCGCTTATTGGCTGCGTCCATGGTAGCTGCCTGACGTCTGAAAGAATGTAACCAGTAGCCACGTCTGAACAGTAATACGCAGAAGCGGTGCGATGGAGGACGGTGCGAGCGTGGAAAAGTCGTCGGGAAGGGCTCGCAAACTTTCGCGAGTGATTGCGGGTTCTCTGATGCGTGTAGATGTGTGTTATTTGGCTCATCTCTTCATGGCAACACAATGCAGTGATTGAGCGCTCTAATGTGCTCTCCTCGGAAGGTGTTTCAGAGCCCCATTAAGCACCGCCTTAAGTGTATGACGCGGTAGATTAAATGTCCTAATGCCCATATATGCAGAATTGGTCATTCTCTACTCGATGTCAATAGTCCCCTGTGAGTCGCCATACCACACCTGGCGCAGTGGTGCAACGGATGCGCCACTGCCCTGCGATGGCAGGTGCAGCCACCTGTGGAGCTTGTGCGACCCAGGTTGCTTTTCCCAAGTGACCAATCATTAATTTAGCTGCCACCTGCCATGGTGCTCAGTTTGCTCACAATACGGTGGGCAGGTTGTAACGACGCCAGAAGGTTACGTCATATAGGTAGCCCACCTCCCTCCTAGGTTGCTTCGCTAGGTACTCTTCGTGGATTTTTCGCTCATGGTCAACGACGCCGACGCCGACGCCGGACTTTCTGCGACACTAGCTCCTTAACGCTATGGCGTTAAAATGAAAGGAAATAAGTCCAGGCTGCACCCCGCAGCGTCACATCCCGCCCATATGTCAAATGGGCAAGCCCAATGAGAAGGCACGCCCAGATTGCCCGTTCACGTCACCGTGGTGGGGGCGGCTAAGAACGTGCTTGCAGGTCGTCCTCATAGGTTGCGAGCAGAAATGAAAAAAAAAATAATTTCTAAATTATAGGGTCGACGCAGAGCTTTTAAATTTGACCCGAATACTCACGAAGTTAGACAGGCAGAGCAGAACGGTGGAGCTAGGAATTAACATGCAGAAAATCAAAGTAATGTTAACAGCCTAGCAAGGGAACAGCAGTTCGCAATTGGTAGCGAGGTGCTAGAAGTAGTAAGAGAATATGTCTACTTAGGGCAGGTAGTGACCGCAGATCCGGATCATGAGAGGGAAATAACTAGAAGAATAAGAATGGGGTGGAGCGCATATGGCAGGTTCTCTCAGGTCATGAATGGTAGCTTACCAATATCCCTGAAGAGAAAAGTATACAACAGCTGCATCCTACCGGTACTCACCTATGGGGCAGAAACGTGGAGGCTAACAAAGAGGGTTCAGCTTAAGTTAAAAAGAACGCAACGAGCTATGGAAAGGAAAATTATAGGTGTAACGTTAAGAGATCGGAAGAGGGCGGAGTGGATGAGGGAACAAACGCGGGTTAATGACGTCTTAGTTGAAATCAAGAGGAAGAAATGGGCTTGGGCAGGGCATGTAATGCGAAGGCAGGATAACCGCTGGTCCTTAAGGGTAACGGAGTAGATTCCAAGAGAAAGCAAACGTAGCAGGGGACGGCAGAAAGTTGGGTGGGCGGATGAGATTAAGAAGTTTTCGGGGATAAAGTGGCGGCAACTGACAAAGGACAAGGTTAATTAGAGAGACATGAGAGAGGCCTTTGCCCTGCAGTGGGTGTAGTCAGGCTGATGATGACTCACGAAAGGCACCTTTACAGATGTGTTGCAGTTGAATATGACCACCACATCATTTCAGGGTCCCTTTAAGTTGTATTTGGTTGCCATCGCACTGCGCGAAAGTGGTGTAAAGAATTTAGCTAATGATATTTATTGTTTTGTGTGCCAGCTGTTAAATGATGTCCCTACCGTTCCACTCAAATCGAGTGAGAACTGCATTTGTGGCAATTCTTCAGCGGTCTGAGAGATGGGGACGTGCGCTCGAATCCTTCCCTTCGAAAGGGACATTGAGGACAGATGGAAGTTGTGCAGTATTGATTAACTATTGGCATTCAAATGACTAGGTGAAAACGGAGCTTTTTTAAGCTAGAAATGGCCAAAAAATTTAGTGCCGGCATCGCCACCAGGGCCCGTTTTCTGAAGCAACTGCGTCACTTAAGATCACGTCAATAGGCATCTTTAGCGTACCGTGTACCGTTTTAGCGTTACCGTCACCGGAGTACCGGGAGCACGTTTATCGCAGGTGCGCATACGCTGATTGGTCCCGACGCTGCAGGTGCGGTCGCATCTGCCGGGTGCCTGGAGCCATCTGGCGCCGTCAAGACAATTTGCGCATGCGTGTGGGCTCCCGGTACTGCGGTGACGGTAACGGTAACACGGTATACGGTATGCTAAAGGTATCTAATGATCTTTAAGGCTGCATCACCATTCACTTCCCATCCGTGATCATGGAGTCCGTTTCATCACAGACGTCCCGGGTTTGCATCGAGTCCTGGGGAGGAAAAAGGTTCCCCTTTCAACCCAATTTGCTCATTTGCTACCCGACAAAGGTCAGCGAAAATCCCCAACAGTGGAATTTAACAGTGATCAAATCATCGAATGTAGCTGTCCTTTAGCGTCTCTCCAGCATTTCCGTCTAAGTGTAGCGCGTGTCATTCCTGTTGAGTGAAGGTAATTGCGGCGTGGATGTTCGCGCGCTCCGTCGTGCCACGCGGTGTCGGCCGCCGAAACAGCAGCCGATCGCGTACGAAACGGCGGCTACGTTATTAAATCGATTCCCGCTGGTCGTGCACATGACATTCGCGGCCGCTGTCAGGCACGTGGCGTTTGTCGTACCGCTGACGCGCCTACTCGCCCGTTCCCCGCCGCCGGTTCTTTGGAGCGATACGAATTACTGACAAGGGCAATCCTGAATGCGATAACCCGCCTGTCTAAACCGAGCGCTGACGAGGGCACGTGCACATCAAATTACTTTTATTTTCTCGTTATTTTTTTTCTATGTCATTGATCTTTGGAAACCTCCTCGTTGCAGTTTAGCCTGTTTCGATCTTGGTTTCTAAATTCGGCAAGGCTTTGTTAGGGCATGCCCTTCACTTAGACTTCTCTCCCGCGAATTTTTCGAGACGTGCGGGGATTGGCAGTCACGTGGGGAGGATGCATCGCGCAGGACGTATTTTTTTCCGGTTCGGTTGATTTCAATTGAATCGCGAGACGTATGCAGAGAGGCAGAAGCGGTAGCCAGAGAGGGAAGGGTTGTGACCTGTAGGGGCGCACCGGTCGTTCGGAGAGCGCTCCCTTTTTCCGCCAGGCGAGCTCAACGGAAACTCGCTCGGTGCCCGACTATAGGCAGAGCTCCCTGATTACACCAGACTCTGAACGGCCCTTAGAAGCTATGAATCAAATCTGAGTGGGCTAAAGTTCGAATGTTAGCAGATTGTTACGCCGTCTGGGATAGATACAGAGAGCGCGAAAGGCAGGGATGTTAACCAGAAAGGTTTCCGGTTGGCTACGCCCTCTGTGACTTTCAGACGAGCTACTTAGGCTGCTCAAAACATGAAGGCAATATTCTAGGGACCATAATAGCAGAGAATCGAAAGTTGCAGAGTGCCACTGACTGCTGGCTGCACAGCTCATAGGGGTCCAACATTGGTGGTCCACCCTCACGAATTGATTACGGGCAGTGGCGGGGTTTCAACGCTGTTTCGCAACTGCTATGATCGAGAGCTCTGCTTATTGGTGATATTCGGCTGAATCACGGCATCTGCCATTTCGTGGTGCGGGGTCGTTGGCTGTGCTCCAGTCACAATGCAAGCGGCTACGGGGTCATGTGTGACCGGCGCGTCGAGAACGCCTGTCATCATCACCATCAACCT